>NC_092817.1:66912376-67279251 GCF_023375885.2 Dermacentor andersoni | reverse complement strand
TATTGGTTATGCAACGTTACCTATTTGAAAAAGTTTGGTAATTACTATTGTGACGAGCTTTACTAATCAATGTTATATATGTTCCCTTTTCATTTATGTGAATTTCTGTATTACTGATGTACTCAAACCAATGGGTTACCTTATGAGTGTGTTTGTAACATTAGTGCATTATTTCTGTTAGTATAATGCTTGTTTTAGACGGATGAAAGCAAGCCGGGTTTATGGAACCTGAATCATTGTCTTCAAACAAACGTCGGTGTTGTTCTGTCATAGGTGTGCACAATGCCGAATTATATGACTGACACACGGACGCAGGGCAGTTTTCAGGCCGTAGAAAGCAGCTTTGTGCCCAGAGTGTCATCCTTGTGATACTGGAGCACTGCACCACGAAGATTTAATGTTTCTACCGTGAGACATGAACCTAGTGACAAGGTACGCTTGTCCTGTCCTTGCCTAGTGGCCACCCTCTCAAACCTTTCTATTTACGCATCTAGTTCATCCCTACTCTCGCTACAGGGCGGAATCATCATGTGGAGCCTGAAAAAACTCTGACCCCCACGCGTCTCACTCTTCACAAAAAAGAAATAAATTGGCATCCGTACCTGTAAGTTTGAAGCCGTAAAAGTTAAAATAATGCAGAAAAATGAAGAACACAATAAACGCAATGTATAGGATCCCCGGGCATTATTCATACAACGAACTTATTTAGAACATCCTGATTTCGGAAGTTATACAATAATTTATTCAAGTTTACGACATTCAATGAAAAGCTTTCGCCTTTTGCGAGAACGAAAAGGACTGTCGTTAAGGGTAAATGTCATAGCACTGTAGAGAGAGAGAGAGAGACAAAAGGGGAGGAAAGACAGGGAGGTTAGCCAGTGTAACTGGCGGTTGGCTACCCTGTGCTGGGGAAAGAGAACTATAATGCAAGAACAAATTGCATACATTTTAATATGAAATCAGACATAACTTATATCGTAAACCATCTACGAAGCCGAAGTCCTCAGTGGGAAAACGACGTGCATGATTCCGTATTTGCTGTTACAAATGTTTGTGGCCGGTTTACGAGATTGTCCGTTCTGTTCGCTTTGCGCGCATCAGCTTATCGTTGCGACGTATCATAGTCATGCCATGCCTTATCACGTGTTGCGTATGCTCCAAATTTTGCTATTCTCCGCGTTGAAAAACAAGAACAAAAGCACAGCAATCGCTAGATCGCATAAGACTGAGATTGCGCAAGGGACTTGCAAAAGCGATTACGGAAACAGCGTATGGGAGCTTTTAGGGTGATGCCATTTATGAGCTTTTGATTCGAAGTGGTCGCTGCTGTCTGTCGTAATACGCTATACACTTATGCTTGGCGCTGTCGACTAAGACTGCAGCCACAAAGCATGCGCTTGCTCCACTCTATAAGTACACCGACGCAGCAATTTATGTTACGATGTTATGAGCTCCGTCTCTGCTGCAATGTTTATGAAATGCGATAACATTTCTTTGGGTACCTCCTACGCGTAATTTCGTCGCCTCACGTCTCGCACCGATAAAAGTAGGAGTGCGATGAAGCGAGTGCAAAGTTTGACGTCGAAAGCTGGCAAGAGGCATTGACGTCATTCCAAAGACATGCGGATAAGAGAAAAAGAAGGAGAAAGGGAAGAAGAGGCGATCCGAGCAGAACTGTCAGTAAACTTCAAGCTACAAACGTTGATGGTTATTCCTTCGGTCTCATCTTGTACACCACCGAGTAGCTGTGTCTGCAACACCGCTGGCGGCACTCCTTATCGCACCAGCGTTCTGAGATGCCTGGTAGCTGCAGGAGGGCGCTGTTTCTGCATCATAAAAGAAAATGCGAGAAACAGAGGCAGTCACTTGGATGCAAATAATTGAAACAAAAAAGACCATGGCGATTTACAAGAAGGAGAAAAAAGAAATTATAAGGGAGAATCTCCCCGATAACACGAAGGGAAGGGCCTTGCTATTTGAGACTCGAGCTGGTTGCCTAAGGACAAAAACTTACCGGAGAAAATACTCGCAACAAGTTGAGGCATGTGTATGCTGCAGCGAAAATCCGGAGACCACTCACCCCATCCTAATGGAATGAGAAGGGATTCACCCAGTGAGACCCGTAGGTAGCGTACACCTTCCAGAAGGGCTTGGATTTAAAGTGGACGGAAGCATCAACCGGCCAGCAGTCGAGATAAGCAGAAAACGTTTAGAGTACTGGTGGGAAAAGAGCAGGAAAGAGATTGATACGACTGGATCCGTTACAAGCATAGGTAGCGGTACAAGGTAAATGGAGAAGTTTTGAGCAAGGCAAAAATGAACCAGATGTTACAAAAATGCTAGAATGAAAAAGATGTATAGCATATCTGAGCAACTCAAGCCGGCTAGGTGACCATTTGTCACCACCCCTTTTCAAAGAGGGTGTCAATAAGTAATAATATTGATCATCAGAAGGAGCTGCCTGGCGTGCTTCGTCGCGTAAACGTGTCAGCCCCATCTTTTGTTGGAACAACGCCCGATGCACATCAGGACAACATTAGCCCCCGTACTCATAAACGCGCCTTAATGTGAAGCTCATGCTTGACTTGATCTGGATGACGCCTCACGTAAAGGCGACGAAGGAAACGCAATGAGGCGTCTTTGACACGTTCACGCCAGAAATCATATAAACGAGAGCGGGTATTCTGAGAGGGTCCATCGAGCGGACTGTCCATTTCAACGCGCACTGATTGGATAGAGTTTGGAGCTGGTAAGGCATGCACCAATCATCACCGCCGGCTCTCAAGCTCTATTCGTGCACCGCGCTGAAATGGACAGTCCACTTAGTGGACACTTACAGAATGCACCCAAACCCAGGTCAAGCATGGGATCCAAATTAAGGCGAATTTATGAACACGGGAATAAAACTTGCTTTCGCACCGACGCCGATATCGCTTTCAGTGCTTAGCCCTTCGGTCTAAACTGTGAGTCTTTTGTTAACTATAGTAAGCAATGTGATTTGTAAAACTGACATTTCTTGTCGTCTTGCATCAATTATTCCGTCGACAACATACATAGTGTCACACCAGCATTTTGGGTGCATATTATTCCCGCTAGCAGAAGTGAAAAAATGATGTGATAGCCACTAATAGAAGGTTTATTAACTATGGCTAACTAGCGAACTTTTAAGTGATTTAATTTGAGATATACATGTTACTTATGAATTGAAACGCGATTCACGGAGCGTATGTACGATGAAAGCGAGAGCCTTTTGACGCATTGATACCGCGTTTGGTCCTACAGCAGTTACCTCTCTCTAGTGGCACCACGTCCTCCGAATATCGCGTTTTAATCGCTGAGCACGCATGTACATTTAGAAGGATTTCCGACACTACCGTCTCTGGCATAATTATCATCCTTATCTGTCGCAAAATACATACGTTATCCAGGTGGCTTCTCCCAGTAGTGTGTAAGGGAGCCTTTCTGGAAAAATAGCAAGGGAAGCGTCACGCATTTCGTAGAAAATTTTATGGAATGATGTTTCAAAGGTGACACCGTTGTCCGATTACGTGCTCACTTGTAGAGTGGGCGTGGCTTGAAAAATGACTGACTTGAATTCCGCAAACGAAATGTGTAACTACTTATAAAATGTCGATAGCCACATAATAAATATATGATGAAGCAATTAACGCATTTTTCGTGAAGTCTGCTGGTGAATAAAGTGTCGCAGAATATATAATCCCTCTGTGCCTACTGCGCTGTTATGTGTTGCTTAATATTTTCACTCAAATACCTCGCATATTAAGTGAAATGCATCAAATAGTATATTCACCATGTTGCCTAAATCAGACTCTTATAGCCTTTAGATTGATAAGTTTGCGATGGTTCTTTAACGAAAGCAACTGCACTTTTAGCTATAAGACTGAAAAGCTGCAGGAGCAAATTGAAGCGCGCACATCTGCTTCTTGACTCGGGTAAACGCACGTAAACTATTTAAAATGAATCTAGACCTTCCATAGACTGCTTAGACTGCATTGACTGTTTTGCGTACCCTAAATGTATCCTCTTCTTCCACAAAAATGTTCTGCACTTACCATAGACAAAAGTTAACCTGCCCATTTATTTCCTACGATAGGACTGGTTATAAATTGGTTACTTTTATAAAGTTTCTAAATTAAAACAAACGGAAATGTTATGACTATAAGACCACTAGCTATACAGAGGCAAACTATCGACTGCATGGAATGGCATCTGCACACTTTCTACGAATGGCGTAACAATATTTTTGTCAGTGACGTACGTGTCAGAGGATCCACCGAGAGCGGTTAGCTTATACATAGTGGTGCACACATGTACCAGAATTAAAATAAATAATTCGTGATAGATTCAGTTGGGCAGTGCGAATGGAAAACACTATTGTAGTTTATCTGGTCTCTCGTGGCCTCGTGCATAAAGGAATGCAAGGGGTCTGTCATCCAAGCGCCGACTGGACTGTACAAACGCTTGTTACTATTAGCGAACATTCCTCGGCGACTTTGTCAAAAATGATCACCTCTTTATTGTTTTTCGTATATTTCCTTCTTTTTTACTCTCCCTCTTAACCCCTCCCCACTTGTAGGGTGACCAAGTGGTCCTCAAGCCATACAGTCACCTCCTTCGTTACCATCCCTTCTTTTCCCTCTTCATTTCTCTCTCTCTCTCTCTCCCACTGGTCGCCGACAGTTATCTTCTTTTAATGTACAGGCTTAGGATAGCCTGCTGCTTTGGTGAACGGATGCTTCAACCGGCTCAAAATGTTTCGCTGCCGAGGTTCCTCGTATACAACCTTAATGGACTTTTCCTGTACGCTTCATTTAGTTGCGGAAAAGTGCTGTTTAAGGCAACTTGCTGGCGCCTAATCTATCCATCTCCAATATACGTCATGTTCTCGACGGTTGGGAACTTTAGCGGGACATGTTCTTTTAAAGCTAAAAAAAAATGAGAAAGTGTATACCGCAATTTAAGAAAAAGGTATATTTCAAATATATAGTGAATGCACTACTAGTTCTTACATAAAGTAAACTTCTGCATAATAACAACCTTACTGTGGCTCTCATAAATTTTCCTGATTTTTTTTTTTTTTTGCTCCTGCGCCCTTTTCTCCCTTCCTCTTTTTTCGGTATGGATTGCAATCCGACCTTGCTAAGAATGTTGAACGCATGCAGTGCCTGCTCTGTGCAGTGTGCGTTGCAAGTATGCAATAAATTTGGCCTCTGAAAGAGTAAGTGCCCTGCACTCCTGGTAACATTTATCATAGTACAGAAAGATATTAATAAGAACATCACAAGGTTTTTCTATTAGAGCTGTTTCCTAGAACAGTCAAAATGAAAAAAACTGGTGCAGCCATTTGCATTTGCATACACATGTTTAAGATATGCCCCACAAGACGCTCTACTCGTACTGGTGTTGCTTCACGTGGTAACTCGTTCCCAAGCTAACACGTGGCCGCGCATTGCTGAGCAAATCACGGCTTGGTCGTACTGATAGAAGATATTGATCACACACCGGGCAAGCAAAGAACTCCGCGAAATACAAAGAACTCTCATGATTGTTGGGTAAACTAGGACAAGGCGACGGGCTTTGTGCTTATAGATTCTTAACGAGGTGACTGCAGGGGTGACGCAGTAATGCATAGACTACAGCTGTATTTATGTGCATTGATTGTATTAGAATAGATGCAAGAAAAGTCTGGCGATTATGCTCACATGCATCTATCTTTGATTAAATCGACTGTTGTTCTGTCTTATCCTGCCGTTTTTCCCAGGGACATGTCCTGCGATGCTCCTCTAACTTCAGAGCTAGTTAAAGAAGGAGTCTCAGTATCCTGTTCGTCATTACTTCTAATGAAGTTTGCGTGGCTGCTCATGGTACTTCACAGGTCAGTATAGATTTCTTCTACTGCTTTTATTTTACTATATCATCTAAATTACTGATGATATTACCCGGCTTATCCTTCACTGCATTAATCATGCCCTGTCCTGTGCTAACTTTCCTTGTCACTTATTTCATGCTACGGCCATTTTCTTGCTGTTTCCCCAGCTTTGACAGTTCAGTGAATTTTATCTAATCTCTTTCATGCTTTGTCGCTTCTTTATTAGATACTTTGTTACTTGGAAGAGCTTGCCTACTGGTTGCTTGGGGCCTTACCTCCCACTTCATTTGCTGCTTCTTAAGTCAGTCTATCGACAGTTTCATTTATTACCTCTATGTTACTTCAACTTCCTGTTCTAAAGCTTTACACTTGTTTATACTATACTTAAATAACACCAGAAGCGACAGCATCACCTGCTTATTCCTAACAGTATCGGCCAGTAGACCTGCTTTCGTAGTACTACATTTTGGTACTTTGGTAATAAACCATGGTAATGAACTTTTGGTATTTCATATTGCTCCCTTTCGCCCGCGATGTCCATGCGATTTCCTGTTTACCGAATATTTGGAGCAAGAAAAGACAGAAAGTTGGAATCTCCTCCTCGTCTTTTGATTGAAGGCAAGGTACAAAAATTTCGAGGGCGCTTAAGTTTCGCCTTTAAGAGTGGAACAGGATAGAGTTCGAAGATCCCTGACTGCTTCTCACGCTTCCCGGCAATTTCAGCTTATGTAACATTAATTTTTACCGGGAAACGCTGGCGGCGAATGCTATGCACGAAAGCGAGCTTTCTGGTAGCAACGTGGCCTCTTGCGTATACGCAAGAGGCCACTTATACGCTGTCTGCCGCCACGTATACGCGTATACGCAAGAGGATCGACCTATATGTCGATCCCGGAGGTGCTGCACAGCCACGCAAAAAAAAAAAGAGAAGGTTTTCACGTTTCTGTTATTGTTTCACACTTTTAATATTTCAGTCTGAGAAGATCTAACATAAAAGGCATAGGCTGGAGGTATTTTGTTTCGTTACCTTTGATTGAGCGTTGTCATTCTCGAAATTCCGAGGAATTACTTTGTCACAAATCTAAGACAACATATGAGCAACTTTAGTCATACATAGTATGGTGGGGCTATATAACCCACCTATACCGGATTTATTATAGCAAGGCATGGCATATACATATACCTAAATATTGACGGGAATATTCGCGCAGGGGATCCCCAGCGCCGGACGCCGACACACGGTGCCCTAACGCTATCGTGTTAAAATTCAGTTTACCATGTTCGAAGGCCGTAGGTATGCGTTCCAACAAAATGAGCTTTTGAAAAAAAGAAATTACTTGACTTTGTAAAGTAATTGACTAATAATAATAATATGTCCTAGCTTCTATAGTGGGTGTCCGGAATAAATAAAAGTGAAATGAATCTAAAAGAAGCAATACGGGAACGGGCCCGTATTATAATTAACTTTACAGAAGAGAATGGGTGAAACCACGCGGAAATAGTTTTATTGCCATTTGCGATCAACGTCCTAGCTCTTACTGCGCCTGTGTGATTATCCGTTTGTGTTAGGAATAAATATTTCATGCCTCACAGGGTTTTGTCTTATAAGGTCTGTAATTAATTAACTATAATAAACAAGATAATTAATATGCAGAGATTCTTTGTTTTCAACGGTTGTTTGACTCTTATGACCAGATCATCCTATATTTGGCGGCATAGTACTACATTTGCAATTACGCCATGCCGTAGCTTATTACAGGGCTCCCTGAGGAAAATTCCACAGAACATGCCAGAGTGGAAGATGTTATCAAAGAAAAGTGCTTACACAGCTAACAAACAAAAGAGGAAACGCTGAGTCGACTGTTATCGTAGGCTCCGTAGCAAACACCAGCAGCATGGACACGGCCAACACTACCGCGTTTGTGCCGCCATCTTGCGTAAGGAAATGAAAATGGTTTTCCCAGGAGCTTTGCTTGTTACGTCCAGGTGGCGTTTCGCTGCTAGAAGTAAATCGACCGTTGCCCAGCGGTCGATTTAGACACCACCGGCCTCCTTGAAACCCTTGGGTTCAGCGAGAGCAGGGGGAAAGTAAATATGTCCGCAATGGAGACTAGTAAGAGGCGATTGGAAGATTGGTGGACGAAAACGACAAAGAACGGAGACATACAAGACAAAGTTCACAACAGGGTGTCAAAAAATTTGCTGATGGAAATTCATCGTGCGTTTTTTATTATTTTCTTTTCATATTTAACGTAGGTAGGACATTAGGCAATCTCATAGCAAGAGCTTGGTGGCGCAAACCACCACCCTGTTCCAAAGGGGGCGCTCATAACACCCATTCATCCATCCATCCATCCATCCATCCATCCATAAAAGGGTTGCGACAGTGTCTAAGTATTTGTAGAAGGAGAATATTGGCTCAAAGTGGTGGAAAAGAAATTGGGTAGCGTACCAGCTAGTATACCATCGGTAGATTAAGCAGCATTGCAACAAAGGATTTTAAACGCAAAGTGCGAGAGGCGGAGACAATTTCCTCGGTGGCAGCAATGGAAAAGAGACCGGCTAGGAGTCACTACCTAAGATGCAAAAACGAAGTAAGGTGAGGAACATTGCATGACAGCTATAAGGGAAGCTTCTTACTTCTCGAAGCGCGATCAGGATGCCTTTGAAAGCGTAGTTACAAAGCAAGGTGCACCAATGTAGAAGAAGCATTTTCTTGTTGCGGCAAAGCTCGGGAAACGAAGGAGATTCATTGCCGATCTGCCAATGGTGGGTTGCGCCATTTCACCAAAGAACGAGAATAATAACATGTTTTATTAGAATGTGAAGATTCGCTCCGCTAGCTTCCTTGAAGCCCTTTGGCTCAGGCATAGCAGGTGGAAAGTAAACATGTGTGCAATAGAGATTAGTAAACGACGAGAAGTTTAGTGTCAGAAGAGTAGGAAGGCCTCAAACAACGAAGTTCCTAATTATGGTTTAGAAAGTTTGATGCTGAAAATTTCCGGATGTTCAAAAAAAAAAAAAAAAAAGAAAGGAAGGAAGGAAATTAGATAGGTAAGACTTTCGACAAAATACGAAAGAAAGCTTGCTTGCGCAAGCCACCATTCCATCTCAATGGTCATGCTCATCATAAATTCCATTCATGCATCCACATGAAGATGCTAGAGATATTGCCAAAAAGATATTGAAGAGCTCGGAGCTAACGCAGCAATACACTTCTAGTATATATAAATGCCTACGTTGAGGACCTGGACGGATAGAAATACTATAGCGGGAAATCCCTGCTTAATCTAAGTGACAGGCACAGTCTGGTGATTGTAAATAGCGGACTTAAATGTGACGGTTAAATAACATAAGTAGGAATTCGCAAACAGGCAATCGTCGATAAATTACGCTCTGATATCCGAGAAAATTGGCTAAAATGACGATAGATGAAGAAGGAACCGGAAGCTTAGGAAGGTGATTGTAAAGGCATTACGTTGCATTTGGTCCATCAGACCAACGAAGAGACATAAGCAGGTGTATACCACCCCACACTAAAGTCATAGGCAAATAAAAAGAATGAAGCAAGCATTCAGGATGTAATCAAAAGTGCATCAAAGGATTGAGATTGCGATGAACCTGAGATCATCACAAAGACAAAAACTAAATTAAAGGTGCAAAATATACGACTGGAAAGAAAAAGAAGACCACGCAGCTGGTGGAATAATAAATTACCATGCTATATTGATCGTCCCCCCTCCCCACTACATTTTTTTTATTTATTTATTTACCTATTATTAGTTTCTTTTAGGTTTTTTAAATTCATGGTTTTCCTTTGATTGCCCATTTTTCTTCTCGCAAAAATTTCACTTTCTAAGTTCCAACGTTCAAATTGTTCATTCCCGTTGTCAGACTAAACGCCGCACGCAACAGCCGTGCCACATCAGGGCGGAAATTTGCGCCGATCCTAACTCTCTCGTGTGAGTAATCATGCGAACGACAATTAAAATCTGCAGTCGGTTATCTTGGAGCACTGACACGCTAGAAGAATTCTTCTAACTGATACTGTGTAGAAACACGAATGCCTCTAACTTTTCAATGCAAACATACCCACTCACAGCAGTCAACAAAAAAAGTTAATTATTCAACTTTAGTAATTGGGCTTCTGACAGCGATAATTATCAGCTCACTTTGCATCTCCCTGGCCACATAACCTAATTGCACAGGGGGTCTTCGCGCGCCTCGCAGGGCCTAATTTTAAGAAAACCATAAAGCTTAATTTTGAACGCACTGTATATTGTACTACAAGCCTTAAAAGCTTGACTGCAATCTGGCAGCTATAATTTTAGAAAACCTACCTGACAGAGTTAAAAAAGAAATGCAGATGACATTTTGAAAAAGAAAGAATAGCATGGCTTTATGTTTCCATGCTTACAACAGGAGTTTGAAAGGCTCCAGCAAATTGCCCTCCATTTCTGGGGTTCATCTTATAATCCCCAAACCCTTTCTTCAGTTTTCTTTCCTTCTTTTAGTCTGCTTTCCACAAAGCACAGTAGCCAATCAAGTTCAGCCTGGTCAATTCTTCCCTGCCTTTCTCCTAATTTTTTTCTCTATATATCCATCTACTTTTCATACTTCGTCATTCTGTGCTGCCTGCCGAGAAGTAGAACTCTACTTTGTCCCTCTGTTCCCCATCAATGCAGGTGAGAGTGACCTCACAGAATACGCCTGATTTGAAACGCAGCACTTAGGGCTGCGTTTTCATTTGCATGGACCTGTGGCCATGTTGGGGCAAACTGACATAAAGAACTATGCACCAAAAGCCTCCTCCAAATTACAAAAAAAAAAAAAAAAATTGCAGTGACTACAAACAAACACGTGATAAACAGAATACATTTTCTCCTGTAAACTCATGTTATCCAATAAAACAAGAACGCCGACCAAAACAGTTATAGCGACATGTATGCACGAACCCTATTTGTTTTAGGAAAGCTTCCTTTCCCTCTTTCCCCCTCCCCCACCTCTTTGCGTGTGCTGGCTGCTGCTGTTTTGTTGACTATACAACAACTTGGGGCAGGGTGTGTACAACTGAGCATGCCGCACTGTGTATGTGAGCATTATCGGCAAAAGAAAAAAAAATCCCCTGGAATGAGTGTGCGCCACTGGGTATAAGCCTGAACAGACAAGAAGCAAAAGAGGCAGGAAGCCAAGAAGTCGGCAATTGACAATTGGAAAACACGGTTACACAGAAACGAAGGCGTCGGCAACAGAAGCAGCACTTTATGGAGAAAGAAGTTAAAGGAATATTATGGGACCAGACCATGCATTCAGGGATGACCATTGATCCGCATAGACGAGAAGTGAATAAATATCAGTAAAGAAAGAAAAACGTAAGCGTCGCTTATAACCGATTCCCACATATACTTGGGGTCCTCTGATATAAAAAAAATGCTAGGGCGTGTGACTCTTGGTAAAATGTTTAAATAGTTTGGAGCATTCGTCCGCACGTGCCGTTGCACTGACTTGCACGGCTTTACACAGCCGTTGCACGGCTGTCTGTATAATTTTACAGCGCTATGCCTGGAAGCTTGGCGTGAACGTGCGTACATAAACTCGAACACCGCTTCGAGTGTACCTTGTACCATTCGAAACAGAGGAAGAATATTTCTTTTCAGGAAAGGCAGGTTAAGTAGCACCCCCATTCGGTGGACCCGCTGACCATAAGCTAACATGTTACTCTGCCAAAGGTGCTAGGAAACATAGGAGGAAACCTTCCGTTCCTGATTTGTTGCATAGACAAAGGTGGCATCGGAACCGCGCTATGCTCTTTCATCTTGCCTAGCCCTCATATTCAACAAGTTGACGTACTTATACTTAACGACAAAGGACACGTACTGCTCCGTCACTTCGAAACAATCCTACTTATGCAACAGACCATTGGACAAACTCGAGAAAGATATCTCAGAGAAGGGCCAAAACGCCGCTCTAAGTTCTGAGAGTGGCAAAGCGATGCTGCTGTTCGGATGAGCGAGTGCGTCAATACATAATCCCAGTTGGGCATTCTATCATGCGTGTCGTACAAGAAATGTTATACCTATGAAGATGTTGACAGCGCGGTGCAAACATACGTGATAGAAACGATTCAATTTAATTGTGTGACCGTTCGTTACGGAGTCGAGTGCGACAATCATCTCTGTTGAATCCGTATGTGAAGCGCCCTGCAGGACGAGCAAGTTCGATACGCTCGGGACATTTGTTTGGGGCACCGACTTTAGGCAGGTGAGAACCACATGTTCTGTGTGAACACACAGCAGCTGGTGGTGGCCTTTCTATTAATGCTGCAGGAACCCTTGCAGTGTTCCTTCCCGTAAGCAATCCGCCCAAGCTAAATTAACAAGCTTGTATCATCTGCATAGCTGACAAACAGAGGACTGCAGAAAAAGCAGAGGAATCGAGTTCAAACTAACCTCAATGGACTTCGAGCTCACTACTTCCAAAAGAAAAGAAAGCAAAACAGCAATGCTTATGAAGATTCTAGGAGTATAGACACTTTTCTCAGCAATACCGTGGGCGCCACCATGTTTGATTACGTGGTGACGCATCCATTGCTTGCCTCAGTTGCCTCCATTGCCTCAGCTGCCTCCATTGCCTCCGTGTTTACAATGGACGTGCATGGCACCCGGTGCGGCTCAAAAAACCGCTGTTTCAGCGGATATCATAGACGGTGACGACACGAAGCTTTGGCCACAGCTTCATAAGACATGTAGGCGTTTGCGGAGCTTATTACGCTTTGTGTAAACTGCACGAGTAGCGTATACGATTCTTATGCTACAGAAGCAGGGATATAAATCTATTCCATGCTGTACGACCTTTCCGCTTATCAACTAAATCAAGATGAGTATACTTAACTCTTCGTTCTTTATTTGACAAACAATGAAAAAGCAGCTCGCTGTGTTTCTGACCAGTAACGCTCCTCGGTGCGGTCAACATCTAGTTGATTGTTTATTTTCTGGCTAATAACTCGCGGGCGTGCTCAGTTGCGACATATTTATTTGTTCTGCGCGCAAGGCTTCAAATATTCAAACGTCCAGAGTCAAACATTCATGAGCTCCGTGTAGTCGCCACGTAACCCATCCTTCGCCGCATTGATTCAAGAGTGCGTCCATTCACTTATTCTCTATACGTTGGTGATAGAGTGGGCGTAGTTTGCGTTTGAGTTGGGGCCGGTGCGTGTAGATAAGGTGCGAGAAACTTACTGTGCCAAAAAACGGCGCTACTTTCTTTGTCACTGTGTAACGAGTGCTATACTCCCTCTTGCCGAAGTTCCGAGGTTGACGTCTTTTCTTTGGAGGTTAGCGATGCAGCAATGGTGGATCAGTGAATTTTTTTAACTTCGAAAGAAGCCGTGCATCGCGAAGGCCTGGTAACATAGGCAGTCCTTATGTGGCAGCGTTCCGTGAACTTCGCCGCACAGATTCATTCCATTACTTAATATGTCAGTCAATATATATTTTTTTTTCAGTCAACTATACTGCACGCGTCTTCCCTCTCTATGTAGGTGTGTTCCACATTTCGCAACGTGAATAGAGCACAGTGCCTTAGTGAACCCCCTTTGCATTTCCGACAGCTGATCGTACAGTTAGCAGTGCAGAATTGGCAGTGGTTTCGCGCGCTTTTGCTGAGGCATTGCAACGTGCGGCCAACCGGCGAAAGTGCCATTTCGTACCCCTAGAGCAAACGGTTCCACGAAAATCATCCATAGTTAACATTTGTTGGTACCCTGCAAAGAGGAAGGAACGCTCAGCGCAAGGCCAAGTGTGCAACGCCCGTATACTTTGATACATCTCTAGCTTATCGGAAGTGCGCCAGAACACCTGGCACCGGTGAACACAGGGAATGTTTGGAGCACCTTCTTTTCCGGGAGATGTGTATCGACAGCGACGTCGCGGAGCCCAGAAACTCAGAAACTCGCAGAGTTGTTTTTGTATGGCCACTAGAGCTCACATCCTTCTTTATCAGATGCGATATGCTCTCCGCTGAATAATTCAGAGACCTTAGTGCGGAGATCTTTGCCCCTAAGGATGCAGCAAGTTGCGCGTACACAGGTTCTGTTTCTGTGTATTTTTAGGTCGACAAAGTCAAACGCACGTTGAACCTGGAGTGTTACATAAATGACTATAAATTACTAAACATACTTATGTGTCCTGCCCTACGAAGGTCATTGATAAAGATTTTACTACAGCCGTGGAAGAAAACGAATTAAGCAGTGAACGTGAGATGGAAGTTTGACCACTTTCTCTTGTTTCGCTTCTCAACATCGTGTATTTCTTCCTTTCTTCCGCCAGTCGACTACCCGAAGACCGTTTCATTAGAGCACGTGTTATTTAATCCGCAGTTAGTCTTAGATTATATATTAACCGCTGCTTTACGTTTGATCGGTCTTTCATGTAATAAAAGGCGGTCGAGCCATTGATTACATGGTCTGTTCAAAAGAAGAAACAAGGCAAATTCTTGCAGTCCAAGCATGTCGCATGTGCCATGGTTTCGTTTGCACAATGAACCATTGAATAGCAGGCGGAAGTTTCTGAGCGTGTTTTCGCACATGGACTTCATCATCTCTTTATTTATTAGCTGTGAAATGCAGGAAACGTGTGCTCCAATGGGGCCGATTATGCCATAATATGCCAAAAAAGAAAAGCAGCCAGGAAAGAAAAAAGAAGCAACGAAAAGGTAGCAAAAGAATAAAAGACTTGTTTCAACAAGCCCGTAAAGAAATTACAGACGACTGTTGGCACAAGTCTAGGATCACAAAGAAAATCATGGCTGAAATTGCGCAATCAGGCAGTGGCAGCACCAGAACCCCCGCACAAGATCACCTTCCTCAAAAGCGTACGCACAATTCTAGTATTACAACCTTTTTGGCACTACCCATTTGCAGTATTCACAACTTGTGTGTTGCGTTCCCCTATCATCATAGTTGCGCACCTAAAGCTTCTTCATATTCACAAGGTGACCATAGAACGGCCAATTCTTTTTCCGTGAAGGTGTCAACGTTGCCGTATTTCCTACTTCGTAGATGTCATTTAGCGGTGCCAATTCACGTTTGTCGTTGCAGCAGTGCTCTGGGCTGCTATCACATGCAGTTGCGTGGCGCCGAAGCTAGACGCCCGTGCGACTGTGTTACGGCCGGGCGTGTGTCCACACCTCCAATTTCTGAATATGGAAGCGTGAAGTTATACGCCCAGAACTTGTACTAAAGCAAGCCGCTTTTTGCACGGTTTCATAACAATCGGTCAGATTGTTTTAGCCGGTTGTGATTGTCGTACAATGAAGGCTTGCGTGTTACGCAGTCTTCGAGCTTCGAAAAGTACTCATGGTGCTCTAAGAAGCCTCTTTGCGCTTAACGCTGGTTGCATTATGTCTCAGTGCGCAAGGAGAAAGCTCGGCAAGTCAACTTAGCTTCACCAGTTAAGGGCTGCTCACGAAGCGTGCGCTAAAAATGCGCGAGCTGGCAGTTTTGCGTTCTTCGTCTCCGTTTCTTGCGCTGCCGTCAACCGTGAGTCCAGTGGAAGGTTACACGATTTTTGGCATACCTGTAACTCAATTAATAAATCTTGCGCTATTGTTATACCAGGCGGCACACTTCCGTCCAAAAGTTCATTCGCTTTGATGGACCTCGCAATTATCGTGAACGACGTGCCACCCGATAGGTTTTCCGCCGTTGAGACATTCCTGGCGAACTGTACACAGCGGGAGTTAGTAGTGCCTGTGACGTGCATCTGTGTGGTTTTCTTTAGGCTCGTGCCTTTGTGCACATTATATCATTGAGTAAGCCGCAACTAGCCCAAAAACATATCCTTCTACACAGCGCTAGCCTAATAGCGATCCCAATATTTTGCTGCAGTGCGTCCTTCAAGTACTACACCGTCATCGCCAACGTGCATTTTCCTCCACGAGCATTAGCTTCATGAACACTCATACTTCCCTCGCACCCGCTACAGTGAATAGCAAACGCGTTTGGGCAGCGCTTGCATTGCCTAGATGGCTTAATCACGGCCACGGTCACCCCTTGAAGGCCTTTAGATGCGATCGGACGAAAGAGTTGCGAATACTGTTATTACAGAAACAAGGGAAACTGTTCTGTCAGCCTTATTCCCACGTAAAACGACACAGCAGACCAGAACACGTGGAAACTATCTTCAGGGTTGGTCACTGGTGCGCGCGGAGTCTGTTCGTCTCGTATAGCAAGGAAATAGCTTCCGTGCGGCTGAAATTGTCGGTCGTGACAGGGCTACCGGTTGACTATCAATGATTTATAGGACGTGGCTGCTTTAGCACAGCCGAACGTTGTGAATGCTTGGACACGCGTAGGTCACTGTATGACCGCTGAGGTAAATGTGCGTTCGTAAGTTGTAACCACTCGACAGTTCAAGAGTACGCATCTTTCGATTGCGTATACCGGAAACCTGAGTTCTGAGTTTTGCGCTGTTTGTTGTGCATCTGTCGAGCATAAAAACGTAAGATGTACAATTTGGCGCTGCAGGTTGCGTCAGATGAGCGCATAGCTCAGATATTCACATCATCTGCTCTAAATAAAAACAAACCAATAAATTACTTTGTGATCAGAGCAGTCAGATCAGTCCTGCAGGTCGGAACTCCAACCTTACAAACAATACAGATTCTCGTTATTTGCATGTTTTCTCCCTGCACTCGCATTTATCATGTGATATACAGCATGTTTAATTTAAAATTGTTTTTGTTATAGGCCATTATTCATTGCTTAGGGTCATTTTATTGATATACAACACCTATACACGGTGTTTTTAGCTACACCAATTTTTAAAGATTGCCTGTAGCAGATAGCACAATTCTAACCCTTGATCTAAATTAGTCGATGGAGCGGCCATTAATTCTACGAGACATCAAAACGCTAAAATAAATAATTAACATGATTACTCCAATTAACATTATAATTGATTATTTTATGGCACGTATCCTAATCTACGAATTGTAGATAGTGACTTCGCAAGGTGTATCCACATGGAACGAATTCTCCGGACTGCAACAGTTTCTAGACATTAATTTTCAATGTCTCTGACGAGATGCATATGTGTTCAAGGGAGAAAAAATAAAAGGGATGGGAAAGGCAGGGAAGTCAAGAGGAAGCTTTAGCTCCGGGCTTCTGATCTAAATACATGGGAAATGAGAAATCGTTTTTCTTTGATGAGGTTTGTTGCACTTAAAAGAAAAAGTTCAAATCTAGTGTCTGTTCGCTGCTAAATTTTTATTTAGTCGTAAATTTTTAATAGATATTGGTAAAAATCGCAAATTTTCAGACAACGATACTATGCAGTTTACAACTTTGTAACATAGGAATGAGAAAGCATATCGCAATTCCGCAAATGACACCTGATACTAGATTTAAAGCGGACAAAATTGATGTATTATACCTGGCTTTCAAGACGACCACCATGTTGTGAGTAGAACATATGCAAATTACTCGTAAAAATGTAACACATTCACGTAAAATATAAATTGACATTTCAAATTTGTCCGCCTTGGATGCTCCAATGAATGCAGTTCATAGAACTGCGATAGCTCTTCTAGGTGCAGAGCTAGGAATTTGTAAACTTCGTCCTACTTTTTCTAAGCCTACCAATTTCTGAAATTTCAATTACAAAAATTCAAGCCATAAATCAAAATTTCGCCTATAACAGTCACTACAATTTAACTTTCTTTCTGAATTGCAACAGATTTCATTAAAATCGGCCTAGAGGTTATCTCAGAAAGGCGTTTCTGCGTTTTGTATGTTTTTTTAATAGGCGGCATCGGAGTTAGGCCAAAGTTAAAGGTCCCTTTTAACCAGAAAAAATTCTGGTTTGCTACCCTACACTGGTGGAAGGGTAAGTGGAAATGAAAGAGGCAAAGAATAGCGGAGAGAAAAAATCAGAGCCCATTTACTCTTCAAAGCATTGTTTTACTCTCGCAAAATGTCGAGTGGAGTGAAATGCATTGCTCATTCCGTCAGCAAGGAGAGAGGGAAGTGTTCTTTTCACTCTGCACTTTCGAGAGAAAGTAGTACGCCCGTTCAACTGTTGCGGCAATAGAGAACAAAACGTAGTGTAAGCTCCTGCTTCAACTGTAGGAGGCTGGCCCCGAACATGGCATTGCATCATTTACGCACGCTGCGCGAATAGCACACCATTTTGCTTCTAAGATGACAGAGAGTCACATTGCAATGGGAAGCGGAGTCAGCGCTCTGTTTTTTCACGCGGAGTTGCCCCGCCGCGCACACACACATCGTGGAACAGCACAGCACCAGCGACAGGTGAACCGTCCAACGGGCAGGAACGAATGCCATCCAAAGGAGATTGCGTGTCAGCCATATTGCGCCGCCTCGAATACAGGGCAGTCATTCATCATTCGTTGGATATAACAACAAATACTCCACGCTAAGTGAATTCTAACTTAAGTGCACATTCTGCGTATATGACATGCTGTCGCCAGGAAGTCGTCGTGACGTTTAGCCGACGCGATTGACATCGGAGACGCAAGCGCGCTGCCTCTCTCGATGTCAATCGAAAAAGTCAGTCGTTGCGATAATTGCATGTGGTTTTATCGCTTGCCGCTATCCGTAAGGGCTTGGAAAATCGCAAACGCCACCAGAACCATGGTACGTTCAATTACACCTGAGGCCAGGGGACGCATAGAATGGTTTGTTTGCCAGCCCATGATTCCGAGCCTATGCGGAACGTGCTTAGCATGCGTTTTGTGTGTTTGAATTTATTCAGTTGAGCAGTCTATTGCGTATGGAATGCTGTTGAAGTAAGGAGTTACATAACAGAAGGCGTCATTTTGCTCGCGGCATGCTTTCGTTATAGTAAGCCGTGCGCTTGACGGTGTCTTTCGCCAATAGGTAATCTGCGACCACTGAAGTTACGTGCAGCGCCAGTGCTAGTTAGAAACTTTGCCGCAGGCATTCTGCTGCATGCTGCGAGAGGTCAGTTGGGCGCGTTATCTTGAACTCACTGATAACGCATGAGAAATTCATATTTTAGGCTGAATAAGACTGAGATGTTTTTGCTCATGCATTGAAATGGTGTGAATATAAGTGTGATTTTACGTCTCGTGTTGCGGTTTTCGAGCTGAGTGCGAATGTGCAAGGGTGTTTATGTGTACGAAATCGGTGAATTGTCAAGCGGCGAGTTATGCATCGGAATCAAATATAACGGCTACTGTGTGGAATTACAGTTGCAGGGGCGATTTTGGACATGCCTGTGCATTTGCTAATATGAGTTGGCGCTGCAGTGTTTTCTCAATGAACAGTTAAATCACCCTTCCTGGTGGGGTTACAAGGGTAATCTGTGCATCTTGCTATTCTATGCCAGATCAAAATGTGTTTATTGCTTTAATATATTCAGTGGAGAAATAAAGTATCAAAATAAAACATTGCCTTAATGCTGTGTTACCAGTCGTCTGTCATATACAAAACAAAGAGTTGGTCTAATAAACTAATAACTCTGGTCTGACAGCAACTTTTACATGCCACAAAGAATGTAAAATGCTAGATTTCAAACTGCAGCAATAGTCGAGTTTGTGAAAAAGGAACTCCATTGCGTACTTCATAAATGAAAATAAGTTGATGCCTTTAAGTAAGCCTAGATGCGGGCCGCAGTAAAATGTTTCTTGTTAGCCTTGACATTTGGGTAAGCTTGCCATAAGAAGAATGCTGCTCATTCTTGTAGGCACACCCAGTAATATCCGTTGAACTGGAGGACCATATTTTCATCCCTAGCGAGCATCATGCTTGAAGATACGATCCTCAAATTATGGCTTGAACAATGGCACAACCACGCTCTAAAACAAAATTACACCCTTTGGGTCGTATCTGGCCATACAACGATAATCGTCATCTGTCTTGTCCGTATTTCCTTTCTTTAACGTTGCGATCTCGGTTCTTCCCAGTAACGAACGGCGTGCGCGTTATCAGCGTGACATAGCATTCCCGACAGGAAACTAGTGGGCGCGCCATTTTCAAGAAAGGAAACGCAAGCAAGGCAGATGACGATCATTATTGTGTGGGAGACATACACCCCAAAGGGTATACCTTCGTCTAAGAGTGCAGAGATGGTGCGGGAGGCACACTGGGCACATGCTTAGGATGTGTCACAAGTGGTGTTTGTGACACGCCAGACTAATGACAGACTTATGACACTTGACAATGACCAATATTCTATTTATTAGTAGGAGTATTGTAACATTGGTGCTGAACGAGAATGAACTGTCGGTTATTTCTTATTTTCTTTAAATCTAAAAGT
This sequence comes from Dermacentor andersoni, assembly GCF_023375885.2. Taxonomy (NCBI): domain Eukaryota; kingdom Metazoa; phylum Arthropoda; class Arachnida; order Ixodida; family Ixodidae; genus Dermacentor; species Dermacentor andersoni. The sequence continues at coordinate 67,259,061 of NC_092817.1, read as the reverse complement.
TGAAGTTAGTTTAGCAGCTGACTATTGCAGTCGTTTGGATGTTTCGCATGCATTCCGGTAGGAAGACTAAGAGCTAAGACTTTCTTTTACTGCAGTGACCTTATTTCTTCACTGTCTTGTTGCTTTGCACTATGTCCTCGTGTTGACTTCTGCACACAATATTTTTCAAGCACCCACTTTATATAACGCAACAAAGCAGCTGAAAAGGCACAAGGATGCCAAAGAGCCACCCAGCACGACTCCACATGGTGCAGAGGCGCGCGCTCCGAAGAATCAAAATACATTACCATGCAATAATGGACGAGAAAACTAGAATGTGGGAATATTAGGTGTACCATTTGACTAAATGTGACCAAAACTTTCAAAAGGCAGTATGTCACACCAAGAGGAAAATTTTCACGTGCTCTAGGCCTTCACCTTGGGTTATTATTTTTTGTAATGTCTCTGATGGGAAAGTCAAGATTAAGTATGCTCTGTGGAGACACACGCATAGGAGGAACTGTCATTGTAAAGCTGTAAATGTGTCTTTAAGAAAAGCTGATTTGGGCTTTGTAAGAAGTGATCGCTATTTGTCTTGCCTTTCAACAGATATATCCAGGTCCCACAAAAGAGAGAGAAAACATTTATTTGGACCATCGAGGTCATTGCGCTTGAGTTAGAGTGGGTAGTGCCGTCATTCCAGGACTCCACTGGCCATGGCTGCTCGACGTACTTGCTGGACGAGAGCTTGTTGTCCCGCCAGGGCAACGCCGGTCAGCTGCACCTCCCACCGCTCAAATGACGTGCTAGGCGTCTTTAAGTGTTGAGGTTTGCCCCCGCACTCCCACGAGATGTGAAAGAGTGTAGGGCGTGTGTCGCCGCAACACGGGCAGATGCCGCGATATGTATGTGGGTACATTTTGCTGTATCTATGTAGGTTTGGGAATGTGTTGGTCTGAATAAGTCTGAGAGCTACTGCCTCCTCCCCCTCACAGAAATGTCAGAAAAAGAAATGTGGTACAATACATTGCACGTTTGCTTAGCGACATAATACATACTTGTAATCAACACGGCGCCTCTGCTGACTATAGAAAGCAACAGCTTATGCTTGGTTAGCTGCTGACATCATTTAACAGCACATAAATGCAAGGGTGCTAATACAAATGAACCACTGTCCTTCTGTATTTTAAAAGCTGCCGTGAAGCAGACAAATTTTCCTGTCATCAATTTTATATATTTTTTACGCTTAATTTCAGAAGCATGGCTTCCTCCTAGGTTCCAGAAAGAGGGAGCATTGGGGGAAAGTTTGATTGAATAAACTTTAATAAAGGTCCGACAGGGCGCGCGTCAGCGCGCAGCGGGCGCCTCCCACGCAGGATCCGACAGGGAGTACCTGGAGGCCGCTGCGCGGGCCTGCTTGGCTGCCCATCGCTGGTCTTGGAGTAGCGGCCTTCGTAAGGTCTTCTCCCACTTGTCCTTGATAAAGTCGGGCGGAGTGTTCCTACACTTCTAGAGCGCATGCGCGATTGTCGCCGTGCCGCCGCACGAGGGGCACGCGTCGTCGAAATAGACATCCGGATAGATGATGTGTAACCTGGTGGGGTTGGGATACGCATGTGTCTGTAACAAACGAGGCGTTAGCTTGGGGTGCGGCCTGCTTAGCTTGGGGTGCGGGGGTGGAAAGAGACGTCGTCCCAGGTAAAAGTGTGTGGTGATTTCGTTGCATGTTACCGGGGTCTCGTTGAGGTAGGGCGGGGCGCATGGGATCCGACCTAGGTGGGCGGGAAACCAGATGACGGCGTGGTGCTTGAGGGTGCCCGGATCAGCGCTGCTGAGGACGCGTAACGTCTGGTCGGAAATGACTCCTCTCTCGAACGCTTTGATGGCCGGTCCCGAGTCTCTGAATATTGTCGAGCATTGTCGTCCAGCATTGCCAGGGCTATGGCCACTTGCTCCGTCACCTCGGGGTTCCTCGGTGCTCCAAGCTCCCGGAGCGGGTGCGAGGAGCAAGTCCTTTAACTGTGTGCACCGTGGTGCGCACCTTACGTGTTAATTAGAAGCCACAGAGTCGCTTGCAATTGAACAATTAATTTGGCACGTGTAAAATTGTGGCTTCTCCTGTGAAATTGTCATGTGTGTGCTTCTGGTAGGTATTTGAGATTTTGATTAGAGTGACTCAATCTACTAGCCAGCCAAGTATGCTGGCGGAGGCAGGGATGTCTTCAATGCAAAGAACTGAGAGCATCTGCTTAGAACACTTGTTCACCAATTGGCGGATGTGAACAGATAGTGTTAATCAAGCCAAAGCCCCTTAGATTGATGGCTTCTGAAGGCATAACTTTTATGAGGCAAAATAAAATTAAAGCATTTTTGCGCATAGTAAATTTCTGTACTTAAGATAGAGTGCACAGTGAGGCACCGTATTAGTCTTCCGAGACACATATATACTTGTTTTGAGACGAAGACAAGATTCTGTGAAGCGCTATAGTTATTCATACTTTAGTGTACCTTAACCACTTCAGTGGGAAAAAAGCTTTAGTTCCAAGTAGTTGGTTCATTGCGCAAGTATATGCATAGCCACATGCAAAATCCACGGGCATGGAAGGGACATGTAAAACAGGATGGTGCCTTTTCCAATTTATGAGTATTTTCTTTGTCTTTCTCGTGCACTTCCCTGCCTGTACTTATGCTTATGTCGCCTTTGATGTGTCATATTCATCACATCTGATTTTTGATTCACATCTGAAGCCATGCTATCGTCAAGTTAGATAGCATTTTCAACTAGTCACAATAATTGATCATGTAATTATGCAAGCTGCTCCTCAGAAGTGTAGCGTTTATACCATAATGTGGAATCAAAAGCTACCATATATGACAAGAAATCTGATGCGCGAGATTTTAATGCCAGGGCTCCTTGCAATTTTATTCTCATTTGCTACACACTAGATAATACTGCAAATTTAATTTTATTTATTTGCGAGAAAGTGCAACGGGTCAATCCCAACAGCACCAGGAAACTACTCTCGTAAAGGCGCCAACCGAATAGGAAATATGATACGCCTCTGTAACGCTTTCAGACGGGGAAGAATATGGCTGCAGAACCACGCAGAACACGCTTAGAAACAATGGGATACAGCCCATATATGAATAACTTTATCTGAAATATTTATAACCAAAGCGAGACTGCGGCCTCAGATGAGAATATACGACACATGTCTAAATGCACTGTACTCTCAGTCAGGAACATCCATACTTTGTACAGGACGTTATCAAATGAGCTGCTGCCTTAGAATAACACTTAACACTTAACACTTATCCGTACCTTGTCCGTCGCATTTCGCGAAGGTTGTGGGTTCAGTCCCCACCTTGTGCAAGCTGTTTTTTCATTCATTTTGATTTCCATTTTATCATCGTTTCTTTATTTCATTTATTAAGCACAAGTAATTTCCCCTATGTTGCCCTTGGTGTCAGTGTTTGTTAGCTTATTATGATATGACTAATAAAAAAATCGGGCCCCTCGATTAATACCCTGCCTTCTCGTTGAAGTAGGCAAAGAATGTCATTCGCATTTTAAACACCCTATATAGAGCAGCTTATATGCCGTGTTTTTTCATTGCCTAAAAACAGCAACGTTTTCTAAATAGGTTTTCTTAAAAACTGCTATCAAAAATGATTTAAGAAGTGGTCATCAGTACTGACCTCAAAAAAGAAATTTTTATTTTAATACATCTCATATTTGGTTATGCGAGAAGGCCGAGCACTCGCTTCGCTTTGAATTAGATACTGTAGGGCGTCATTCTTTTAAGAAAACCATAACCAATGTTCTTGATTTTTTTTCTGTTTCTTTTGTGCTATTTTCGAGTAGTATTTACAAATCGACCGTGGCTATGTCATTCCGCTGAAGAATAAGAGGCTGCAGGTTTGATAGCCGGCTGCGGCTGGTAAGGACAGAATAACAAAATGTTCGTGCATTTGTAAATTCTGTAGCATGTTAAACAACTGAAGGCCATGTAGGTGAAAATTATTCTGGAGGCCTCCACTGCGTCTTCTCAGTAGCTCATGCCTTGCCTTATCGCGTTCAATCACTCGGATCAACCGATCAGACGCTAAAGATAGCTGCGCAGTGCAACACGCATTTCAAGCAAAAATAGATAGACAAAAGAAAAAGGCGTGAGTGCACAGCACGCATAATCACGTCACAATCAAGCAAGACGAGGCCGCTTACTTTAGCTCCCAAGGATACTACGCGGGCTGCGTGCTTTTATACGCAATTACCGTTATGCATGGCAGCAACGAGCATGCAGTCTTCAAGAAAACACACACAAAGAATAAAAAACGATATTATGCAAGCACCGCATGCTCTGCCACTCTATAGTCTTCAATATCGAGTGGGTCACTGGGCTTTTATTCGTTTATTTCCTTAAGACTGTGTGAAACAGTCAATTGAGCACGTGCAGAGAACACATGCGAGTACGAGCGTCGCTTGCTAATCTCTTTCCTTCATTATGATTTTATTATTTTCGAGCTTCTTTCCCAAAGACGCAAATTTCGTTGCGTCACCAGTTCTTGTCCACTTTACTTTTTTTTTTAGCCTCCGTCGATTCAAGTTCCAGCGATACGTCTCTCGTGGCATTTTCTCATGTCTACACATCGCAGTGGACGCTGTTATCATGCGCGTTGTGATCCGTGCATTGCATAAATAGACGCCGCTTCTGAAGGCTAACAAAAGGAAGGTTGCATCGCAATGAAGGTAGCAGCTTAGCCTAAGGTGACGTTCGCATTTGCATCGGCGCCCGTTTACTTCATTTTACTTTGCCTTTCTGGAGCGTTCCTGCCATACTGGTTCTTGCGAGATCGCTACGGCAGAGATCCGTTGAATTCCGTAGGATGTTCTGATGATAATTCCTTGGTTATGCAAAGCGCTAATAGTTCTGATGCCATGGAACGGCGAGCGTGCCCGCCTTGAGAGAGGCTGGTAATTGCATTGTTCGGGGTAGGTGACCTTAAGCCATATCGTAGTCCTCGCTTCCTTTCTTTGATTTCTAAACAGTGAAATGCGAAGGCTCACTGGATATCACTGAAGACTTTGCTGACAGTGCTATATTGAGGTAATATTTTGAACATCTACGGGTTTATTGATTTGGAAACCCATGGGAGTGTCCATATTCCTACTTACGTTGCCATCAAAAGTCTAAGCAGTACGTCCTCCCCTGCAATGGATTGGTTCGCATTTCAAGCATCCATGCACGCCGCACGCAAATGCGGTCTTGCACGGAGCATGCAGCTTGTGATTGCGGACGCAATGCATAGTGCAACGTGCTGCTTCTCATGGTCAATTACTTGCTTGGACTGAGAGATTGAAGTGGAAAGACTTGGTGCAGTACATCGGCGCGCCGAGAAGATATACCGACACACAAAGTCGATTCTTGACCTTAGGGAGGCCAGGCGCACGCAGAAGGAAATACGTCGTCGCATGGACAAATTAGACCACTAAGGATGGAAATCATTCTTTAACTCTTTGGACACCCGTAAAGCACTCTTTCGCGCATGGCTAACTCGTGAGGACCTTCGCTCTCCTCCTCAGCAACCGCAGCCCCTTAAGGCACTGGCTCTCCACCAAGGCTGTCGAGAAGTGGATGTTGGAGAAGACTTTTGTGAGACAGTTGGAGGTAACAGTGTGCTACTAAGGGATCTGGAATTGTAGGATGTTTCCTTCGTGCAAGATGTGGCAATGGACCAACTTTTCTCCATGAAAAAACTGCAGGCTTATCTATCCATTTGCAGGGGTTAATCTCTCACGTCACTGATCTCGTGTCTTCGATCCAAAAAGAGAAGTCATTCAAACGCCTCTCCGTTGCGCTATGTTTAGATGTGAGGTGCGCTTACGATAATGTTTCCCATGAAGCCATCGTTGATGCGCGCGTGGCTGATGAAATCGGAGGCCGCACTTTTCAGTGGATTCGGAGCTACCTGACCCGAAGGAGCTTTTTATTGATATGGGCACTCCAGGCGTATTTCTGCCGTCGGCGTCGCCGTCGCCGTCGCCGTGAGGTATCGTATAAAGTCCAAAGGCGATGAAATCGTCGCCGCGTGCCGTATGCTGTACGTACGACTGAAATCGTGCGAGGGTGAGCCGGCGATCGCGACTCAATCTCACGCACGCAACGGCGGAACACGGTGAGGAAGCGTGCCGCCTTCCGTCGCACCCAAGGCTTGGGGGAGGGCAGGGAGGGCGGCGCGTTACACTCCAGATGGCCCACGCGGCCGCGCGCGTCCGGTCGGGCCGCTGTATATTGAAAGCCATCTGCGACGGGTACAGAGTCCGCGCTGCGCTGTATTTTCGCAACTTAGTTCGCGTTGATGCGAGCGGCTGCACGAAGGTCAGTTCGCTCGCTGCTGCTGTCGCGTTTCCTCACTGCAGCTTTCTCTCTCTCTCTTGAGAGCGAGTTTCTGGGACCATCGAGTGATATATGTTCGTGTTTACTTGTGCGTTCGTGATACCATGCTTGTTAATTTAGTTAGTATAATAATAATAATAATAATAATAATAATAATAATAATAATAATAATAATAATAATAATGATAATGATAATAATAATAATAATAATTTATGTCTATCCAGACAGTGATGGCGCGAGAGAGAAAAAGCCCGAGGTGGCTTGACTAGCTTTCCCCTCAACAGTTGCTCTCAGCCCCATGCCTGTTTACAAGTTTATACAGCTGATAGAAATACTATCCTGACTTCGCATAGCTAGCTGTCCACTAATTTGCTTTGACAATCGATGCTTCACCTTTCGGTCGAAACTGCGACTTTTTTGTGTGTGTATTCGACGACGATGGTCAAACAACCAACAACTGCACCAGCCGTGGAGTTCCGCAAGGTGGCGTTTAGGGCCCAGTTTTGTTCAACATAGCTCTTATTGGGCTGCGGGAGTTCCTGCCACAGTCTGTCAGTCTGTCAAATTACGCACATAACATTTGCATCTGGGCTTTAGGAGTAACTCATCTGCAGATTCGCGCAAGGTTATAAGAGGCTGCAACGCTGACGTCTGCTTATCTTCAGAGACAAGGCCTCAGCGCCTCAACAAGGAGTAACTCATCTGCAGATTCGCGCAAGGTTATAAGAGGCTGCAACGCTGACGTCTGCTTATCTTCAGAGACAAGGCCTCAGCGCCTCAACAGCAAAATGCGCATTAGTCGCCTTCGCGCGAAAATCAATGACTGGATGCCCGGTGTCTGTTAATGGCCAGCATATCCTGTACAAAAGAACCCATTGATTTTAAGTGATAATTGTCGACCGCGACCTCTCCTGGAGCCACTATGTAGGAAGATACTCCCCTCGATCCGTCACCTTTTCAAAGCCGTCGTTGGAAAAACATAGGGTCCATCGGTGTGTTCTATGCTTCAACTGTACAAAGCGTTCTTTATGCGTTTCTTGCGTTATAGCACTCCGGTGCTGTCAAGCACCCTGACGACAAGTCTCAGAGTGCTTGAGAGTATGCAAGCTCAAGCGCTTAGAATCTGTCTTGGTCTATCGCGACACACTTCAACAGCCGCATCAATTGCCATCGCCAGGCAACATCCCATCATTGCGTATGCCGCCATAGACACCCTTAGAAATTATCTTCGACATCTTTCCTGACTCCAGTCTTTTTCCGGCATTGAAACATTTTTGGGCACCGTAGCCTCCTACCATCCTCTCTTCCAGCAGACTTCACGCCTGCAAACAGTTCACCTTGTCCTTTGTGGTGTCTCCGGCAATCATAAATTGAGCTTTCCATTCTAGGAGTTGGAAATAAATTGGACTTGCGAACTTGTGCCCTGAATAAAGCCGCTTAACATCTACTGCATGATCCCTACTCCAATCGAGTTCACATTTATGAAGATGGCTCTTCGACTATGGCCAGCTCTACTTCGGTAGTCATTCCATCGATGTCAATCTGCAAGGAGTTCAAGATCAGCTACTTCACAACATCGACAGGTTCTGAACTTGCCGCTCTCCGTAGTGCAGTGATTTATGTACCGCGACAATTTCTAAATCACTGGGATATATTCTGTGACTCTAAGGCAGCCCTGCAATCAAGCGGTGGACAGAGGCCACGACATTGTATTTTAGTGGCTACCTGGGCACTGCACTATTACTGGCAATGAAAGCGTCGACAAAGCGACCCGTGAGGCACATGGTGAATGTGAAAACACCTCGATACCATTGTCGAGGACAGATGCAGCGTGGCACCTGAGTGGTCTTTCCCACATTATTTATCTAAGAAAACGGAATACATCGGAGTTAACCAAACTGCCCTTATATGTCAGGACCGACCTACCGACCCAGCTTGCGCTGTTGGCTAGGGGCTAGGAACTGCTGGACGCATATGGGACCTGAGAAGAAGGTTCCACCCCATCTGGTGCCAGCGCGCACCAACCTTTACTAAGGGCTCAGTATAAAAGTTGATTCTCTCTCTCTCTCTCTCTCATGGACCTACATATGAGATCACAACTTATACCCAGTTTTAAACGACGGGAAGAAACGTTACTGTGTCGTTTGCGAGTAGGAATTTCCTTTCACCAACGCCTACTCATTCCTAATTGGAATAGCGGACAGGGCCAATTGCAGCACATGTCATGTCGAATAAACGACCAAACGTTACCCGTGTGACTGTCCCACATACCAAGATGAAAGGAGTGCCCTTCGGATAGCTTTGGGGCATTTAGACGACAGGCCTTTCACAGAGGAGAAGATCTTGGGACCGTGGCCTCGTTCGTCCGCTATGTGCAAGGCCACAAAGGCGCTGCGGCGTTTCTTGAAATGCACCACCCTGTATGACGGCCTGTGACTAACTCAACGGTACGTGCTAATTGTGTGCTTAATAGTGCAAAGTGTGAACTACTCTCTTACTTCTCCTCTTTCAATCTCCTTTCCCTTTCCCCAGTGCAGCGTAGCCTACCGGGCTCAGCCTGGTTAACCTCCCGGCCTTTCCCTTATGACTTCTCTCTCTCCCTCTTTTGGGGAAATACGACATAACGAAACGGCGAACCCATGCGTGTGGGTTTAACTGATTGCTTCGTTAGTTTATAATATAAAGGGCAATGTGAAGTAGGGCAGTAGAAAGCCGAGGTTCCCGCTAAGCCAATTAGTACTCTCTGTTTTTTTATCTGGTGCATATTAGGTACGAACACCACTGAATAGACACAGCATGATTGCTTATAAATGAGGTGCAACATGAACAGAATATGTTCTACAATAGGACGCACTAGTCCCTTCTCCACATATGTCTTCATTCTACGCAACATGTTCCCTGGTTGATCTCCCTCTTAGTTGTACGCACGCACATGCGCGCGCACAGACACACACACACACACACAGAGAGAGAGAGAAGAATAAAGTACCACCATCTTGTTTTGGCTGTTGGAATAAAATAGGATGAGACACACCCAGCGAAACATCTACACGTCACGCGGCAAGCATGCACCAAATAACGCTTTCCCACTGCCCTCCTTTGTTATGTATCGGCTCAATGAAAGCAGTATTTCAGAGAATATTCGTCTTTCACAGATTTATTATCAACAAATACTTTATTGAGAATGCTTTATCTCATACTCGAACTGTAAAAATAATTTTATACTTCATCTACCGGTAAGGTGCGAGTGCACGACTAGGTGCGAGACCCGGCTAAAATGTGTTTGACGTTACCTACACCCACGAATGCCCTTTAATAACCATGGAAGACCAATTTCATTCCAGGAAATTACATTGAGCGGCCAGTACAGCAACATGCATGGTTGCAAATAACCCCTTATAAAGATTCCAAAGGTGTCGCAAGCTTCCTTATACGGCGCTGCTGTGCGTGTTAAGGTCAGAGTATTTACTTTCAGTAGCACATTATTTGCGACGGTAACGTATGGCTTTCCTCCACTATGTGGAGAGGCTACAGCGCTTCCCTTGAAAGGTCTTGTGCAAGGCAGCAACAATCAAGGTTTACATTGACGGGTGTTATATTCCCTTCCCTCTACTATAAATATTGTTCTTGGGGGATTGCCATCGGCTTATCCGAATACTCGAACAAGACCTCCTTTGTGCATAACCTGACGTAGCGCACACATTCACAAGTGTAACCATGTGTTGTGAGAACTGCTGCCGCTGGGCGGGCTAGAGGACAATCACAGCGACATCGTCGCCAAGAAATAGGCTGAATGGAGAGCGCAGCACAAAGGAGCAGCAAGCCGGTGTTCGGGCCTGGATCTACATCACGGTATATTGATGTACAGTCATTTTGGTTTACTACGAGGACGAATAGTGTCCCTGTGCATAGTGTCCACCCACACGCACTCATTGCTCACTTTCTCTCCTTTTCCTCTTTCCATTCCCCTTTCCCCCATTCCCCGTGTAGGGTAGCAAACCGGATGCTCTTCTGGTTGACCTCCCTGCCTTTCCTGTCCTTGCTTTCTTTCTCTCTCTCTCTCTTGGTTTACTACAATATATACAAAATAGAGATACGCTAGAAACAAAGACAGAGTACAGAAAAAGTGGGGGGGGGGGGGAGAGGGGTTAACAAGACTGACGTCTGGCTGGCTATCCTGCAAGTAGTAGAGGGAAGCAAAAGGACAGAGAGTTGACGTGCAAAGTTAGTACTATAGACACAAGCGATTGAATACAGTCGAATAAGATGATGCGGCTATCCCTTGACTTTATTGACAAATGACTGTGGCATATTTTCTTTCTTTCGTTTTTGGGACGACAAAACTTATAGCGACGCCATTAAGAAGACGATTTAGCTCGGGCCCAATGCCGACGCCACCTTTTCAAATACATGTAAAACGCAACAATTCTCTTTTCCTGTGATAACGACTGAAGCAAGTTTAACAAAAGTTGTTGCACTTGATAGACAACGTTAAATTCTAGTGACTTTAGGATGCGGAATGTTGCTTTAAACCGAAATTTTCCTTTCACTTGCCGAAAATTCGTAAATTTGAACATAATAGAAGTGCGAAGTTTAGAAATTGGTGACTGCATCAAAAACAAGTACCGCAGTTCCGCAAACTTCATCCGTTAGAGCATCTAAAACGGGCAAATTTGTTATTTTAATTTAAAGCTTTAATTTAAAGCTTTCCTGCATTTGTTACAATGTGTACAAAGATTATGCAAAAGTCATATTCACAAGTTCGTAATACAATTCCCAGGCATATATAATGTATCGGCTTCGTCCCTTTAGATCGATTCCTAAATGTAGTTTACAGAATTGTGATCTGATTTTGCATTACTTAGTTCAACAGTTGTAACGATGATAGCATCGCTTTTCTTTAGTTTACATTTTTCAACAACTATTGTTGAAAAATCGACAGCCTAAATAAATATTCCGCTTCTGTAGTCACAACATTGTAACTTTTACGTTTAAATGTAATAAACATAATCAACTTCGGTCCCATGGCTGCCGCGAAAAACAATGTCTCCGTTCCCATGTATTTAGATAGGATTCCCCGAACTAAAGCTTCCTCTTAAGGCGTCGAACGGAGAGTAGGATATAATATTGAGAAGCTTTGCTCCGCGACACCCTATTTCCTCTTTTCTACTTTTATTTATTTTCATCCCTTAACTCCCTCCTTCCTATGTAGGTACCAAACCGGGCGCGCGTCTGATTGTCTTCGCTGCCTTTTCTTGCTCTCTTCTCTGTCTCTTTCTCCGCGACGACTCCGCCCCTCTCATCGTTAGACAAAGGACCTGCTTGAGCAATGCGGATGCAAAACTCTTAAGCATGCGACTGTCAGACTCTATTGGCCTCCATCATATGCTCCTGTTGTCTTTCTGGTGTGGAGAAAATGTACTGTTTTCTCGATGAAACTTTTAGGAGTTTAGGCATTTGTTGGCAGTGTTACAAGCTCGTCCTTCGTGAACTGAAATGTAAGAATGCCGGCGAGTAAATGGCGACATAGACTGTCTACCGCCGCATGTTTCAATACTTTCCTTTCATTCATTTCTGTTCATTTCATGCCATCCATAGCCCTCAGTGGTCAATCCGCGGATAACGACGGCGCGGTAACGCACAACGTTGAAAGAGGCGAGTGAACGGGAACGTGGAGAAGACACGTTTGATACAACCTAGACTGCGAATGTGGAATGCCGCTTCTCACTATCTTTGTATCATTTGTGTGCAAATCGCTTGAATTTATTCACTGTCATGAGTTAAGTGTCGCAACGTGTGCGTCTTATACGGTATCAAGGAGTCGGAGAGCCACGTTTGATGGGGTAACAGGGTAGGAGTCACTGCGGAGTTGCCGGCCACTACAGGGTAGATGAAGCTTCGCGCTCGGCTCACCATGCAAGTTCAGAACGGCGTGTAGCAGAGTTTAAGAAGTGCGGCCCGAGGCGCCAGAAAAATAAACCTTCGTGGGCGGACCACGCTTGTCCATCTCATGATGAGCGACAATTTATCCTAAAAGGAGGAAACTTGTCAGAGTTTAGAAACTTCCGCTTCAGGAGTTCTTTCGCCGGGGTCACCACAACAGTAATGATCACAAATATAAAATGCCTCTTGCAAGTACGTCGGAGACAAGAATGCAGAGGTACGTTATGGGTTCTTAAAAAGCACACTGTTTCTTAAAGGGGCACTAACGAGAAACACTACACCATATTGATAAAATATTTGCTAAAAATTAATCTCGCCGTTAGACGTATTGGCTAATAAAAGCGACACTTTCCTTTTCTTTCAGTTTTGCACTTTTGCTGTATTTCCACTGCGTTTGTGTGACGTCACGGGTTTCGAAACAATTTACAGTATTGCGGCTGTCGAAGCGCATGTAAATTAGTTCTGGGATTTTACGTGCAAGAACCACGATTTCATTGTGAGGCACGCTGTAGTTAGGAACTCCGGATTAATTTTGACCACCAGGGACTCTATAACGTGCGCCAAATGCACGGTACACGGGGGTTTTGGCATTTCAACCCCAATGAAATGCGGCCGCCGAGGCCGGGATTCGATCCCGCGCCCTCTGGCTCAGTAGCGCAACGCCATAGCCACTACGCCATCACGGCGAGTCGTGGCCCATGTAAAAGTTCTTGAAACTGGTTGTGTGCAGACTTCGGCTCCTTTCGAATACAATGTAATCAATGCTCACCGATTAACTCTAAACAAAGACCCATGCGGATGCCGTTTAGATGCCTGATCTCACGACAAGCTGGCGCGGGAACTTCAAGGCGCCGTCGCCACCCGCCTCACCTTCTCGTGTCTTTACTGCCTCGTCCAGCCTCCTCTCAGTCACGAGAATGACCGTTTGGCTATTACAGAAGCGTATTTTAGTTATGCAAGCTGGCTTATTTTACTCTTTACTGTCCCTCTAAAGTTAGTTTTGAAGCAAAACTAAAGACTTTCATTTGAAGTTTTCGCTGGGGGAATGCGAAAGAATTGTGGGCTTTTCGACTCTTTGCGTACCTTGTTTGCCTTTATCGAAATGAAAATTAGAAAAAAGAAGATACCGTCACCATCAATGTTGATAGCAACTCCTTTTCACGCAGTAGTTGTAATAGTAGGAAATATGTTGCAAAATCAAAAGTATCATCACGGATTCGCAAAATATAAAGCGGAGTTGGATAAGAGGGCAAGTGAAGTGCACATAAAGTACTGGACACACAGCAACATGGAAACAAAAGACGAAGACAAGTTGCACGATAAGATATGCGGATGCCCGAGACATTCGCGTATATGACGAGTTCCAAACATATATATACAAGTCATCTATGTGGTCCAAGATGAAATGGCGTGCAGATGAAGATAATGCACAGTTGGCGTAATGCGCGCACCCAAACACAGCAGTCCAAACCGGGTTTCATCCCAGAAGCGCACAAAGATGACCGTGATGCACGTGTTATGCAACAAGCGCACATAAATACAAATGAAATGCACAATAATACACATGATAGAGTCTGTCTTTGTTTGCAAAACTGTACACAATGTGGCACCCTAGTACATGATTATTAGTCCTGTTTCTGTATAAACCAGCTATATAAACCAGCCGACTTCAGCAATTCAAGCGTCTAAAAACATATTTATACGGGCAGTAGTTACTCGCAAGGCTAATCTCGATGACGCCGGCTTCGTGCAAAGCCCTTACGGTCCTGTGCATATTCCCTGACGTTATGCAAAACGACAGGACGTCGATAACACGATGATAACAATAATGACAGCACAATGACCCACGTCTTGGCGCGAAAGAACAACCGGGCGAACGAAAGCAGCTGACACTCTTCTGAGCTCCTAAATGCCTGTTGCACGTAGAATATATTTCCCGCACTCAAGTAAAGCGTGCTACTTTAGCTACATGAACATCAATTCGATATTATTACTGCGTGCTATGTATATATTAAACAACACGGGGATTTCGCAGTGACAATGATATGTTACCACTTGTTAAACGTGGGTCAATTACTGCGACAGTTAAAAAGTGCAGCAATTAAGCTACCTTCGACTGACAGAACGAAACACTGAAAGCGCGCTTCGACTAAACATATAGCAGAGATTCATTGTGAAGGCCTGACACTTCTGGATCTGGGGCCGAGTTCACAAAGCTTTCCGTTCGTAAGTGCTGCCTTTCACTGGCTGATCGCCTTCGCTAATAATATATCCTACATCATTATTGGATGGCACGAACGCTTTTAGCATAAGAACTTGTGAATACGGACCTTGATACTCAGAATGGGTGTGAGAAAAGGCAGCAGATACGAAGGGAGCTGCTCTGCCGTTTTTTTTTTTTTTTTTCACGAGGTAGAGCAAGGGAGAGAACTTTACAAAAGAGCTAGTGTCGATAATATGGCTTTAAAAAGCAGTACCAAATGTTTCGTAATTAACTTACCAGCAACGGCCCGATAAGCTTATTTTCCGGCTACTGATCTGATGATTACGCTGTCGCACCAAGAGCGAGAAAAACTTACCGAAAATCCAGTCGATGCTTAGTGTGACAACGTCTGGATGATGGTAAATAGAACTCGTAGTATTTAAGCAATTAGCTATATACTGTATGTTCGTGTTTTCAAACCAGCTTCTCGATATCAGCAGCGTTTTTTTCTTTGTTTTTAGGAATAGGCGATGAAATATGACGTAGTGTTCCACCGGCCGATCCCGAAACGTGCAACTTGCGTCAACGCACTCACATTCCCGGCAAATAACGTGTAGGCAACAAGAGAACCAGGAAATGAGACGTGGGCTTTAGGGGCATTGAGAAAATCTGGCCTAATCTCCAAGAAACACCTCGTAAATATCGAAGCTGCAAAACACCGAAAAACCGAGATATGTTACGCCCTTGCATCTGAACATAACCAAGGCTGTTATTTTATGTTTTGACTGCGTTTAGCGGTGAGGTAAATGAAGCATGATGAGCGTCCTAATTATTAGTTTCTCGTTCGATTAATCCCATTTAAGTGCCTGTAAGCTATAGCGCTTGCTTCCGTGTCTGTCATGCGTTGAAGTATTTGCTCGAATCATCGCTGTTTCTATGAATCACATACTCCGTGTCGTGTTCTCGCTTGTTCCAGTTTTGTTGCCTTGTCCTTTTCGTTCCCGCCGTTTCGACTCCGACATGTACGAGCAAAAGCGCGTTAACGATCTCGTTCGGCCTAGGTCAGTGATAAATAAACACGGGGACTATTAGTATTAGGCGACAATCTAAGCCCTTTCAGCGCATTGATTCAGACACACGGAGATTTATGGTTAAGAAAGTTGGTACAGTCGAAGTTTCATACAGTCTGTGGTTCTGCACGAGGACAGCAGCAACGTAAATTTTGCTTTCTTTATCCTTCTTTGCAAGCACTGTGATGCGGAGAACCACGGGAACATTGTATAAGTGACTTCGAAAACTTCGCTCGACACTGACGTTAAATATAACACAAATCAAAGATAATGGCCACGTACGTACAGAAACTGAGAACGCATCGGTCCAGTGCGGTGACTGGACTTTCACCGGCAAGTGCGCTTCAGGTGTTATCGTATGTGCAATCGGTGTCAGAAGCTCGCGGAGCGCGGGATTTCAGAACACATTGAATCCTCGAGCAGGTTAGGACGGTACGGCAAGTAAATTGGTGTAATTAATACTAACCAGCCCGTAAAAGTACAGAGTAGAAATTCGAATACCAGGCGGCGTGTTTAAGCTGCAGAAATATTCCGATATTTTTCACATGGCGCAGTCCGTAAACTTTCGACTTCGAGTGTGCCTAAAGAAACGCGAAACCCCAGTGGCAATAAAGTGTAGCTATCAACATTTCACATTTATTATGCATATCTTTAGATGCGCTACGAGAACATTGAAAAGGAAATGGACGGCTGCAAGTGACAACTCGCTAAAAAAAACATTTCGCTAACCTTTTAAATTAAAGACAGTCATTTCCTGGCGACAACTAGCTTTAAACAAAAGGAATTGTGGCCTGTAGTTAAAACTCAAGTCTGAAAAGAAAATAGAAACGTTTAATGAGAGATCAATAGCGAGGAGTCCGGTCAAAAGCAAACGATAATTGAGTCAAAGCGCACGTCTCCGCAATAAGCGCATGTGTGAAGCATATGTACTTCTGATGCCTTAGCAACACGGTGATATAGACGGACGGACTGAGTGAGCTTGCCGGCAAAATGGCGTCTGACCAGGCGTACACGCAATTTTCGAGTGAAATGTCGCACGAGGTTAACCCCATGCACGCGTACGCGCCTAATGCCTCGGCAAACATTTGTCGTTCGAGTTGAACAGCTATGGTGACTGTTGACATTGCCCGTCTTGCTACGGGCAGAAACCACGTTGTCTGCTGAAGTCGACAGTCCCTGGCAACGAGTGGACACTCAGACGAAGACTAGTGTCCGTGCAGCCTTGAAAAATGTTTCGCAGCGTTTTCCAGACAGCGGGGTGTAGCTGAGGGAATATTTACTCAAACAGCGCGAGTTGGCGAGAGCGAGATGTTTGCACGAATAGACCACTTAGCGCAGAGGAATTGTTGCGCCCGTGCCCAACAAGAGTCATGATAAAGAGTGCATTAATAGCATTAAATAATTGCTTAGAAACAACGGCATTGTAAGGGCGCTTAATAGTTTTTTTTTTTTTTTTTACACACGTAAATAGAAACGTTATGTTTCCAGTAGCGGTCTTTATTTGCATTTTCGCTGTGCATGGTATGTGATAATATTCCGGTCCCGAATTGCTGCTTCGATACCGTCGGGTAGACCTGAACTAACCATGAACTTTATTTCGCACCTGTACAAGGGTGCACATGACGTTACTACCTTCCATATCCTAGTTTACATTGTTTTATTTCAATTTCGCAATGTCATAGTGTTGTCTTGATTGCTATATGATAACATCGTTGTGTGCGCATAGCCCGTTTTTTTATTTTGGTACCCCTCTTACAAAACTATCTTCAAAAGTACACAAAATAGTATAAGAAAGGGAGTTAACCAAGGCGCCCGATTGGCTTCTCATGATACAAAACAGTATATGTAATTTTAACACATGTTAAAGATCCAAGGAGTAGCCGGTGCCGTATCTGTGCGCCAGCATCTCATTGTAGTATATATATATATATATATATATATATATATATATATATATATATATATATATATATATATATATATAAGCACACCAAGGACAACATAGGGGAAATTACTTCCTGCATCTATTTTCATTTACGTTACTTTATCATTTCATTAATTCAATTAGTAAGTACAAGCAGCTTTCCCTGTGTTGTCCTTGCTGTCTTTCTTTGTTGGCTTCTTATGATTAATAAAATTTGGGCCCCTCGGTTAACCCCCTTTTCTCGTTCATTACATAACAAGGGTTTCGAATCTGGCAACATTGATGCCTTCAGGTAGCATGCGTGGTTTTATTGACCAGTTGCCTCCAACCAAAAAGATCACGTACTCGTGACTGCTGCGGTAGAAATGGTGTTCTACATGCGCCGTCAACGTTTGTGAGTGGTGGCGCTGGCTAACACTCCCAGGGTTACTTCTAGTAGTAACACATAAATACCCGAGAAAGTGGATGACAAAACCGCGCCGCGGTAGCTCGCACGCATCGCACGAATCGCACGCTCGCAGAGCATCGCACGCGTAATGGAAAGATGAGTGTTCGTATCCTACCTGCGACTAATTGTTTTCATTTATGTTCATTATGAATTTATCATTTCTCTAATTCACTTAATAAATAACTTCCCCTATGCTGTCCTTGGTGCCTGTTTCTCGGCTTCTTATGACGCCCTCTCGTTCATATATATATATATATATATATATATATATATATATATATATGTGTGTGTGTGTGTGTGTGTGTGTGTGTGTGTGTGTGTGTGTTACGGGGTGAAGCGTTTACTTACAAAAGATACTAGGCAGATCAATCGGCACGGTTTGTGTTTTCCGGCATCGGCGCAGGGGCCAGCCAGCCGCACGTCGTCTTCCTTCTCTGCATGGTCATTCACGCTCTTTCTACACTTTGTTGCGAGAGCTCGTGACATTTCCCCGTTGGCCGACGAAGCATCCCCCCCCCCCCCAGCCGGCAATGTCAATTAGTCGTTCGTGGATTGGAAGGCTTCAGGCGGGCAATGTTCGTCACTTCGTTATTGGTCGAGTGTAGTACACTGTTTGTGAGGCGTGCAGTATGATAGTTTACCTCGCTGAGGCGTTCGAGTATAACGTAGGGCCCAACATAGTGGGTCAAGAACTTCTGGCACAAGCCGCTCCTGCCGAGTCACATACGCTCACCAGGATCGAAGTAAACATGGAGGCGCCGGCCGTCGTAGCAGATCTTTGGCCGGTCGTGCTAAACCAGGGTGCGTAGCTCAGGAAGGCGTCGCGCTTCTTCTGCTTGACAGTGGATTTTGGTAACAGAGGCATTGTCATGAGCCAAGTAAGCAAACGTAGAGTCGACCGTGTAGCGAGGTGGAGGAGCATAAAGAAGGAAGCACGGTGAGTAACCGGTGGTCTCGTGTCTCGCAGTGTTGAATGCGTAGTTGGCAAAAGGCAGGATACTGTTCCTTTTCTTATTTGCGGAATCTGCATACATGGACAGCATGTGGGCAAACGTTCCGTTCGTACGTTCGACCAGACCATTAATTTATGTATGATGTGGCGTCAAATGGCTGAAGCTAGATGAACACAGATGAAGGCTCTCTTCGACAACATCTGTGGTAAATTCTTGCTCACGACCTCTGACTATGATGCGAGGAGGCCCGTGTCAGAAAATGACGGAATATAACAAGAAAAGGGAAAATTCTGTTCCTGTGGCCCATGGTAGCTCTGCCGTCTCACAATAACGGTCAAGGGGTCTACACATACAATAATCCAACGATTGGCGCTGGAGGATCACGAGAAGGTGCCTAGGAGATCTGCACCAGCTTGTTCAAAAGGGGTGCTGGAAGGCGGTATTGGCTGAAGTCGACCATGCGGTCTGTTTGTAGGTCGCTTGTAACGCTGGCATTCGGTTCAACTTGCGACGCACCGTTCGGTATCGTGAGGCCTCTTGGGCTAGTAAAAGCGTTCTTGAGCCCGAGAGAGCGCCTGTGTGGAGCCTAGATGGCTGGAAGTTGCATCACCGTGCTTGGCGCATAGTATTCGAGTGCGGAGGCTCTTGAGGACAACTAAAGGGCAGCGCGCGCCAGTGGCCGAGTAGCTTTACTTACACAAGACACGGTCACGTAGGTGAAAACGGCTATCTTCTAAAGGCTCATACACGGCCGAGAAGAGCGGCTGATAACTCTCGTCCTTATGCTGGTTGTATATGAAGGTACCCATATAAAGAAACTCCGGAGATACAAAAGTGTTGTATTGATCGAAGTTATCAGCGTTGCATTCGGTCGTCAGAAGTGGCATCCGAGAGAGACAGTCAGCATCAGCGTGTCGTCGACCGCTCTTGTAGGAAACAACAAAATCGTACTCCTGTAGACGGAGGGCCCAGTGCGCAAGTCGAGCAGTAGGATCTCGAACATTCATGATCCAGCATAGTGAATGATGATCCGTGACTACCGTGAAGAGGCGACTGTAGATGTACCAACGAAACCGATGCACCGCGAAGATGACCGCCGAGCAATCTTGCTCGGTCATTGTGCAATTGCGCTCAGAGCGATTCAAGGAACAGCAAACGTACAAGATCACGAGCTCACTTTCGCCGATGCGCTGAACACGCACAGTGCCGATGCCAACACCACTCGCATCGGTGTGAACCTCGGTTGGTGTTGAGAGATTGAAGTGACGAAGAATAGGCTGCGACATCAAGAGAAGCTTTATTTCGCGAAACGAGAAGTCGCACTCTGCGGTTCACTCAATAGGAACGCCTTTTTAGGGCAGGCACGTAAGAGGATGGGCCAGGTCAGCAAATCTGGGAATGAATCGGCAAAAATATGCGCAAACGCTTAAGAAACTTCGTAGCTGCTTCACACCGTGAGGCACCTTAAATGCCTTTACAGCCGCAGTCTTTTCTGGATCCGGTCGTATGCCTTCTTTATCGATGTGATGTCTCAGCACAAAAGTTTGTCGTTCACCAAAACTGCACTGCTTAGAATTGAAGACATGGCCGACTTTCTGCAAGCAGTTCGACAGCAACACCAGAAGCCTGTTGCGGTCACTAAATGTTCGTCCAACGATTATAACGTCGGCCACGTAGATCATGCAAACTTCCCATTTCATGCCGCTCAGTATTGTGCGCATGAACACTTCGAACGTTGCGGGCGCATTACACAGTCTGAAAGGCGTGACGTTACGGGTTAGGCATGCAACTGTTACGCATTCTTTCTTCCCCAAAGTAGCCTCTTAGGGTAGAGTCACATGGCCTTTCTTTTCGGAAGTGGCCTTCGTTGCGGTTCACTTTGTGCGGCAGTGAATGGAATGGATGCCAAACGCCTGAGACACGACCTGCCTAATCATCACGCTCGTCAACATGGAAAGACTTGTCTGGTGTGTGCGACTGGATTATGCACCAGTGCAAATCCTACTATAATTTGCCCCACGTTCAGCCGCTCTACGCCAGGGAATGGTTTCTCTCCGTATTCCTCTGTGTGGGCTGACCAGCGTGCTGACAAAGCCCTCTACTAGGGAGCAAGCGAAAGTGAGGTTGCCCGGATGGTGTAGGGTGCAAGCAGTCCAGCGAGCCTTACGTGCAGAAACATGGACATCGAACGTTTCTGCACTTTTTCTCCTAGAGCGTACCGCTTACCCGTAGCGGTGTATTAAACTTCCATTATTGTTTTCACATCATTTTCCGTCCTCCTTACCGTGTGCTAAAGTGACTCAATTTTATGCTGCTCTTCCGTACATCGTGATCAGTGACCAACCGACTCATGGAAGACATATAGCAGATGACCCCCTTGTGATTCCCAAAATGACTATCACCGTTAAAGGAAAAAGCTAGCAATCACGTTAGCATGTGCTAAGAAGATGAAGGCGAAAGCCTGTGCGCTCGCAAGACATTCATTGAATTACGTGGCATTCTCATTCGAATGCGTTGTTATTTGCTATTACTTGTTTTCACCCACCAAAGGTCGTGGGTTCGAGTGCCCTAATGAACTTTACATTAATTATCCGTGTATTAATAAACTTCGGGCTAATTAGGACCAACCATCGTGGGTTCGACTCTCATTAAGGGTCGAGGGTTCGATTCCCGCCAATGGCCGTAGGCTCGAGTGCCTTAATTAACTATATCAGAATTAAGTGTACCTTAATTAACGTCACCTTAATTAACTGCAAAGGACATGTGTTCGACTCCCACTAAAGGTAGAAAGTTCGAGTGCACTAATTAACTATATCATAATTAAATGAGCGATAATGAACTTCGCTTTAGTTAGCACCAAAACTCGTCGGTTCGAGTTGAGTTGAGTTGAGTTGAGTGGTTGTAGGCTACTGGTGGGATTAGCCTTGCAGTAGCTGCCGGCAATTGCTCCACCGTAGCGACACTTAAAATACATAAATCATATAAATCAGACACAGACCTCACAACTACACTACACATAGTCACACCTAAGGTCACCATGTGGAGGCCAAATCCGTGTCCTGCAGGTAATTTAAAAGAAGGCGAGAAACCTCCTTCCTATCTAACCGGTTCCCGCGCGGGAAAACAATGTCCTGTATAGAACTGTGGGGAATTCCTGTCCTCTTGAGGGACCCGAATAACACGCTCCTTTCCGCGTCATACATAGTACAGCACATAAGGTAATGTTCTATGTCACCGCACACACCACACGTTGAACATAATGGTGACAACGCCAGGCCAGTCTTACACATCCACGCAGGGGTACGAGCAGAGCCCGTGCGAATGCGGAGCAGTAAAGTGGCTTGGTTTCTTTTGAGACCCTTAGTCACACATGGCTTGTGAGGTGAGCTCCACAAAGAGTGGAAGTGGCGCGACACCGCTTCTCTGAAGAGTCTCTTGTCCTCTTGAGGCACTTTTCTCAAAGGATTCCCAGACAGCGCTCTATGGGCAAGGCTGTCCGCCATCTCGTTGCCTATGATACCTATGTGCGAGGTCAGAGGATCTAGTGCAGCTGCTTTTCATATTCCCGCTTTAAAGTATGATTGGTCGGTTCGCTTCACTACAGTCGTGTCCTCCACAACGGCCGAAAGCGTTGCCATTGAGGCAGCCCTAAAAAAGCTACGGCTTTGTACGCCTCAACCCGTAGTCATTCTTACAGATTCGAAATCCGCCCTTCAAAGGTTAGAGTATGGGTTCCCTACTGATGCTTTATGTCTAAGCTCCCTACGCTCGGTGCACACTCTCCTTATCAAAGGCTTCTCGTCGGTTCGACTCCTACCAATCGAAGTAGATTTTGGTGCCACTTCTTGCTGGCCCATAATTTTGGTGCCATTTATTAGCACACAATTTTCGTGCCGTAACGCTGGACATCGCCTTTTTCGACTGATGAGCCATCTAAAGCTTTCGCCTTAATATGAAAGCTCGCTAGTACGCAAGCAAATGAACTAACCTCGCCACGCGTCTTTGGTTGGCGGCCGTGCGATTTCTCTGCAGCCATGCAGGGTACACCTGTACATTCGGATTTTGCGTGTGACGCAGATTCTACAGGCTGTTCCGTTGTTATTTTCAACCCGTAAGGAATATTTTCCTCGTTGGCACTCACCTAAGATGAGTTTCATAATTACTGCAACTTTAGCGCCACCACCTTTGGTGCGCGGATGTGCTTATATCAGAATGGGCATTTACTGTATTTGACAGGTGGCGACGCGGCTGCCTTTTGTCCTCGGGGCTTTCTGCCTTGCAAAGCGAATACATTTGAGTCGTCGCCTTGCACACGGTAAAAGCGCCCAGCGGCGCGCCACCGCTTCCGTGAGCGCGGCTCAGGTACCGCCCATTACTCATGGCTTGGACAAATATTTTATGTTCTCGCGACAGCCCTTCCACCTCCAGCCGTCTTTGACGTTCGCGCAGGCAGCCGGCC
The DNA here is from genome assembly GCF_023375885.2 of Dermacentor andersoni. Taxonomy (NCBI): domain Eukaryota; kingdom Metazoa; phylum Arthropoda; class Arachnida; order Ixodida; family Ixodidae; genus Dermacentor; species Dermacentor andersoni. Next base: position 67,235,683 of record NC_092817.1, on the reverse strand, counting down.
ACTGACGCCATGCCTCTGATGACTCTGAGGCTGTCCTTGATGCATTTTGATGCAATAGAAGCCTCTTGCATCGGTATGCCTCTATTCGAGGAAAGAAAAATTTACGCTTGTCGAGATAAGGAAGCAACTCGTACGAAAGCTACCTCTGTTATGCTTCCAAATTATGTTCACGGTCTTTTACAGATCTTTCACAGAAGGCAATACTGGGGCCTTTCAGAGCCGTAACCACTCAACTAGCTGCGAACAACTCGGTTAACGTCTCCTGAAGGCTGGCACTTGAAAGCACCGGAATCAGGCTATCAGTATAAACATTGAGACTGAGAAATCTTGTACATCCTGTTTACCTAATCTCGTTCAGGATGTCCGGAAATGATGAAGTTAATTGCGTTGTCAAGCAGCTCTTACACGGCGCACCTAGCTCTCTCACTGTCTCTCTTTTGCTCAAATTAACATATGGTATAGCGACAGACACCGATGGTCTCGCATCAATGGCAATGGCCTGAAATAGGGCTACTTACTTAATGACAAAGAGTCACAAGTTGGCATTGCGAAAACCGCACGCATCAGGTATACGAATGAAAGTGGTGGCAAACTATCGATACCGATGTTATCAGAAAGGTGGTCGTGCACACAAGTATATCTAAGCTCAATGTCAGCGTCTAGAAGTACTAATGTAAGAGATAGCAGGTAAGTTAAGCCTTTTTAAACGTACGGATTATATACGAGGAGACGTAATAGGAGCCCAGCACTTGCAGTTCCCCATTAGAGGCTTTGGACATAAAATGCGATTTCTATAACGTTCCTTCTTTTGGTCATTCTTGATGCGCTTGAAGAGCTTGGCATAGGTGGTCGACCCTACTCGTGGGTGTTCAGCGACGTTAGCGGACATGCCATTTTTTGTGCCGACTGCAAACGGTGAAACGAGCAGAGACCATGTCGGCCGCGGGGTTCCACAAGGTGCGATCCTCAGATGTATGTTGTTCAACATCGCGCTCATTGGCCTTGGAGTTGAGTTGGCAATGCTAACATCAGCCCAGACGTGGATAATATGGGAAGCCGGGGAGTAACGCATGCGCAAAAGCATGCAAAACTACAACTGGCCACAACTATAACATCGAAGTACTTGCGCCGTCAAGGCCTGTAACATTTCACAGCAAAATTTGCAGGAATGGCATTCGCAGGGAAATCAATGATAGAGTATCCGTTATTAGCTGACGGAGCAATTATCCCTGCTTTCCTGCCCTATAGATATTTAGGCATCGTCATTGACTGCATCCTATCTTGGTCAAAACAAGTTAGTGCGCTGCGGAGCCAACTATCCAGTTTTATACACGTTCATCATTTGTTGCTGGACTCAGATGGGGCCCCCTTTGAACAAAATCTCTTGCAGCTGTATCAGGTATTGTTTGTGGGTTACCTACACTGGAGCACGTCTGCACTTTCCAATAGACCTTCAACTTGTCTTCGTTCATTGGAAAGCCTTCGGGCCCAAGCTCTGCGAACATGCCTGGGCCTGCCACGCTTTACATTAACTTCCGGCAACCTAGATAAATCATGGACCTATCCAATCGAAGTTTACTTCTTGTTAGCCACTTGTAGTTCCCCTCTTACTGCTAACTCGACATACACACAATTCCTTTTCTTCAATTGAAGCAAACCGCCCGAGCTGCATCTACTGAAGATGTCTTACTGTACACAGGCATATCATTCCCTTAGGCTTCGCACCTGCCGTCATCTCTTGAGTGCCACCGTGAACACTGTGTAGGCCTTCACGTACGTGAGATTTTGAAGGAGTTAACTGGTCTTAAACAACTCAACTTGGCACATTTACTTGCGCTATACGGTGGCTCTGTGCTGACAAAGACAGATGCGTAGTGCTTCACGTGGCTCGACCGCGGTCTTAGTGATCTCTCAGCTGGGCAGATCCCGCCAATGTGAATTAGACTGCAAATCATCTTAAACAGCTGCAGGGCTTGTAATACGGGAAGCTGTCCGCTTTGTCTCCTGATTTACACATCGTACGTTGACTATACTTTCTGACTCAACATCAGCAATGCAAGCCATCGATTCATTCTCGAGAAGAGACCAATATTATGTGCTAGCATTAGACGTCTCACAGGTATTTGATCTTGCGCAGAGGAACGGCCACTCAATTAACTTCCGATAGGTACCTGGTCACCGTGGCTTGCCGGCAACGAGATAGGTGATTTGGAAGCAGGAACTGCTGTTTCCAGAGCCGTCGACGTAAAATTTCCATGATCGCGAAATGATGCTAACTATGTTTCGAATGCGCTCATGCGAGATTGCCCACCAGATTACTGGACTCAACCAGACCATGGGCACAAGGTAGCTGCGGGAAATTGACTCTGACAGGACTTTTCGCTTCATGAATAAAGTCAAGCGATGCCAAGCAAGCATCCTTCACCAGATTCACCTGGGTGTCGCCTTCACTCGACGCTATGCAAATCTCACAGACAGCCCGAACTGGGAACACTGCCAGGTGCCGGAGACTCCCCAGCATCTGGTTTACGACTGCCCTCTTAACGAGCCACAGCAGAAGACGCTGATTTCTTCGCTAGCAGGCATTGGCAGGCAAACATTGTCTGGAAGTATCTGATAGCACAACAGCTACAACAGCTACAAAGGCTGCTCTGTACTATTTGAAGATGACCCGACAAGACTGAAGGCTTTAAGGAAACCACTGTCTTATTGTATATATGCATCCCTCTTTCCTGCCCTCTTCATAATCTGTAATCCCTATTTTTGTCCCCATTCCCTTTTCACCCTGGCGGAGTAGCTGGCCAGGACCTACTAGCTAAGGCCAACCTCTTTGCCTACGCAATAGATTATCTCTCTCTCTCTCTCTGCAATGCAAAGTGGCACTACAAAAGCGCGAAGTTTCGATGCTCGCCAGCTTGTTTACTTCTCATAACACCGGCAACAATCGCAGCAAAACTAAAAAAGAAGTTTTTGTGACAATCAAAACGCAGAAAGCTAAGCATTACCTAGGATACTGTATTTGTCGTCTTGGTTGTTATTTCTTAAAGGCACTCCAGTTAACTCTCTTTCTTCTACTTCAGGACACGTCTGCACAAAGAGAGAGAGAGAGTGAGCGAAAACAAAGAAAAGACATGGAAGTTAACCAGAGATTATCTAGTGTTGGCTTCTTTTGCATGCACAAGCTTCTTTTGCATTCCACCCGCAACAGAATGCGGCTGCCATGGCCGGGATTGAACGTAAGACTTCGAGCTCAGAAGCGCTACACTATAGCCACTGCTACCGCCGCGGGTAAAAAATAGATAAACAACCCCCCCCCCCCCCCCCCCCCGCCCCCGGAAAAAAAAAAGCCCGCACACACTAAACAACGACTCATTCACGTAACTGCACATAAACTGCTGTTGACTGATGATACGAACGATCATCCACCGGCAGCGAAGCAGGAAAAAATAAGTCAAGGTTACTACAACTAGTAGAAGGTGCTTGTTTAAGCAACCCAAAGTGGGCTTATGCAAAATAAAAGTTCGGTTGCGGCATGGGACGCCAAGAAGTGAACGATATGGATCACCAAAGTCCAGGCGTGCCTTGGCTGCGCTACGTTAAGCAGACAGTGTTGCGGCTGGTGGGTCACTTTCTCTCTCGTTTCTCACACTATCAGATTTATTGCAGTTTCGTCGGGTTAGTATAGGACTCTGCTATAGAGGGCCACCACCCCGATAACGAGGACGCCGACCTTGTGCTCTGCAGTAAAGCTCGTACTCATTTAAAATTCGCCGTCGTGACACTTCGACTACTCTAGAACGCCTGCTCCATTTGTTATTGCTCGTCTAGACATTCCTTAGCATATCCAAAGGTTCATTTTGGTCCTTACGTTATAGTACACCATCATACCATTCTTCTCCTATAGGCTGTTTTTTATTCTTTACAGGGGCGGCCTTGGTTCCTGTCTGGCACCATCGGGTGCTTTTATCCTATCTTGACCGAGCAAGAGAAGCAAATGATAAAGTTGTGACGAGAGTGAAAGGGGCAGCTACTACGAACTAAGGTTGTTCAAGGAGGTCGTCAAACGTGCACTCGGTGGCACTAGTAATGTTAGCGAGTAGCTTGAAATTCGATAACCGGTTTCGCCCGGATTTTTTTCCCCTTATGTCACGTTTCACGACAGCGCGTTGTTGAGTACGGACGTTGAACTTATGCCATATCCTCATCCACGCTCAATGTGCAGAACAAAATGACGAGTTGTGACCGCACGTCGTCTGCGCTGGCAGCTCTGGCCACTGAATGCCGACATATATACTGCAGTATATTGCAACAAGGAGAAGAATATGACGCACTAATGTAAAAAGTGAAGATTATATATGTATATACTGACTGTGCACTCTCGGGGCCCAGGTTGAGAGCTCATTTCTTCAGAGTAACCACACCGTGAACAAGCAAACCCAAATGGTGATATTTGGAGCAGTAGTTTGAGCAGCGTCTCTCGAAGGCCTTTTCAAAGAACGAGACATCGCAGTGGTGAACAAACTAGAGGACAAATAGGCAGGTTCCAGCACACTGATAACGACTTAGCAGGAAGACCATGTAGTGTCTTCCTGCCCTTCTTCTCTATCTTTCTCTCCCTCTCTCCATGTGTGGGGGGGAGTGTGTATTTGTGTGCGTGTGTCACAGGCGCACGCCCTTGAAAAAATTGTTTCTGGAGGTCATGGAAAAGTGTATAGACGTTTATTTCTTTGAGTTTTGTAGACCGTGTATACACAGATTAAAATTTAGCCTATCGATCGCAATAGAGGCTGATTGTGAACATAAGATCTCTAAAATTTACAAACACGACGCGACAAGTTTACACGAAGGCAAATATGCATGTGAGAAGTCTGTACGAACTCTATACAGTGCCTTAATTATTTTTAGAAGGGTCTGTTTTGATACGCTACATACCTTATAAACAAAGCAACGCGTAACATGGACTATATACTGCATGTTTTACCAAGCTACATGGAGGGGGGGGGGGGGGGCAGGGGGAGCAACAGAAAACTACGTGCGAGGTGTTGGCTGCCCCCCCCCTTTTTTTTTTCTATATGGAACGCCTTGAGCTACCCCGCCCTAATCCTGTTCACGCACATTCTGACGACACGATCGTCATGAAGCACCCGCTCCTGTTTCCATTTTTTCTTCGTAGCTCGGTATTTCGGACGGCCGCAGAGACGGATGCTATCAGCGTTGGTTTTCCGCCTGGACGCTTCGCACTGTATGCGCCCACACGCCTCAGCTCTGGCGCTGACAGTACAAGACGTCCTTGCAATATACGACACCCGGCCAATCTCAGAGTTTCAGGAATTGAGGGCCGAAGTCGAGGAATGCGCCAGTAAAAACAGAGTTGCGGAGTGAGGCCCTCCATTGCATCTCCAATCTATTCCACACAGTGAAGATTCCGGTAATCTCACTCTCTTGAAGTCCGCTGATTGGTGTGAGCTGGGCCATCCACACTCCTAGAGTTGCTGAACTGATCCATTCCTCTAAATGAAACGCTTTTGCACCCCTTCCGTACCTAGTGACTGCAAACCTATTTCTGAAGTATTAATAACGTTGCAAATAATGTTACGTACTATATCTTCGAATAAAAATAAGCGCGCTTTGTGGCCTGTTATCTCTGTGACGCTTTGTTGTCTGTAACCATTCTAATCTCTACTGTTCATTATTGAAAGCTTTTTCTTCATTTCAGTTTCGGCAAAAAGCTCTATGTCTACGCCCGGTCGAAACTTTAGCATTGGCCCTTAAACAAAGCACCGCGTTAACATTCGCATGGTATGAGCACATGCCGGTTTCTGGTACAGCACGTCTGGTCCTTACAGCGCCCCTACTTTAGGAATTTTATTTCGCTAACACATAAACAAAGTGAACACTTTACTTTTACCATGAAGTGTTTACTGCACAAGTTGGGTACGTCACTATGCAAGATGTGTACTTCAATTTTGCACGAAGTGTTCTAATTCTCCACGCAAATAATCAATAACTGCCTCTAGATTATATATATATATATATATATATATATATATATATATATATATATATATATATATATATATATATATATATATATATATATATATCAGCTGCGTGGATTAGCACTCACTAACATATGACGTGAGTGCAAAATGTATGACGGCCTGTCATGCGGTGCCCTCTGCCAAAGCACCTCCCGAGCAGTTCCACCCCGAGCCCATACTATTAACCTACACGCTCATCCTACAACACTATTGCCTTTCACGAAGAGCACTACCGCCGCCTCATAATGCTCTGACGCGAGAGGAAGCCGTAATATGGCGAAAACTTCAAACAAACACATATCCTCACTTGAGTCCCTACCGCGCCATGCACCCTGCACTGTATTCCTATAAATTCCCACAATGCGATCAATGCACAACGCTTTACCACATGGTATGGGCTTGCGCAAGCACATCCCGCCACACGGCAATGGGAGGCAGCGCTGTCCAGCTCAGACTCGACAGACCAGCTCAACCTGATCAACCGAGCGAGAAGGGCAGCCAAGGCGCTGGGCTCCTATAGACTGAGGGGACCACCCACTGCAGAGCTACCTACGCTCATATGCTGTTTTCTATAAAGTTTACTTTCTCTCTCTCTCTACCTAGTTACCACATTAAAAAGAAAGCGAAGAGACAGAGCAAAGGCTCAGTTACTCTCTCGGCTTTTTAAACACAGTAATGAAAAAAGAAAGGTTCTGTAATTGTTGGGGCTCTCATAAGCGAAATTTTGCTTCGTCATACTTACACAGTCTTTGTTGAATCCAACGTTAAGCCTGTTTTCTTCTTGTCTTTTTTGCCCGGCCAAACATTAGGCTAATTACAAACAGAGACGTTCGCCGATTTAGCGACTAGCCAACGGCCTCCCGCTCGTGACCGCTCACGTTAGCTTTACTTTAGCTGCACAAGCGTTAGGCGATTCACCACCACATCGCACGCCTCGATACAAGCAACGCTTGCCTTGTAAATAAAATGCACCATTTTTAAAATGTATACCGAAGCTATTTTTCTTCAGGCAAAGCAAAATACAAGATGACCTTACACCGTTGTGCATGTCATTCTTCCAACCCGATTACTATGTGACTTTCATGACTAACATAAAATCTAAGCGCATTCGTATGTATTGCACGATTACATCTTTTGTTTCACAATTAATTGCATATTAACGGACACCATTTTTTTACAGTACACCTCTCTGCCCAGCTGTTATCGTGACATTTGGATAATCAACAGTGTGCGAAAAATCATGGCGCGCGTTCCAAATCCCTATTAACTCGGGTAGGGTGCCACAATTTACGACGTCGATCTTGGTCTCTATCAGTTTGCCACAGGTCAGACATGCCCTTGCTAAACATAGTGGATGGATGGATGGATGGATGGATGGATGGATGGATGGATGGATGGATGGATGGATGGATGGATGGATGGATGGATGGATGGATGGATGGATGGATGCAAAACTTTAATGATTAATTTAAATTAAACTATGGGGTTTTACGTACCAAAACCACTTTCTGATTGTGAGGCCCGCCGTAGTGGAGGACTCCGGGAATTTCGACCACCTAGGGTTCTTTAACGTGCACCTAAATCTAAGTACACGGGTGTTTTCGCATTTCGCCTCCATCGAAACTAATCATTCTTGATAAGTAAAAGTTGATATCTTTAAATGCACGCAACCTTGTAATGCAGAAAGGTTTCTGCGGTTTGTTCAGAAGTGTCAAATGTGTAGAATACTGTGTTTATAATTACCGTGGCAGAGATGGTTGCCTATCTAGGTAGATACTTAAAAATCTGGTATTGAGTACGAATGGAGAAATGTAATAACTTGGCCAAGTCTAGTTTATCCTACTTGGCAAATTTGCCGGTTTATTAGTCTCACTTAAAATGAACAACACATTAAATTATTTAGTTTTGCATGTTAAAACCACCATATGACTATGTGGCACGCCGTCGTAGGGGACTCCAAATTAATTTTGACCACCTGAGGTTCTTCAACGTGCACCCTATGCATGGTACACAGGCGTTCTTGCATTCCGCCTCCATCGTAATGCGGCCGCTACGGCCAGGATTTGGTCCCGCAACAAGAGCATTTTCTGCTCCAGCACTACGTGCCCATTCCAGCCCAACTCCATTCAGGATGGATGGATGGATGGATGGATGGATGGATGGATGGATGGATGGATGGATGGATGGATGGATGGATGGATGGATGGATGGATGGATGGATCGATGGGTGGACGGACGGACGGACGGACGGACGGACGGACGGATGGACGGACGGATGGATGGATGGATGGATGGATGGATGGAAGAATGGATGGATGGATGGATGGATGGATGGATGGATGGGTGGATGGACGGATGGATGGATGGATGGAAGAATGGATGGATGGATGGATGGATGGATGGATGGATGGATGGATGGATGGATGGATGGATGGATGGATGGATGGATGGAGGGATGGATGGATGGATGGATGGATGGATGGATGAGTGGGTGGGTGGGTGGATGGTTGGATGGATAGATGGATGGATGCATGCTATGAGCATCCCCTTTGTAACGGGGCGGTGGGTTGCGCCACCAAACTCCTTTTTTCTTTACTTGGCCTAGTGTCTTACTGATGTTAGTGTTATTATTATTTTACAGACAAAAAAATCCCACCATTTAACTTTTCAATCGTTCTTTGATAAGAGCGACCGGATCAGCACCAGTAAGCGCGTATTTTTTCATTTCTTTTTTCAATAAAAGTGCATACTTCGTAACACATTATAGCTTGCATGCCTCACCGACTCATCAGGTTCACCCTCGTGTTTCTGATTTGAGAAGGAACGAGAAGTGAGGCTATCCTATTTTCTAGTGCGTTAGCATCCAGAATTGAGGATCGCATATCACGTATACTACATCTTAGCAATGTTCGTTACAATTTGCCGTATTCTCTTTCATCAATGTGGGAGGATGTAACCTTTGACAGTGAGTTGATGGACTAAGCCTACGAGTGCGCGTGTGATGAGGGATGACCTACGATTACGAGCCTACGTGTACGAGTCACGAGTGAGACGGAAAGGATGGGAAACCTCCAGTCAGCGTTATTGTCACTTGGTACGCATCTGAGATGTGTTTGCGAGGTACCCATCGTTTCAGCTAGTGGCTGCGTGGGACATATCTTGCAAAAGCGAAAGCGCTTCCAAAGTACTTCGTAAAATATATCGACCATCACGATACGCCGTGGCACAGGCCTTCGGAAGTGCCACCATCTCGTCTAAAGTGCTATGCGGTCAAAATACAGCGCTAACTGTACTATAGTTCACAACCCTGACAAAAATGGAATGCGACAACAGACAGGGTCAGGCAGAGTGCTGAATTTTCGATGTGTGCCCTGGATTTCAACATATGAGGGCACAGTTCTTTTTTTTTTTTTTTAGATATCGCTGAATTTTAACGCAACTACTTACGTGGATTGGTGCCAGATTAATACCTGTCACGAGCAGTGCAAGAACAACGTTTATACATTGCATGCACTGTGGCGTCAGAGCGGGTGCCCTCAACCGTTGCCGTGAGAACACTGAAGTACGAAAAGCCAGTGCCTCATGGTGCGGTGCGAATACGCGTGCATTGCATATGTCAAACTGCATGGGCAATTAAGGCCAAAATAATTTCGCTGCGACAGTCGTGAAATCAGAAGCGAGCGCTTGGAACGCAGTTTACGAGTGGGCGATAGTTTTCTATTCTTTGCCGGAAGCGTGGCGGAAATTTACGACCCACGTAATACAGGCGTTGTGCAGCGATCACTCAGCCGCGAGCGCCGCGAATGAATTACGTTCCTCGGAAAACCAAGGCGGCCGCTTCAACGAGAGCACGCTTGGGCAACGAAAGCTCAGAGCTCGTTTGAGGCACATCCGGGGATTTGAATCGCGGTTTCAGGGCAATCGAAAACATTGATGCCTATTTTAGACCATCCAAGCTCGAGAGAGAAGCGAAGTTGCCAACGGTCACGTAGACCGTTTCAAAAATGTGCATTGCACGGACATCACAGACAAGTGCTCGTCAGAACATAGCGAGCATTTCTATGAGTCGAACAGCAAGCAACTTAAGGAATAATTATTTTCTTCCGCTTACGTGCTCCGGGTGGCGTCGTAAACGATTTTCAACTGTCGTTTGTAGTTTTTATTACTGAGACCAAGACTTGCACCTCGCAAATGTGGCGGCGTGGACGAGTCGGTAGATCGTGACTTGATATATACGGAGCACACAACAAACAACATAAACAAGAAGAAGAAGAGATACGTGTGGTCACCCACTCTCTATTTCTTTCCCTTTTTTATCGTGCGCTGCGTATATAAAGTTAACTTGCACCTCACGTACGGGCCGGTGAACTACAGGCACTTCCTAACCGCTTTCTTCAAGTAGGCAGTTCGCTGAAGAATTACGTGTGCCAGCACACGTCAAGCCTGAATCCGTCTGTTTCTTTTTTCTCTTGGCTTGCATTCCCCAGCGGCCGATCGCACCTCGACAAATCTCTAATGGGAGAGGCGCATGTCACTGCGGCGCTCTCGGGGACTGTAAACACCGCACAGCGGTTACAATTTACATCAACCTAAACGAGGAAGCACCGTGTACGAGCGGCTCGCTGTCGTATATGGAAAGCCATCGGCAAAGCCTGACCATGACGATAAAGTGGCACTGCGAAAACAGTATACCTGCCAACCGCTTCTTGTACACAGGTGGAAATATTGTAGGCAAATAGTCCGAACGAGTCTCGATCATGCTTTTCTCTTCATTAACTAAGTGCTTCTAGCATATGCTCGTGTTGTTGCTCGGGCTCGACCGGGATAGGTATTCGCCACTGAAACGTATTAGGAGCAATTAGCTGGCTCTCAAACAACGTGAAAAGAATGAGCGAATGTGCGCTAGCATGCGCGAGATAAACGTTCATTTAGGAATGCTCGACTTGCGCTGCGGCCCGCTTCAACGTAGCTGCACACTTCAGCGTTAGTTCTGGTGTTCAAAGCGCGGGAAAAGATCGGATTGGACGCGATCGGTCGCCCCGTCTCGCAAACCCAATAACTAGTTTCCCGCAGCACAAAGGAGCCGCACGTTTCCTAGCACGCAACCGAAAGTACAGCATGTACAATTCAAGAAATATTTGCAGTGCAAATTAAAGGACGAATAATACTATTTGATTTGAAAACATATGTATACTTGACAGAAAAGGGAATGCGAGGAGCCGATTGGCAACTGTTACCGGAAGGGGCACAACGCTTGCCTACTCTTCAGAAAGGAGGAGACAGAAACATAGAAATGGAACATAGGAAGAAGAGAAAATACTGGAAAGAAAGAATTAAGAGGACGAATGCCAAAGAATAAAACAGTACACGCACAGTACAGGTCACGCACAGTAGGGCCGGTCACTGCAGGTTACGCTACTCAAGGATGTTAAAATGGAAGAAATAGTGTCTGAGATCTTGTTATTTGAAAACAGAAATACGCTACAAGCGTGAGCCTAAGTTAGTTATTTCTAGAAAATTAAAGTGCATGAAACACAAACAACACAACGGTGGCCGTGGTTTATGTTCTCGTCTAGCTCACGCCATACATTTTTTTTTTGCATACTACCTACCAACTGTAGCTCAAATCAAGTTTCAGTTTGTGCAAAGCTTCAGCACCGAACGCTTTATGGACGAAGAAGCTATAGATTTGACACGCAACAATCACAGCACTTTTGTTCGGGAGCGCGGCAACCTAAACAACTTCTATCCAAATCAGTTTACCATTTCCAAACACCCACCTTTTCTATCCCGCGGTTTCATGCAGTTAATGCTTTATTGTGAGTTTTCTCGTGTCCTGCCTGCTACTCTTGGTTCTTGAGTATGCCATTAATCAGCGACAGCGACACTTGCTTGAAGGTATTGAAGAAACGCGGTAAAAACTTTCGCCGACGTCCCTTTCGCAGTTTCGGTAATCCTTGACACAGATGTATCTACGCTTGTTATGAAAGCGTAGTTTTCTTGCCGAGTACGAGGCACTTCTTCGTACGTTTCTGGCCACTAACGCCAGACGTGTTTAACCTGATGGTGGTGCCATCTAGGAGCACTGCCGCGAAAGAAGTAGTTTACCGTTTCAAGCATAGAGTTTGGTACGACAATTACTAGAGAGAAGTGTGGCGCTAGTGCCTACGGGAGCTGCAAGCAGGGCAATTCAACCAGCATAGAAATGATGGTTAATGCATGCATTTGACTAAACCTTGTCCTTCTAACTTCAAACGCCTTTGTGACTATGCAAGCTCGTCAGTACGTCATGGTAAATAATTAAATAGACATAAATAAAATTATTCCACGGAGAAATTCTAACTCAAGACCTCTTGCACACAAGCCTGACATTGAAACCATTACGCCACGGACGCATGCGTCGGCAAGCGGCATAGAACACCGAACGTCCCTGGATAAAACAAGTTTACTTGTTTTTTTCCAGGGAGGAAGCTTTCGATCGAGTGCTCCTATCTAAATACATCTAAAAGGAGAATTCTTTTTTCTCGGAAACCACTGCACCCAATTTGACAAGGTTTGTTGCATTTAAAAGAAAAACTTAAAATCTAGTGACTGTTGGCTTCCAATTTCTGATCTAGATTGTCAATTTTTTATTAAAAATTGCCAGAAATCAAAAATTATCAGAAAACGAAATTATCAAGTTTACAACTCTGCTAAATCAGCAAGGCAAAATGATATCGACATTTTGTGAATTACATATGATAGTATACCTAAGCGGACAAAATTGGTGTGTTACACAAGAATCTAAAAAAAATTAAATTATGGGGTTTTACGTGCCAAAACCACTTTCTGATTATGAGGCACGCCGTAGTGGAGGACTCCGGAAGTTTCGACCGCCTGGGGTTCTTTAACGTGCACCTTAATCTAAGCACACGGGTGTTTTCGCATTTCGCCCCCATCGAAATGCGGCCGCCGTGGCCGGGATTCGATCCCGCGATCTCGTGCTCAGCAGCCCAACACCATAGCCACTGAGCAACCACGGCGGGTTACACAAGAATCTAAAAAAAGATGACTATTATGGAAATACAGCTTTTGCAGAACTCTTGTACACAACGTAACAAATTCACGTAAGATATAAATTGACATGTCGGATATGTCCGCTTTGAATGATTTATTGGATGCCGTTTACAGAACTTCGATATCTGTTCTTGACGGAGAGCTATTAATTCATAAACATCGTTCGTCTACATTTTTTAACCTTTCGAATTTTTGAGAATCATTTTCATAAGATTCAGACCGTAAATCGAAATTCCGCTTCGAACATTCGCTAGAATTTAACTTTCTCTCTAAAATGCAACAAATTTCATTAATATAGGTCCAGAGGTTATCTAACAAAAGCATTTTTGCGTTTCACACGTATTTGAATAGGCCGTGTCGGAGTTGAGCCCGAGCTAAAGCTTCCTCTCACGAGGGCAAGTCAGCGCGATGAGACGCTCGGCGCGTTTCGATTTGGCCAGCTTGGCAGGCGTTACCACTGCAATTAGTAGCGATTATGTGTGTTCACACAGTCTTGTTGTCCTCTGCATTTAGAAAAGTATAGATGACTTTGGAATTTAGGCTCATGAAGGAAGATAAAGCGCAATAAACAGAATGCTGCTCTTTAGTGCTAATATTTACAACTCAAAAAGCACATTTCATACACACACACACATGATTCATTAGTCAATCACACTAAGAATGCTTCACTTTACGTAGATGTCTACTGAAGTTCAGTCTGCCAGATTTTCTTTTTATTTTGATGGAGGAGCTGCCAAAATACCACGGCCAATCCATCGGAAATTGAAAAAGGAAGCTTTCGGGCAGCAAGAATGTTGACTGTATGGAGTACGGACAAATGGGAAATGGCGATCAGGGTGTACTCGTGCTTGCCCACCACCACTGCTAGGTGACGCGACATGTACAGCCAAACTTCACTGTAGCGTGCCTAGGCCGAAACTGCAATATCGCCGATGCTTACGACGAAAGACGAGGAACGGCATCGAATCGAGTGCGGACACAAAATCTGCCTTTTTTTATTATTATTTTTTATGCTGCCCTCTGCCTCACGCCAAAGGATACGTTTTGGATTGGTGCCGGGGCTTTCGCCGGTTGATTTGTGTACCTGAGCCATGTTGAGGGCGCGTCGGTTGTGCGTTTCGTGGGTGGCGAATAATTATTAGCGGCGTCTCCGAAGCAGCATGTCGTTCCTGGAAGCCATGTAGCACTCACCGACTACATGGTGAGCAGGCCTGAGTGCTCTGTTGTGCTTACAGTGCGGCCGCTATCGGAGAAATCTGAACTGAAAAGTAAGCAGTTAGGACGAAGGAAACTGCTTTTATAGTTCGGTTCTGGCCTTAGTGATGTGAAATCATCTACACTTCGCCCGGCACGTACACAATAAGCGGCATGCGACGACACAGCGCTGTGTCTACATCCGTATTTCGCCGTTCCCTAGACTGCCGGTCGCATTCGCTACGTAGATGGGTGGGTCCTTACGTGTTGTTATGCTGGCAAATTTCTTAATTCCAGGTATGCATTGTTTAACTCACCGTCAAACGCCGAGTTCCGTCCGCCAACGCGGCTGCCTTGCGCTTACTGTTGCTAATTTCTATCCTTGCACCTCTCTTTTTGTATTGTGTTCACACATTCTTTACACAATTCGCATATTCAAGAAGTGTACGAGCGCAGCCTTCCGCGTCGAATTTGCCAAAGTTCTGCACTTTTGTTTACATCAACATCTACAGCCACATATTGTTGTTAGCGTCAAATATTGGAGAAAAGGTGCAGCGCTGGTACTAAAATAATGTCAAAACGTAGCAGAATATACATGTCTGCGAACATGAGGGGCATTGTTCCACCATGACACCAGTCAATATAAGCGGCCGATCTACTTAACAACGGCAACTGTGATCCAGCAGATACATATATTACGAGTTGTTATTTATTACTGATTCTCGCTTTTCTTTACCTTCATCATACTTACAGTTTGTGCGTACCATAAAGTATGATTACAGAAAACTTTGCTCGCATAAGCGCTAAATTATAGGCCGTGTTGTTCTCTCGCGATAACGGGGATTCCATCGCTGACACCATTGGTATATAACTGAGCAAGGCGGTTGTTTATGCTGCTGTACCGAATGCACCGCCTCTTGTTTCCCGCTTGACGGCGAGTTGAACAGTGAATATGGGGAATTAAGAAATTTGCCAGCATATATATACAACACGTAAGGACTCATCCATCTACGTAGCGAATGCGACCGGCAGTCCAGGCAGCGGTGAAATACAGGTGTAGACACAGCGCTGTGTTGTCGCATGCCACTTATTGTACGCTGCGTGCGCAGTGTAAATGATTTCGCATCACTAAGGCCAGTACAGAACTATAAAAGCAGTTTCGCTTCGTCCTAACTGCTTACTTTTCAATTTATATTCACAGGTAGCGGACGCACTAACTCGACGACGGCAGGCCTAAACTTCGCTGAACAGGATGAACATTGGCTCAAACACTCATCTTCACGGCCTGAGAGCCTTGAAGCTTGTGCACTTCAAATTCGTAAGCATGTTTCAACTCATTTTTAACGCGATCAATTATACATTCAAGCGAAGGTGCTGTGGTTATCGCGTTATCGGTTCGATGGCCGATCGCGTGGGGATCAGTCAAACGATGGTCGGCACGCTGATTTTATCGGTGCCGTCGAGAAGTTCGTTGCAGTGCGACAACTCGTGGTCGTCGGTTGCGTCGTTGTCGGCCTGGTATCATAAAATGCTCTTGGCGACAAACTGTGCTCAATACTTGGCCAATTGTTGGCGGGAGCGTCTTTTCAGGCTCGTATCGACCCAGTATTACTGCGCCTAAAATGTGCACGTGAAGTCAGACACGCACTGCCACCACCACCAAGTGAGGGCCGGCCGACGCTGCAAGAAGGCTTCTTCAGTAATGTACGTAATGTTGTTAAGTGTGGGCCAACTGCAACGCAGGGATTTTCGTAAAATTTGGTAGCCATCAATGAAAGAGGGCAACTATATGGCTCACGGTGCATTTCGGACCTCGAACCCCTGGTCACTTTCTGTTTTATAAGGAGAGTTGCAGTCTGAAGCTACGCACGTTTCGACACCGCACCGACGTCTAGCTACCAGTGAAGTTTCAATGCGGTACACGGCACGAGTGTTTGCCGCAGCACGCGTCCGCGCACTCTTTTTACTCGGGCGACTGCCCCGACATCGGGCCACGTGGCCCCGAGCGCGACCCTTGCAAAACGTTTTGCGACTATATAATCCGCTAGGGCAGGGCGCACTCGCCGTCGCACCATTTCTCTATGGTCGCACCGTGTAAAAGGCGGTTTGTCGATAGAACAAGAGAGGGATAAAGACCAAACTGTACGTACACCCGTGAGCAAACGTATACGGACCAGGGATTGTGCGATAAAACTACTTTTCTCCTCTGTCTGCGAATGCAACTTGAAATTAGATACGGCAGTCCAAACTTGGGATTACGAATTTTCTAGTGAACTCGTCAGTTTCCGTTTATAGCGTGTTAATTACGAAGATATTCTATTCTTTTGGCGACCCTGTCGTCCATAGACAGAAATTTGAATTAGGAAAGAGCAGCGCCAACTAAGACGACCATGAGAGGGACAACGACACAGGACAAGCGCCGTCTAGCCCAAATAAATGTTGTTCTGAACCATAGACGGAAAGTTATAACTTTTTCGAGAGGGAGGGGGGGGGGCGGAGGCGGGGTGCAGAGGTCCGACCAGCTTTCCGAACCCTCTCTATATATATGTATGCATATGACAGTTGCACGTCAGGAAACCGTGTGACCTCGAAGAATCGTTCACTGAAATGACGGTCTTATATGAGTTTATACAGGACCGCATAGTAGGAGACAGTTCTATTTCGCAGCCTGAGGCCTCTCGCACCACTAAGAATCTGGCGTCTCTCGGTAGTGTAATCTTCCATCGTGAAATTGTTTTATTTTTTGCTATCACCAATACTGCTTCGCCTTTTCGAAGAAACTGCAGCATCTCTCTCTCTCTTTCTTTCTTTCAGTCCGAATATAAGCGCTGCTGCGCATGACTGCTGTTGATTCTGATTTCGAGTGGGCCCGGCTTGATCTCATTTCAGTTACTGAGTGAATTATACAGGGTGTCTGAACTGTCATGCACCAAGGCTAAAAAAAGAGCAATTGAATTACTCGAAGAAAACATAATGCATATTGTTTACAGTACACTGACCAGTAATGTTTTGTTACTCAGATTTACTTAGGAAATTATAATTAATTATCTGACTCGAGAAGTAATGTCGTGCTTACTTAATGATGTACCGTCGCACTTACTTTACGACGTTATCAAAGTGTCAATGAGGCATTTGTTGGCACCCCCAAATAAGATCTAAAGGCTCATTTACACTAGGCCAACACGACACCGATTTTGGTTTGCCGACTGTCGGCAACAGCGTCTTTTCCTTCGTGTCTGCGCCTCTGTCACACTGTACCGACGCCGACAATCTGCCTACGGTTGGCGGGAAGCTCGGCGTCGGTACAGTGTGACAGAGGCGCCGACATGAAAGAAAAAAACGCTGTCGCCGACAGTCGACAGACCTAAATCGGTGTCGTGTTGGCCTAGTGTGAATGAGCCTTAACTGCGTTGTTTTCAGCGACGTACTAATTGCGTAAAGCTTTTTCCGACTCCATGGTAAAGAAACCCTACAAAAGAATGAAAAATACTATGGGACTGAGCTCCCACCCGCATCATAAAGCAGCGTTCCCAAATAAGCTGATAGAAAGCAAGTGATTTGCTTGTCGCAAACCCGAAGAGACAGCGCGTCATCTTGATATGGTACACCGAAGGAGCTCCAACAGCAGGTTTCGTGGCTTTGCAGCAATTCCTTCCTCTCATTTCTACGTCACACTTATTATTCGTCTCTCAAGGCCGACTGATCTTATTGATAACAAAACCCCCTTGCTAACCTGGCCGAAGCGCCGCTGTGACCACGCACGAAGCGCGAAAAGCAATGGAATAGGCATGGAATGCCTCAAAATGTCAGCTCTGCTCGAACTGCATTGAAAGAGTGCGCATGCAGCTATATTTCGCGCCAGAAACTTGCTTCAGACCAAAGACAGATTAAAGTGACAGTTTTATCTTTAATTAGGGTGTATACATGCTGCAAAAACAGGTTCGTGGCAAAAAATAAAACAGAAATAAGAACTCCAGGAAACGACTCACGTGTACCAAAAAGGCAAAACCGATGTGTTCAAGAAACTTAATGTACCACGTACTCCTAAATGAGCCGAATTTGCAATCGGGACGTCTGCACAACAACAAAGAAAAATCCACGCAGAATTTTTTCCGGATTTATCTGAATGATGCATAAGCGTTTCACAGTACTGACGTCGTGTTTTGTGGTAGTACGTTGGTGTGCTTCGTATAATTGCGAGAACGACTGTGGAAGAATGGTGAAACGTAGAAGCGTGGTTGCAACACCGGATTGTTAAGCGAGGCGTCGTAGAAGAGGCGAGAAAAAGTAATGTTCACTGGTTTTATAGATAGCCCCCAGTTGATGTGTACGAGGGTTGAAATTACCAGGAAGATGTAGCCAAATGAAGGAAATATATACAACGATTATTAGGTACATTTAACCATCATGAACCGTTATGAACCGTACTCCGGCAGCGGCTACGCGGCTACGTCTGGCGCGGCCCGTATCTTGAAAGAGATCTGCGAAAGTGGCAAAGTGCGGCACGCGCTGAGAGCTCCGTGACCGCTGTGTTCTCGCTGCTTCGTTGGCGTTGAAGCGAGAGGCAGCACGCAGGCGAATTCGCTCGCTGCTGCGGGCGCTATGTGGAAAGCAATCGTCTTACGGGACGGACGGATGGACGTTTATTCCGTTGGGTAAGGATAGAAATGCTTACGCATTTAAAACCATCAGATTTAAGTGCGCCCTTAATATTTATGAATTCGTAAGCGCCGTTGAACACCAGCTGCTGCCTAGAGGACGTGTTCGAATGGGTCTCGTTCTGCAGCTACGCAGTACTGAGTCCGCTTTATCACATCTTCTGCGGCATGCTTGATGACCGACGCTCGAATTCTACAGCAGACATCCGTTATCCTTGCCTTGAGCTCATCTGACGTCCGTCTCGATCATGTAAACACGACCATTAACATACCCCCAAAGAAAAACCAAGTGGAGAGAGGTCAGGTGACCTCGCCGACCAATTTACAGGCCCCTGCCTACCAATCCACTGCACATAAAAAGTCACATCCAGCCAGTGTCGTAGTCGGCTGCTGCTGTATGCTGGCGCCCCATCTTGCTGTTACCACAGCAGTGGAAGACGTGACCGTGGGTCTTCGCTGAGAAACTCATCCACCACTCCTTCAAGAATTTGTCCGCGTAACGCTCTCCAGTCAGTGTGTGTGATCGACGAAGATGAAACCGATTACTGCACTAGAGTAAATTCCGAACCACACATTGAACTAGTACTGGTACTCGTGCCTAGTGCGCTTTACTCAGTGTGGATTGGAGTAACTCCAATAGTGTGCATTGTACAAATTTACCCGGCCGTTTCTGAAAAACTTTCCTTCGTCTGTGCACATGATGTCGCTCAAAAATTCCCAGTGACTCATCGGATGTTACGAGGACCCAATTCCAGAAATCTGGACGATTCTGCAGGTCTCTGACTTCCAAGCGTTGGTGCAGGTTAAGGTGGTACGGATGAAAGGCCGAGTCATTTAAAATCTTCCAAACTCATGACTGGGAAATTGGTACGTCCCGCACGCTAGCATGGGGGTTTGAGACCATAAATTCTAGAACATAAGCGTGCGTAGGCTTTCAAAGATGGAGTCTTCCGCCACTGTTTCTGGAAGCTGAGGGTTTGTCTCAGTTTTCATAATTTCTGGTCATTGTCGATGAGAGGCGGTGTAGGCTTCGGCATCACCTGGAGGAGGGTGGGGGGGCTCTGCCCCCTCCGGAGGGCTTGGGCTTTTCGCATAAATTCAGAGATTGAAACCCTGAACATGTGGGCAACCATCGCCATTTGCATTGAGTTACGCTAATTCTTAAAGGTATCCACGCCCGATTCTCCAGAAGCGTTGTTCTCAGGCGCCTGCCTGCTACCTCAGTATTTTAGCATCGTATGCTGCAGGTTTATCGTGAGACAATCTTCATTGCAGGATGCTTATAACGATCTTTAACACGAGTAGTGACTAAATTTAGGGCATATAACGTGCTTTTGCGCGATATGCAAAAGCTTTCGGTGTTCTTTGCATCGGAAAGAAGACTAAGATTTTCTTTCAAGAAATTTCTCGACCTACGTTTTTAGAGGGTGCTTCCAATACGAACATTAGGATAACGAGCTAGCACATTGACTATCTTTAATCCGCCGCTCTTTAGGCAGACAGTATCTCCAAAGGTGGTGGTGACGTTACTTGTACCGGGAGGCGAATGTCATGGTGAGATGGACCCGCCATTTTTCCTCCTCAGCTCTCTTACAGAAATGCGGAGGCGCATCATCAACCCCACAGGAAACCGATGCCGCGTGCACGCAAGCGATGAGAAGCCAGCTCTCATGGTGCATACCTCTCGCCGCTCTGTGATGTGTTGAAAGAGCGAGAGAGAGAGCCATTAGTGACGTCATAGAGAAACCGCGTTCACAGCGATCTGTAAGCCATCGGATAACAACAGCCTCGTTGTCGCTCCAACTGAGAGCCTCGGGGAATCACTGACGACCTGTTGCCTCACTTGGTCATCTAGGCCGGGCATATTCGCGTCCCATTTCATCGAGGCGATGACCGACAACTTTCTCCACCGTACGCGTGCATTTCCCGAATACCGCGCACACGCTCGCTATGTTCCTTACTTCAGGGAGAGAAACGCATGCTTGCGTGGTCAGCGACCTCGCACGGCATTTCGGCACAAACTGCTATTTTACTGCGAACGTAATGACGAAGGAAAGCGCAAAAAGCAGAATGCCAGAATTACGCGTACGTATCACTTCCTCCCTCAGCACGAAAAAGAAAAGCGTACCTTGTGTTTACCTCCATCTCGGATAGTACCGCTTTGACTTCGCGAGGTACAGATTAGGAAATAATTCGATGCATCGCTCGATAATTAACGGCCTCGCGTGAACGGCATGAGTGGTTGAAGTACCAGAAGAAGAAGAAAAAAAAGAAAACGAAGGGGGGTTGGGGTTAAACTAAAGAAGTGAAATGGTGGAAGGGCGCTAGCATTGCGTAGGAGAAGGCTATTGAAACGGCGCAGTGCATGAGCCACTGGGCCGGAGCGACATGCTATCCTGCCCGTCGATGACGTCAATGCCTGGATGAGGAGCGCCGGTCAGAGACCGCCACATCCGGACACGTGCGCACGCTCTCAAAGGAGGCCCGCGACTCGTCGCACGTGTCCCGCCTGGCATCGCGTCAACCAGCTCGGCAAGAATGTGGCCTGTCGGTGTCTAGACGGAGAACACGTTTCCAATGAAACCTTTGGTCGCCTACTCCCCTAGGCCATTTCAACCCTCCCCCCCCCCCTTTCCCCCGACCCATCACCGTTCTCCTCATTCGTTCTTCGTCTCTTTCCTCTCGCTATTTAATCCTTGTAGTAACGCCACCTGGTACTTCTAACCTGTCTAACCGGGGTCACCCCTCACCTGAAGAGCGCGCGGTTCGGGGGGCTCAGAGAGTAAGGACCGGAACGCTTTCCACCTCCGACCCCGCGCCTGTCTCTCCTCGTTTTGCAGAATAAGAGTACGTCCCCGGCGTGAAGCCGGGGTAAACAAAACCGCGAGCGTGTTGCTAAAAATACCGACACAGAACTGGTTTTCCTTGACTTCCAACTCGGTCGTTGTTTCGATGTGAAATAAAGGAACTTCCAAAAAAAAAAGAAAGAAAGAAGGGTATTTACTGCGAGTACAACTTCTCTGTCGGCTGTTCTGCGAAAGGACGGCTCGTCGAAGCTTATGCTTTCTTTTATACCGTGAAATTGAAAGGTAGCCATTTTTCCTTTTCCTTTTAGTTAACAAATAGCCCGCCAAAAAATTACCTGAGGGGCCTTCACGGTTCGCAAAGTACGCAACCGGAGAGTTTGGCTACTACTATAAGCATAAGCGAAACCGTGCTATGCTGAATAAGTTGCAGAAAACAGCGACGGTAGAAAAATATGTGTAAAAAATAAAGTGAATGCCACTTCGCGTTGGTGTCGAGGATCACGCTGTTCGCAACCGATCTTTTCGCCCTCTACCGAGCACAAAGAATGCTCGCTCACTTCATAATAGAATTTACCTGGGACTTCTAAACAGCTACACCGGCAGTTTATTCTCTACTTCGTCGTAGTTGAAGGCCATGTGTAATGTGCAGGAAGGTTTAACACGCAAAATGCACAACGATTTCTCGCAATGCTGCAAACAAGCTGCCTGTCACTACTTAACAAAAGAACTTTATCGCCCTTTCTCGAAGTACAGACAACGTCACATAGATATGAAAAGTGCGTACGGGTAATAAAAACAGCAAAACAGAATGCGCGTCCATTTCAATAATGTGTGCCAGTGAGAGCTAGTTAATGCTGTCCTCATCTGTTGATCCGAAAGTTCAGACTTTTCGGTACTCGCTAGTGGAGTTTAATTATCGTTCAGTAACATTGAAAGTGGTGATGGCTAGCCATCGCGTTAAGCGAAATTTGAACAGAATGATTGTATGAACTATTCAGCGACATGGACATGCACGTGCTTCATGACATTGGCAGCCAAACAAGGTGCGTAGACATTACAAGGGAGCCAGCACCCAACAGCGGGCGTA
The DNA here is from genome assembly GCF_023375885.2 of Dermacentor andersoni. Classification (NCBI taxonomy): domain Eukaryota; kingdom Metazoa; phylum Arthropoda; class Arachnida; order Ixodida; family Ixodidae; genus Dermacentor; species Dermacentor andersoni. The sequence continues at coordinate 67,212,840 of NC_092817.1, read as the reverse complement.
ATTCCTGCTGGTTGCTTTGAACGCCTCGAATGTTCTACCATAACAATCTTGTCCTTTACACAATACATTATAGCACAGCTGAATGTGTTGGGACCCGCCATGGTTGCTCAGTGGCTATGGTGTTGGGCTGCTGAGCACGAGGTCGCGGGATTGAATCCCGGCCACGGCGGCCGCATTTCGATGCGGGCGAAATGCGAAAACACCCATGTACTTAGATTTAGGTGCACGTTTAAAGAACCCCAGGTGGTCGAAATTACCGGAGTCCTCCACTACGGCGTGCCTCATAATCAGAAAGTGGTTTTGGCACGTAAAACCCCATAATTTAATTTTTTTTTAATTTTGAATGTGTTGGAGAACTAATACCGAGGAAACAAATAAAGACGTTTCGTTCGTAGTCTCTCGAGGCAGGTTTCCGAATAGCAGGAAGAAGATGAGAAAAATTTGGATCCCTGTAAGTGCATACACTCCGGCGCTTTTCTCGTCGCTCGATGGACTGACTCGCCTTGGCGCGTTTGTCAAGGTTACTTCTCAGTCTTCTCTACTTATATACTCTGACAATACGGAAGAGGCGCTTTCGGAGCTTCCTGTTCCTCTATGGCTGACATACTCGCCTGTGCTATGCAGAACAAGTTGCGATGTCACGGCAATCAAAGACATCCCGTGACGCGCCCCGTGCGTGTCAACAACGGTCCTAAATTGCGAACACGCACACATTACATTCACAGTTCCCATCGTTGTAGTGGCACTGGCCAGTGCGCATGCCCGGATAGTGTACATATGGAAGAATGCGGAAACAACCTAACCGTGTCAATGCTCGTCAGTGAAGAGCTCGACCCCTCGTTGAGTCGTCCTCGGGTCTAAGGATCAAGAAGCGAGCTCGACACCGAGCGATGTCATTTAGTTGCTTTCCGAAAAAACGGTGTGCACAGCATAAAGATGCTCCTTTTTTGTGTGTGTGGTTTAACCTCAGATCTTGTCTGCGTTCCCAAGATTTGACTGCATGTTTGCATACTAAACGGTAAAAGAGAAATCTGTCTCTACTTTCCCAGCGAGTTGTGGCAGGAGAGTTTTTCACTGTAGCAAATTCGCACCTCATGCTACGCTTAATCGATTCGTCTTCATTTGTATTCATTACTTTGAAAAATTCTGCAGGGTTGAATAAGAAATATCGCTCCCGTTAGTGATGATTGCTACACGCTTCCGAGTGGTCAGAGGGCTGCTGCATCTCTCTCATGCAGTGACCTACGCCGTAAATTGCTGCCATAATAAATCTTCGAAACGGCAAAGTAATCTTGCAATGAGAATTCGGTGCACGCATTTAATGCTCTTTTCCTTCTGATCAGTGTCTTATATGGGGGAAAACGCGTCAGCGCTGCTTAGGCGTTAGCAGCCTGACTACGTACCAAAATGTTCTCAAGCTGTGTCAGCATTATCACGACACGGGATTGATTTCTTGTGACTCTTAAACTTGCGCAGTTTTCCTCATCCACCTGTTAAATTAGCTTTTTTGTGTTCCTTGACACCGCCAGGCAATTCGTATGCGCGAGTGACGCCTGGACGCCAGATTAAAATGTATCTTTGTATTCATTCCTACACGAAAGCAGAGTAAAGTGTAAATCACACTTGCCTGAAGTGGTCGGGTGGTCCAGTGGCCGGCTGCTGACTGAGAGAATGTTCGCAGCAGCATGCAGCTACCTTTAGGTAGCCACTGGTTTCCAGGTCTGCTCGTTCTATAGTTCATTTTTAGAGGATGCGGCATGACCACGCATGGTCTTATATTGTCGCATTAGCGGGTGCTTTTTTTTCACGAATAATGGTGAACAACTCGGCCGATTGACCACTCTAGACAAGTGTAATTCACACTTACGCACTGTCCTTCTTTCGGGAGACCTAAATGATTCAGTCCTGAGGCCCGAAGCTTGTGTTTATCTCTGCTATACAAAATGAAGAAAGAGGGCGACAATTTTTAAACATGCCTCTAAAAGTAATAAAAATTAGAAGAAAAACAATAGCTTCGTAGTCACGATTACATTAACTGCATGGGGGAATAATGGACGATTCCATTTTCTCGTGCACTTGACAGCAGAAATAATAAATAGTTAAAATATTTTCACAGCGAAGCTGTGATGGGCTACTTTCCCCACTATCATGTCCGCGTGTAGAAAAACATCCCGAAGATAGTGCAATGACGAGCCGAGCCGTGGCGGAGGTGACGCAGGCGTTAAGCACTCCCCATTATTGGGTCGATCCTGAAGATAGTGTAATACCGGGCTGATCCGCGGCGGAAGTGAAGCAGGTGTAAAGCACTCCCCATTAGTAGGCCGATACCGAAGATAGTGGTCCGCAATACCGGACCGACTTGCGGCGGAGGTGAAACAGGCGTTAAGCACTCCCGAAGATTGTGAAATGCCGGGCCGACACGCGGCGGAGGTGCAATCCGAAACAGCTTGCAAGAGGATGCAAGCTGGCACTGAGTGTGAAAAAATCTGGAAAAAGCGCAGGGAGAAGCTCGGTCAAGGTCGTCAATGGCCGCGGCAATGTTAGCAGTAGGATCAACCACCTTCAGTGATCACACATCAGACGTAAGACTGCAGAGCAACTAAACACGAGAAAAACATTGGCCGACTTTGTCACGCAAAGTTGACGTCAAATAGACGTCATTGACTTCCTCGAAAAGAGCAGAGGCGCTCTCACAGAGAAACTGCGCCGAGCAGCGAATGTTCTGTGTTGACAACACGTCGAAGTTTACCGGCTTAAGCAGAAGGCGACAAAGCGAACGGGTTCAAAAGGAGTCTAGTAGAAAGGGACGGATGGTCATCTGTGCTTGGCGTGCATGCATATACTAAATATGTGGACCGCAACGACACTGACGGCAAAACTTTTAAATTGCGCATAATCAGTGAAACCTAATCAGTGAAACTAATTTTCGTCGTCTTTTTTGTCCCTCGTCTATGTATGCGCTGTAAGTGACGATTGATACCATGGAATACCAACTAGCCCGTACCCAAACCTTGGTTCTCTATAACTATAGTGGTACAAAATAGTGCTGATCTGCGTGGTCAGGGTTTTTATGTTAACATAGTCGCTTTATTTATTTATTTATTTATTTATTTATTTATTTATTTATTTATTTATTTATTTATTTATTTATTTATTACATTGTAATTATATAAATAGTTTACTTCCTCCTATCTGTTTTCTATCTTTGTACTTTTTTCATGCTCACATTCTGAACCCCACCCCATGCTGCTGACCACTTTTCTTACACTGTGGTCAGCAGTAATTTCTTACTCTCTTTTTCTTAGTAATATGCAATATAATATAACCAATTACTACTAGTAGAACTACTACTACTACTACTATACTGTTAACTACTACTACTGCTACTGCTAATACTACTAGTGCTATGACGCGAACGCTCGAATGAACTTACGTGGAAGAACTGTGTGTGCCTCTCTCGGGGTCTGTGCGTGTGTCACAAAATACCACGCATGGTTCTTAGTTCATAGTCTCCTCGAAACTACGTTCGTCATTGACCTAAACAAAAGCAACTACTGGACTTCAAAGGTGCCTGAGTAAATATACAAGCAGCAGTATTTTTAAAAGCACATAACGAAAAAAAAAAGAAGTATTGAAGATGCAGGAAAGAAAAGTGCCACAAAATTGACTCGAAAGTCTAAAGACACAAATATATGCTGAAAATAACATGGCACCATTCCAGCGTTCTCTGGCAACGAGCAGCGACCCGTGGTGCGTATTCACAAAGCAGCAAATTTGATCGCTACAGAGCAGTTCATATGATCACGCAAGTATTACAAATTACCATCGTTGTAGAGAACGTAATATTAGCAAAGGCAGTCACAAGCAGAACGAAATAAGAAGAAGCTTTATGCACTCGTCCCAGCATTCCAATATGTCAGTGCATTTGGTGATACTCAGAACCACTTGATATTTCTTCTACGACATTGTTTTCCTTGGCTGTGTGCAAGCAATGACTGACCGAGCCATGGTTTAAAATAAACACACAAACTTAAGCTCAAGGGCCGCTGTAGGGCCTTGTAGCCGAAGTTGAGTGGAGGACGTCTTATATTATCCGGCGTCAATGCGTCGCAAGCATTCTTGGTATGAAACATGTTTCTGACCAGTCGCGCTTTTTTCCAGGACTACGCTTAGGCGAGGCACATGTGGTATTTTTAGCGGCTAGCTGAGGGAGAAGTATAATCAATAACGCAAACATCCAACTTGTGGACGGTCAGCTTTTCCAAGAAAACAGTCGTGGAAAGCTGCTCGCAAATTTCTATACACTTGTCCAGAATTCCAGCATTCCCACTTATAGCTGCAATTCATTTTTCCCGCACTAAGATCATAGGCTCGAAGCGCATGGATCCATAAGGCACAAGACAGCTAAGAAAGCGCGGACCTTTGAAGACTGCTTTGAAAATTCGAAACACTGAAGCACTGAAAATTCTTACCTGAAACACTATACGGAATATAGCGAAAAATATTGCAGTGCTGCAGCTGCGTCCGTGGGCTAATAAAAGAAAGGAAGTTAAATGTAAAACCTGTATTCTTTGACAAGTCAAATTTTTAATATATGAAATACGTACCATGGTTAATAAATGAGTCCCGAGGAGGTCTCACCGTGACGGCCTTTTCATGTGGCTAATCCTTCACCCAAGCTGGCCCAACCAAGTCGGAGCCAAATCAAGCTCTTTCTAACACTGGACGTCTGCACGGGAAAGCGCTTAGGCAGAATAAACGATAAGCCACAGCAGCCCAAGTAACTTTGTGTGAGTTTACTCAACAGTGCTCTCAATTTTTTTTTTCGAGTATGCTTCCCTCCTCCACCTTTATCTCACTTGATTTCGTTTCGACTTCTTTCTCACTTGTTTTCTTTCTTTTCTTTTCCCTCCAGAGGCTGGAGTGAGTGGTTGAGGGCGGGTGAATGGGCGTTTGTGAAGTGAACGCTAGCTTTACTGCCGCGGTTCAGACGATGCGTGTTCCCCTCCAAACTCGTTCACGCAGAACGTGAACAGGCGGGATTTCTCCTTCTAACTTCCATCATTGACTTCGCTGCCGGTGCATATTTTTTAATAGTTGCCTTTAAATTTTTCTAATGCACTGCCGGAAATTTTATGAAAGGTAAACAGCGAGCACATGGAATATAGCCTAATAGGGTGCCAATGACGTCCAAGATTGAAAACGCGAAGGAACAGACTGGCACAGTTCTTTAATTACAATTCGCTAGTGAACCTCACCCCGCCAATGTTAGCTTTGGTCAGTTTCTTTGGCTATGTTTTTTTTTTTTTTTTAATGTGGTATCAGTGTACTGGTCTGAGGAATTCCATCAGAATTCCTTATCAAAGTGCAGTCGAAGCTATTTTCGAACTACGAACGGCGTGGGCATGATACGGACGGGGTCAATTGGTTCTGCTTGTATTCTGCTACGCAAAGGATGAACAGATAGTCCTGCTTGTGTGCCAGAACAGCGTCGTCGCAATCATCATTTTATGTCGCTTCAGGAAGAATGCCTATCCGAGTGATATCCAATTTATAGCTCTGAATATATATATATATATATATATATATATATATATATATATATATATAGGTGGGAATATTGCGGATCTTCGCATCCCAAGTCAGGACGTGAAAACACACCTGTTCAGCTACTATGCCTGATTGCGAAGGAACCGCTGATGTTACAGTCTTGGAGACTTGGAGACTTGGAAGTTACAGTCTTACAGTCTTGAAAACGGCGACGTGATAGTGCACTTACACAACAAAAGATCCGCGCAAAGCCAATGCATAAACTATAATTTGCTACATTGTACGCTTCGGTAAACATGCCTGTAATACAAATGACCGTGACACGAATGAGTGTTTTCGTACGTACACGTGTGTATGATTTGGCGAAGCACTTTAGCGGCAGCTACATCCTTCTGTGAATGCTCACACTGTAACTCAAAACGTACACCGAATAACGCGTTTACTGATGTTTAGTGCAGCAGGCATCAGTTTACCTACCTTTACAGGAAGGACTGAAGCCCAGCTTTCGTCAATTAGGTTTGCTGCATCGAACATAAAAAATCTGTTGGACTACACTAACGCAGAAACGTAGGACCACTTGTAGCGCTATAGCACATGAGAGATAGAGAGAGGGAGAGAGTTAACCTTTGTTATCGAGCAATCGAAGTGTTACAAGCCGTTGGTAAGCAGTTTCCTCATTCTAGGTAGCGCAAAAAAAAAAAAAGACAACGACAAGAAGCATTGCATGATTGAAGGTTGTTTTACCGTGGATAGAGGTAGGCTCACGCCGCATATCTTTGTACAGAGCGCGTCTAGAAGTTGCAGTAATTTAGACGCAGTGGGCAACAATTTGGCTTGTGAGTGTAGGCGGAACGTAACTTCTCTAAAATTCCTGATAATAAATAAATGTACAAATAAATAAATACATAAATAAATAAATAAATAAATAAATAAATAAATAAATAAATAAATATATAACCCCTCCTCCATCGTCAATGAAAGTCTACGGATTGATAACACGGTTTCTTAAGAAGAAACTACGACATGGTAAATTTTCTCTAAGCGAACACATTTATTCAGGACCCCGGATACAATCCAAAAAGTTGTGAAGTGTCATAACTGCTGCTGTTTGCTGCAATGAAAAAAAAAGAACGTGTATTTTGATTAAGAATTGGAGCACTCCAATGCGACAGAAAATTGAGTGAGCTCTTGGTGCAGTGAGCTGTGTCTTGTGGTGAGCGTTGGCGAGAGAATTAAACGTCATACTTGACGTTGTCGTCTAAAAGTAAACTTGGTTATTCGTGATTTACACTTTAGATTTCAGCCTGTTCGCGAGCTAAGGAAGCCGTAAAAGCGAGCAGGGTGGCCGGGTGATTTCTACACGCCTGGACCATCTAGTCCCGTTGTGAAAGAGCCTGTCAACTTGCTAAATATAAGAATGTGCACAGTGCCTGTCCAACCTTCCTCATAAATGCAAGCTTCCACTAATAACATCAATTATTCGTGGAAAAGTGATGCCGCGAGCATGATGCCTCCTTGCGTTTCCTTACCTGCCTTATTGAGCAAGCTTTTCTGGGAGGGATAGCATCTTATCGGGTGTTTTCTTTTTGTAAAGCCTGCACATCATTGCCTGAAGTGTCCGCATGATATCTCATAGTTACAAAATAAAAGAAAATCGTGGTGCGGCAGCATTCATACAGGGACGGATTACCAGCGAAGCTGTTTAGGCTGCACACATGGGCTGCCTGCATGGGCTGCATACATTATGAAATCATGCATTTTCTTTTCATACAGCACCACACTACGCTGACACTAGCACGGCAGCGCACCTCCCATGCATCTGCCGCAACCGCTGCTGCTTCTGCGCCGGCACCTCTGAGAGGTGTGACGTCATAACCACAGAAGTGCAGGCCACGTGCGCAGGCGCCGTCACCACACTTCTTTCCCCCTCTCCCCTACTTGTCTCCATTCCTGGGCACACTACGGGTCCCAGATGTGGACGTAAGCCGCTCAAGGTACCCCCTCTGGGAACGCACGCGGATTATGCATACAGGGCCTAGAGGTATACAGCTTCTCTGTATTAGAGAATGCCGGTATGAATGGTGTAGGTCTAACTGCTTTTTAAAAGAAAAAAAAGGGAAGGTAAGCCTGGCTTATTTGCCCACGTTCAGTACACAGCGTCGTTGATTGTTCTAGACGAGAACTTTGCTTGTGCTTGTTTCCATGTATGCATTTCTCGCAATGAAAGCTTTCTTTAAAGAGGAAGTACCTAGCCTAAATATCAACGGTCACGTCTGAAGAGGATTCAACGCTTTCTCATTAATAAAGTAAATAAAAGTACGAGCCACCTGGTGAATTGCTCTAGGCAGGTGTGATTCTTTGTTGAGATTAAAATAACCGAGATTTCAATTACTGTTAGAAAGGAGGAAGGTGGCCAAGCTCAATATGCTTCGCTCGATACACATAGGTAAGCTGGCAATTCTACCTTTGGTTGTCTTCGATAAACATACAACAAGAGCATTCCACCACAAACATGTGCATATTATTAAATCGACTTTCGCACGCAGTGACATATATAAATAACCCTTTTTTTTCCAAATACGATGGCTGAGTGAATTGCATTACCAAGAAGTTCTCATTTTGTTATGACTGCCGAGCCAAATGAATGTACGGAAGTTATGTCCTACTAATGTACTTTGGTGGATTTTATATTAACTTTAATTTATTAATTTATAATTGAAAAGATTCATGCATGTGTTGACTGTTTCGTGCTCCCTCTCCTGACTGGACCTTTATTGGTATGCAGTGTGTAATAAACAAATAAATAAATAAATAAATAAATAAATAAATAAATAAATAAATAAATAAATAAATATTCATTCTAAAGATCACGTTTTGCCACGTGAGGTATCGCGGGTGTGGAGCGCCACTTCGATTTAATCGACATTGGGGGCCACCTTCTACCACTGATTGAGTGCATTGATTTACTATCGGAACTTATAGGGAACAAGCTAGCTTTAACAAACTGCGATTAGCTGATATTGCAGAATTCTGAACAAAACTGAATTGAAAATTGTAGAAAGGATTAAGCTATACAAAGAGAAAAATATGCAGATCCAACACACATATTTGAATCCATGTGAAGTGAAGCTTTCCTGGATTGGTTAACGAAGTGCTATAAGCTTTCTCAATGCCTTCCTGCATCTATGGCGTAAATTGGCGCGCGCTCATTTGCTCTCACCCACCCACGCTACGCAATGTGACATCTGTTATATTGTCTGGTATTTCTTCATTTATTCTTATTTATATTAAATCAACTTGTTGATTTATTTCGGGTAGCCTCACTCGCCCGAAACATTATAGAGGGGAGTGGGAATACAGAGCAATAAACGTACAAAAATATTACAAACGCTGCAAACGGCAATAAATACAAAATCAAGTCACAATAACATGCATGATTACGTATGCCAGAAGTAACACCAATAATATCAATGAATGATATGCCATACGAGTGAAACCGCGATCAATACCCTTTAAGTCTGCCGTCCGTCCCCGTTGTAGTCGTGTGCCGTAGTATGAAGATCATCATCATCATCATCATCATCATCACCAACACGCAGGTATCGTCTCAAAGACGTAGTCGGCGTTGGCACGATCGAGGTATACGTAAGATTGCGGCCTAAATGTTAGGAAAGTAGGCATAGAAAGCTAAGAAAGGTTTGCTTTCTTTTTTTAAGGAACCGTGCTCTTGATAACATATATTTGTTTCAATGAGGATATTTAGGTATTATTTGTTCTTTTTTTCATGGAGTAATTCCGTAGACAAAGAAAAGCCAATAGCCTGCACACCTACAAGAGTATCACAGGTTGTGGTGCTGTCATGTGTGCGAACATTCCGCGAAACAGCAGTCAGGGTCAAAAAAAAAAAAGAAATGTCAGGGAGGGCTTGCAAAGAAAGCTTCACTTTAAAACCGCTCCCATTCACTCCTTTTCGTTAACGTTTGCATCTATTCTTTCTTTCTTTTCTTTTTTTAAGCATGCTATGGAAACAGACCTCATCTGTGGTTGTTCTTTCCTCGTGGTTTTTTCCGGAGGAATAAGTTGCGTTTGTACCGTACGTGACATGCTTTCCTTAGGTCTCAGAGGACATATGACTGGTGCTATTAAACGATGCAGTTTTGTGGAAAATCAAGAAGCACCATTTATCGGTTAATGGCGATGCCAAAAACCTGGCAGTGACACGCTGCGTGTCTTGGATTCATCATCGAACATTTTAGCTGGTTTCTCTGAAGCACAGTTTCAGTGAAGACATCAGAAGAAATCACTGAACAAAATATATGGTTGAAGTGCAGCCCATCTTGTGCAGATTGACGGTTCGCGTAAGCTCAGCCTGAAAAAGCGCTTGCTTTCTTGAAAGTCCTCGTAAAAATAAATTTTTATTTCTGATCGCTTAACCACTGACCTCTACGAGGTGGTGACCGCAGGCCCAGAAATACTCGAAAACATTTTTTTCGGATGCTAGTGAAGCACCAGGTACTTTATTTGTGTTAACTGAATGATGTTTCATATCCCGCAGTGCCGACTGCTTTCAGAGCTTTCGAAGGATTGTTGTACTGTCTTAGTGGTGATGAAGTGTACGCTATAGTTGTCTACAGTTACTGTTTGTAGCCTAGCCAAGGCCATGGCGATAGCACGTTGACCATGATTTCGACTTCTGCTGGTTGAGTGTTTTACCATGCGTACCTTATCGTAGAACTGTTAACGCAATCATGAGCCAACCCTTAATTTGAGCAATGGAGCTCTAGCCCAACGAGGCCAGCTTCGACCACGACCACGGGGAGGGAAGGATCGTTTTGTAATACGCTGGCCTGGGTGCTCCTTGGAATCAACAGACGAGCATCGTCGAGCCTACAGAAAATTTCCGGACAGTCACATTCGTTGTGAGCACAAGAGGAGGCGAGTCGATCGGCCTCTTCATTTCCGGCGATACCTACATGCGAGATGCTCCACGACATGTAATTCTGCTGGCACACTCAATGATACTGCGCACAATTGGTCGATCAGCGTTACGTCTCTGGGGAATGGAAAGAGGAAAAGAGAGAGAGAGTGAGCACTGCCTGCTTGTGGGAGGCTGCACAGGGACACTATGAACGGTCTCTTAAGCCGGTACACTTCAAATAGTGTACTAGAGCACGAATCGATTTTAGTGCCAGTGACGGGTGTCGCGACGGTCGGAGTATCTTTGACTCGGAGAACGGTCTCGAGTCCAGTCGGTTTAAGGTTGTCCGCAGTGAGAGGCGTTGTACATCGTGGCGAGGGCAAGTACACAATAGGTGCTCGATGGAAGCGATTAAACGTGACGCTTACGTTGTTCTGCGTTGCGGATGGTTGCGTTAATGTCGAGAGGACGTTTACTGAACTATGTCATGGTTATGCTCATTGAGTGGTGGCTGATTGGTTTAATTAGTATATATTAACTTTTTTTTTGCAAAGGCGTATATTGGGAACCAGTAAAAGAGGGCAACAGACAAGGACGAAAGACCTGATAGGTCTAGATAGGCACAGAAATTCTCCAAAAGCATTTGGTAATGCACGTCAACAGTGGTTTGTAAGATAACCAAAGGAATCGCACCTCCTGCAAATCATGCCTTAATGAAATAAATTGTGTAATTAAAGAAACAGGTAGAGAACAATGTTAAGATATTATCGGCAAAGCCATCACTATATGAGTTATGCTTTGAGTCAACAACATTTGTCGTTTTTTGTTAGCGGGGTTTCTTTAAAATAATTTATTGGTGCCTTACGACGAGGGTCTCTAGAATGAAGTTAGTCACGGGATTTGCGAGCAGCTCTCTTTGCCATTACACGTTACTGTGAGTGATTTCGCTTGTTTAATTGAAATGTTTGTGTACAAAAGGGGGCCATTGGTACTGTTATTAATTTGCATATGACATTGCAACTTTTACCTGGTTATAACCAACGGGACAAAATGCTACTACGCCGCTTACGAGTAGCTCTTTCTTTCACAAACGGCTATTAATTCCTAATTCTAATGGCGGACAGTCCCAATTGCCGCAGATGTGGTGTCGAAGAAACGACCAAACATATCCTGTGTGACTGCCCTACATACGAAGACGAGAGGAGTGCCCTTCGTACAGCTTTGGAGCACTTAGACGACCGTCCTTTGAAAGAGGAAAAGATCTTAAGCCCGTGGCCTCATGCGTCTGCAATGTGCAAGGCCACAAAGGCGCTGGTGCGTTTCTTGAAATGCACCAGCCTGTTTGACCGCCTCTGACTGACTCAATGGCGCACGCCTGTGTGCGTAACAGTGGAGCCTATGACCTTCTTTCTTCCTTCTCTTTCGATCCCCTTGCCCGCTTTCCCAATGTAGGCTAGCCTACCGGGCTCAGCCTGGTTAACCTCCCTACTTCTCCTTTATGACTTATCTCTCTCTCTCTCTCTCTCTCTCTTTGTCAAAGTTACCAAAAAATACTGAACTTCGGGCTGCCAGATAGCATAACTCCCGATTTATCCCCGGTTTTCGTGCCAAACAAGGAAGTTTCCAATTTCTTCACGGTTTTCCTCTTTAAGCATAACACTGAAAGTTTACTCCCCGAAGTTCTAAGAATAAATCACCCGAAAAAGAAGGATCCTAAATATATGGTTGCCCTTGGGACAGCCCAAAGTTTCGGGCACAATTATGGCCTAAGTCTGAGTTGTTGAATCACTGATTGAATCTCACATAGGTTCGCTACGGAAATATCCCAGCACCACAGAGTTTTCATGCAGCAATTAATTTCATGCAGCACTGAAACACAAAATAAGAACACCCAGCTACGATCAGTGTGCGCGCAAAAATGCTTCCCTTCAAAGCAGAAATCGAGGCCAGATGAGTCGACACACAAAACTAATGCCTCTTCATAAAGATCGCACGATGAGCGAAGTACAAGGTTCTTTTGATGATTCAATGCTGATATTAAATTCCTGCCGGAAAGAGCGAGTTTCCGTGATTCATGCCCCACAGATTCTTGGAACTGGCACTGTATCAGTGCCATTCGGCGGCAGTCAGCATACGGAAGGTTTATTCGGATATAGAAACTGGCGAAGCGTCTGGTATGCTTCCCGACATACGAGTAGAAACGAATCATCTATAGGATTCTCTGCTGCACTCATGTCATAGTTCTTGATGTCTCAGTTCAGCTTTTTTTTTTACATTAGTAAAGGAACTCTAAATATCATTTAACTTTTAGTTACTTCTTTTGTTTTCATGTGCTCTCATACTGTAAGATTTTCTATTACAAAGAAATAACGCTTCCACGCGATCTAACTTTGCGATAGCAACCGCAACAACTTGCTGAGGAAGTAACATGACGTGGAATATTGAGTGTCCGTTATTGAAGACATCCGAGTACATATTGCGGTTGCAGGTTGATAAGTGCGGTATTAGCGAGAAACAAGTAAGGGGGGGGGGGGGGGGGGGAGGCTGTGAAGGAGTACGAAGGGTGCACAGGTGCACACCAAGGTGGTGGTGGTGTTGCAGCAGGCGGAGTTAGCCCGGCATACGTAGCGGGCAATCGTTCCACTCGAGCCTCCTGTGAGTTTCACTATGTGTGTCACCAGCTGTCGAAGAGCCCCGTGTCTCGCATGAAGGCAATCAGCAGTCGTTGCACTCTCTTCCTGATCGCCGCGGGCCGTCCACCAAAAAGGAGGTCTTCAAAGGTCCTGTGCGAAAGACCATTCTTTTGCAGGCTGTCGACCCTCGCTCTTCCTTTTGCGTCGAACTGCGGGCATAGCCAGGTGAAATTTTCAACGTCGCCGATGTCACCACAGCTGGCACATGATGGGGAGGCGCATTGTGCAGTCTTGAATAACCAAGTCGAGGTGTACGCGGAGTCGGTCCTGATGCGGTACAACAGCGTTGCGCCTTCGCGAGGAAATCTATGGGTCACACAGACTTGTTGTGGAGTCTTTTGAATCGCCCTAAAATTATTGCGGATTGCATCCTGAGAGTTCTGAAAGATGTTTGGCGCTCTCACTTTTGGGACGCGTGTCAGCGCTAGGCGTGCGAGAGCATTAGCTTATTTATTTCTTTCAATTCCTGTGTAGAATGGGATACATTGAAGTTTTACGTTAAATTCCGTGCTCATTAGATTTTTAATCAATGCCAGAGATTGCCTTATAAGTTTCTCTCGAGGTAGGTCACGGTGTAATCGTTATAAAGCTGACTTTGAGTCCGTCAGCACCACGACGACTCGTGTAGAATAGGCGCCTAGTTTTTGCAAGGCCGCGGTAATGGCGGCACTCTCTGCCGTTGTAGACGAAACTACGCGATCCAGGTGGCCAGATCATGACAAATCAAGGGAGGGTATGCAGAATGCCACTGTGCAGCTGTGCGTTTGTGCACACATCCACAGCTGCACTACAAGTACGACTCTTTCCGCTAAACTGTCCACTTGTCAGCATTCAAAATTGTTTCGGCAGTAATTTCAGCAAGATACAGCCTATTGGGATAACAATATAATACAACCGTCAAAGCCCATCGGAAACTTCATTTTATTAACAAATTTGACGATGGTTAACCTTCTTGGGCCCAGATTCTGTAATAATAGATCGTATTCTGCTTGGAGAATATGTTTTCTTTGCCCTCATGCTCACACTTGGCGGCCCTGTATTTATGCGCTCTTATGCAATCGATACAAGAGGCCCTGTATAGGTTTCAAACTCTGTGTTCTTTTTTAACTCTATACCACATACACGAACCACCGATGAAGCAATAAATCGAAATTAAATCTGAAACTCGAGGCATTATTCACCGCAGCTCCACGAAGAAATGACTTGATATCTTGAGCAAACTTACCCCCTCGCATACGACAAGGAATACGGCGCACTCTCTTCAACGGCTGCCGCAACACTTACGAAATGTCCCTTGGAATAGTCGCAATGAAGCCGCGGTTTCCACGCTCACGAGTGGCTTTTTTCCACGCAGTGTTCGCAAAGTGACACTCCGGCTTCGGCTTTCTTGCTCCCCCATGAATATACATAGATCATGTTGGACTCGAATGATTTATTAATTATTTTTTCATTTGCGTCTGTCATATTCTAACTTACGCATACCACAATGCGAACAAACGACGTTTTGCTGACTGTGGCCCGGCGTGGCGTTTGCAAACTGGTATGCAAATGTCACTGTAACGGATGACAGCTTCACCCGCAACATCTCTGCCTATTATTAGACATTCGCAAATATGCTCCGCGCTTGTTTATGCTTTAGACTGACATGGAGCAAGTGTCGTGTTATTCCCTTGGTCGAATGGACAGCCGTTGCCAACGAGCACAGGATGCTCTGGTCTACGCTCCCAAATGAGATCCGCCCAGAAAGCTACATGTGTGCCGCTTTCATTCCCGAGGGCTGTACGCCCTGCGTGACAGACTGGTGACGCGGAGTGCTATTCCTGCACCTTGCATCTATTACTTTCATTGTACAATTACATTCTGGGGTTTCATGTGTCAAAACCACGATATGATTACGAGGCACGTCGTAGTTGGAGAACTCGGGAAATTCTGGCCTACAGGGCATCTTCAACGTGCACCCAATGTACGGCACATGGGCGTTTCTGCATTTCGCCCTCGCCGAAATGCGACCGCCTCGGTCGAGGTCGGATCCCAGATCTCGCGCTTACCAGCGCAACACCGCAGCCGCTAAGTCACCGCGGCGGGCAACTTTCATTCTGCGTCTCTGTGCTCTTTTTCTATCCATCTCTGCCTTCCTCCATGCAGCTTTGTCAGGTAGAGCTTCCTTTCGTTAACATTCCAGCTATGCCATACGTACTTTATCTCTTTCTGACGTCACTAGTTAGCAGGCGTTACGTCTAGTGAGTACGGCGCATGTAGTATCTTTCTATTTTCATTGTTTTATTCAATTGTTCCTTTTCTTTATTTTGTCATTACCAAGCTACCTCAGAAGGGGCTCACCGTGGTTGCTTAGTAGCTATGGTGTTGGGCTCCTAAGCACGAGGTCTTGATATCAAAGCCCGGCCACGGCCATACCCAGGAATTGTGGACATACATTCATTTTCCTTTTCTCGCCCCCACGTGGCGTATCGACCTTAAATTGAAATTGGCGCCATGACGTGTGCCATGACCCACAATAAACACAATAAAAGAAAACACAATAAAAAGACACACACACACACACACACACCCTTAGACTGTTGCTTCACCTCGGCACTTGGAAGCGAGCCGGCTTATGCATCAGCTTTATATCGAAGGCGACCAGCTACTTGCCCGACTGGCAATGAATCAACGATTTTGCTAGACACCTGACCATCAGACAGCCCGTCGTCATTGCGGATGAGATGTCTGGCCGAGATAACTGCTGGCGCGAAGCTTCCGTTGGTTTTCCTTTCTTGATTGCTTTTCTGATTATTTGTGCACCACTGCTACCGCGGGCTTCCGTAGTCAGCGCTATGTTTCGTGGGTTTCCTATCGAATCGGTGTGATGCATTAAGAGGAAGCTTTAGCTCGGGCCTATCCGATGCCGGCTGCTCAAATACAGGTAAGACGCTTGAATGCTTTTATGAGAAAACTGCTCAACCGATCTTAATAAGAATTGTTGCATATAAGAGAGAACGTTAAATAACAGTCATTGCAGCAATAATAATTTCGATTTAGACCATGGCATTTTGGACAAGAATTGTCAGAAACCAGCAAATCTGAAAAAAGAAAACTAGAAGTACGTTGCTTTTAGACAGAAGATCAATCCACTCTAAAATAAATACTTGGTCCATGGCCAACTGCAGGCCTTCAGGAAAGAGAAATTTTTGCTTTGAAGAAGTTTTCCGAGGAAACCAACATTATGGGAAATATTCACTTTCAGTGGATCCTAATAAGCTATTTTTTATTAATTAATTAATTAATTAATTACTTTAATTAGCTTATTTATTTATTTATTTATTTATTTATTACATACAGCAGACCAATTTGGTCCAAGCAGGACGGACAATACAATTTACAGAATATCTATTTTACACAAAAGGAGAACAACAACAAGAAAAGAAACATGATAGTACCAGAGGAAAGAACACAAAAAGACATAATCATCTAGTCATATAGTGCGTCATAAGGTTCGGACAGAGAATGCGGAAAAAAAGAAAAATTATAAATGTGTGTTCTTTCAAAGTAAGGGGTTAGAAGGTGTGTTTGGTAATGTCGCGTAGGTCTTCTGGCCAAAGGGGAAAGAAACTGTTTCTGATCAATAGCCATTTTACCTTTAAGAAGTAAGTTTAAAAAATTCAAACGACATTTTTTTCTTCTCAATTCAAGTAGCTCAATGTTGTTAGCTTTCATGAGCTCAGAAGGAGAATCAGTATACTTGAATTTGGAGTAGAAAAACCTGAGAACTTTTCGCTGAATCCTTTCTAACTTTTTAATGTTAAGCTTAGCATAAGGATCCCAAACAATAGAGCAATATTCAAGCTTAGGTCGTATGAATGTGAAATACCTAAGAAGTTTGACATTAGGAGGAGAATTACGAAGTTTATGTCTTAAGTGACAAAGTTTGCGGAAAGCTGAAGAGCAAATGTTATCAATGTGCAGATTCCAAGAGGTTATTAGTGATTGTCACTCCTAGGTACTTGTAACTGGTAACCTGTTTCAAGCGAAGTGGTGTCAGGTTATAAATATATTTGAGAGGAGTTTTCTTAAGCGTTACACAAATATAAACAGTTTTATCGGTATTAACAGTCATGCCAAAATCTGTGCACTACTTAGATACATTCATGAGATTAGAATTCTACTCAACCTGATCATGTACACCTGTGATTTTACGAAATAAGACAACATCATGTGCAAATAACCTAATTTGAGTTCCAGGAGTAATTACGGAGACAATGTGATTTATATATGAAAGAAACAGCAAGGGTCCCCGAACACTTCCTTGAGGCACACCTGATGTTACAGGAAGACTGTAGGAATCAAGACCGTCAATTGAAACAAATTGCGTTCGGTTGTGTAAGTAATCGGAAACCCAAGAGACCAAAATGTCATGGTTAATATTTATGAATGCATTGAGCAATTTATCATGAATAACTCTGTCAAATGCTTTACTAAAATCTAAGAATATCGCGTCAAATTGTCCACAATTATCTATGCATGCTGGAAATGAATGTACTACCGTGACCAGTTGTGTTGCAATAGAGAAATTTCTTCTAAATCCGTGTTGAAAGCTTGAGAGTATACAGTTTTCCTCAAGAAATTGAGTGATGCGTTTTGCTACAACGTGTTCCAATAATGTACAAGAAGAAGATGTTAAAGATATTGGGCGATAATTTTCTAATAACAAACGGTCCCCTTTTTTATAGACGGGTATAACTTGAGCTGTCTTCCAATCAGGTGGCCTCGCAGTTACTAGTGAATATCGAAACAAGATCACAAGAAATTTAGCAATAGTTTCGGCATAACGACGAAGAAAATATTGGGAAAACCATCAGGATCGCAAGTCGGTTTTGTTTTCAGATTTAACAGCATTGCGACTAGACCGTGATATGAAATAAAATCAACCTGGGATGCTAAAAATGCCCAGTGACGTGGATTCACGCTTGTGCTTGCCTTTAAAAACACTCCAGTAAAATAAGTATTAAAATACTCAGCGATGACTTGTGGATCTGTAACAGAGATGCCATCAACCGAAACCTGCGTCACGTGCCTGTCAGCATCGTTCAAGCAATGCCAGAATTTTCTTGGTTCATTATTCATAAAGTTGGGCAAAGTTGCCGTGAAAAAGCAGTCCTTAGACTCGTGAATTGCACGTATGAGATCATTTTTGATACCATTAATGATAATAGGACTGGGAGTAGACCTTTTAACCCGTTTTAGTTTCCGTTTCAAATGAATAATTTTTCGCGTTACCCAGGGTGTACGTTTATGCACTTTTTTTCGCTTGTTTGATACGAACGTATTCAAACAATAATTGCACATATCAGCAAACTTGTTCCATAGCAAACAAATATTATAGTGCTCTTCAGCAAAATAAATCAGGCAATTTTCCATATGCGCAATCACAGAAGCATCATTAGCTCTGTCGTAGTTTCTAAAATAGCGTATGCTACTAGTTTTATGAGAAGCAAATTTCACTAGGGGAATTGACATATATGCAAGACAGTGGTCCGATAAACCTTCTTCAACTATGACAGTGTGTTCTGTAAAATCGCTGTTTATAAAGGCCAAATCTAATATCGAGCAAGATGAACCCTGGATGCGAGTGGGCTGTTTGACAATTTGAACCAGGTCATGAGTAAGCATAATATCAAAGACAATATTCATATTTTTGTTGAATTTGCTAGTTCCTTGCAGTCGCTCCCAGTCGACGCTGGGTAAATTAAAATCACCCAGCAAAAAAACTTTCTTATTGCGACAGAAGTACATACACTCTCGCAATTTAATGAGGTAATCAGGAGTACAATCAGGTGGCCTGTAGCATGCTATCAGCATAAAGCTATAACCCCAGCAAGATATTTTTAAGCATAAACACTCAAGATCACGGAGGCAGTCGAATACCACTGCCTCAATTGAAGATTTAACAAGGATTGCTACACCCCCGCCCCTCGTTTTTCTGTCTCTGCGAAAAACTTTATAAGAAGAAGGAAAGACTAAGTCGTCTGCTATGTCGCTGTGCAACCAAGTTTCAGTAAGGACTGAAATGTGCGGGTCATTTTCAATTAACTTTAATCTTTTTTGTTAATAATGCTCCTGGCATTAATATTTAAAAGTCTCAGGTACTTTCTCTTTGGCTTAGCACGAGTAACATGACTAACGGTTTCATTGTAGAAGTGTGATGAAGTGCTGCTTTGGATACTACTGCCCAAGTTTTGTGCTGAATTTGCATGCAACTGCGCGTCAAAGGGCGATTTGGCTTGTTGTTTTCGTTTTTTTGCAAAAGTACTTTAGCATTTTTGTTCTCATCCCCCACATAGGCCACGTTATTGATATACAGTTTATCAAAGGCCAAGGAAACCTTATCATGCTTTTCACGGTTTGCTTTTGCACTTGCCCATAACTTTCTTCTGACCTCACGTACTCTAAGCGAGAAATCTTCGCCAATAGAATATTCAGTATTTTTTAGTTTGCAAACTTTCTTTAGAATTTTTACTTTATTACGTGAGTCCGTTAACTTGAGAATCACTGGTCTTAACTTTCTAGTGTTTGGTCGGCCCAACCTGTGAATGCGCTCTATATCAATGTCATAAATTTCAAGAATTTTCTGAAAAATACCTTCATTGACTGCCTTTTCAAGTGATTCGGTATCCTCTTTCTCAGATTCCAGAAGACCCTAAATGATTAAATCGTCTGCTATGGTTCTCTAAATCGTCAATTCATGCCTCAAGTGACTGAATTGTGTTACTCATGCGTTCAATTTGATTCTGGCATGAAGAAATTTTCTCTTCCAAGACAGCCAGAGCGTCCAAGTTAACATCAATAGCGGATAAGCTTATGTATTTGATTTCTTTGATGTCGGACGCCATCAATTTCAGTTGATTCGCAATTTGTGATAGGTCAGGACCAGGATTTGACTCAATATCCCCTCCAAGTAACAACAACAGTCGGAGTGAATGAAGTACCACATGCGATACAACACTCATCAATGGGCACGACAGCATCAGCAAACATGGGCTGCTAGATCGAAAACATTTATCATGATGCTTTCTCACCTGCGTAAAGAAGAGAACCGAATTGTGAAGCAGCCGCATGTTCTGGAAGCCGCTGTGCCCAGTGGCAAGGAAATTTGCTGGAAGTCTTTTTATAGCGTTTCGATGAGTGATATAAATGCTGTTATACATGAGTGATATAAATGTTGTTCTGGGTTCAAAACTGATTTATGTGGGGATCGGAAATCTTACGCAATGTGTAATTGCGTTCTGTGCTTTCAGTATAATCACATGTGTTACGTGTTTTTGGCTATTCAATATATCTGACATTATATATGCGTTTGTGTACTCAATTCATGCACAAAACTTTGTGATTCATGTACTGTTGGACTGTATAGTTTTTATTCATCCGGTGTTCTACTGAGTGCCATATTTTGTGACACTATTCTCCCTTTTTGGCGCATATTTGTTTCCTTTGATAAGTGACAAGGAGTAGCTGGCGCCGCCATAAAGGCGCCAACCTCTCACATTATTCATTATAATAAAAAAAAAGAAGTACGAAGTTGACAACTTGCTTAGTTAACATCAAAGAGCAATATCGCATCTCTATAAACTGCATCCGTTGGAGCATCTAAATCGGACAAATTTGAAGCATGAATTTATGGCTGATATGAATTCGTTACAATGCTTGTAAACGTTTTCCGAATGCCGTGTTCAGAAGTTAATGACGTATTTCAGGATGGCGTGTGATATATCACATTTTGCCGCATTAAATGGAATTTTTGGGGCAGGTTACAGAATTGCGATATCGTTTTTAGTTGCTGAGGTACAGAGTTAATTGTGTACTTGAAGTATTGCTTCTTGAAATTTCGCAATATTTGACAATTCATATTAAAAAAGTGCCAGCTAAATAAAAAAGTTCGCTTCCTGAAATCAGCTTTTAAATGTTTCTTTTTCTTTTGAAGTACAACATAGCTAATTAATTTTGGTGCAGTGGTTGTCAGAAGAAAGGACTGTTCATTTCTCATGTAGGAGCTAAATATTCTCGTTTGTTTCGATTAATAATAATAGCGTTGCGGAAGGAAGAAGCAAGACGGGAAACGTATTTACACTATGTACAGTAATTTACAGTAATTGACAAACACAAGTCTAGAGCAGGCTAGTCACCGAAGCGTTGTCGTCTTCAGACCCAAGTTCGTGCTTCCTCAGCGTTGTGCAGAGCCGTGTAACATATTTCCGCCCGGCGTGGAAGTGCCGTCCCGGAGCTTCTTAGGCACAAAAGGACTGGTCGTGTTTTAGGCAACTGACATGAACGACGTCCTGGGAAGCCTGGATGGAGCGAGTAGCAGGTGCGACCGGAGAGATCTCGTAGGTTACACCGGTCACCTGGTGTCTTTGTTTCTTGGCTTCTTATAGTATGATTAATAAAAATCGGGCCCCTCAGTTAACCTAATTTCTTCCCATTCAACACATAACGAGGGTCTCAAATCTGGCGACGTTGATGCCTTCAGGTAACATGTGTGGGTTTATTGACCAGTTACCTTCCCCCCCAGAAAAGATCACGTACTCGTGACGCCTGCGGCAGAAAGGTTGTTCCACATCCGCCACCAAGGTTTGTGAGTGGTGGCGCTGGCAAACACTCCCAGGGCTAGTTCAAATAGCAAAACATGAATACGAAAGAAAGTGGAAGCGTAAACAACATTGTATTAGCTCAATTGGTACAAGCATTGCATGCGTGATGCGAAGACGTGGGATCGTTCTCCGTCTGCGGCAAGTTGTTTCTTCATCCACTTTCAATTGAATTATCATTTTCTTTAATTCAATTAGTAAGTACAAGTAATTTCCGTTGTGTTGTCCTTGGTGTCTTAGTTTGTTGACTTCTTATGATATATATATATATATATATATACTCTCTTTCTCTCTCACATACACACAATACGCATGCACAGATATCCATGCGCACACAAACACGCACACATTTCTTCGCACGCATGCACGCTGAAACACGAAAACACACGTTGGCACACGTATGCATTCACACGCACCCACGCATGCATCGCAAGCGTACGCACACGTGCAGTGTGTGCACGTGCTCGCGCAGTGTCTGCACGCAAATGCGCGCATGCACACACTCCGCGAATGCTCACACATGCACACGCACTCATGCGCATGCGAACGCAAATACGGAGGCACATGCACGCGTACACATACATGCGTGCACATGCGCATACAAACATGCACACGGACGCTCAAGATGTGAACGCGCATAATCACTATCTGCCGCCTCGGCTGCCTCTCCATAAGCTGCGCGTGAAAACAACCTGCATAACATTCCTTCTACCATTGCCGTACCAATACCAGCTGTATAATAGGTCGCTTGAAGGTTTAAATTTGGCGCTTCTTCCAGTCTATGTGCCCTCTATCGGGAGGGTGCAAAACGATTTGCTCCTGTCGTGTGACCTTACCGCCCATCATGACCAAAACACTGCTTTAACGCGCCACCAATGTTCAGAATATAAGTGCGATAAATGCATATGTTAGAAGGACTACACTCTCATTGTAGTATGTTCAAACTTTTTGATCCTCGGCGCGTATTCTGAAAAATAATTTTTCACATTTTTTTCACATTGAGTAACATTTGTGCACTGCTGTGATGTTCCGATGGAGCATGTCCAGAATTCTAAGACGTGAGCCGCATTTCGATGGGGACGAAATGCGAAAACACCCGTGTGCTTAGATGTGGGTGCAGAATAACGAACCTCAGATGGTCCAAACAATTCCGGAGTCCTCCGATACGGCGTGCCTCACTGTTACATCGTGGTTTTAACACGTAAAACCGCATAATTAGAAGGAAAGCTGGAACATTTTGAAGCCGAGAGAGAGAGAGAGAAAGAGATAAGGAAGGCAGGGATGTTAACCAGTCAGGAGTCCGGTTGGCTACCCTACTCTGGGAGAAGGGAGAAGGGGAAGAGAGTGAAGAGAGAGAGAGGATAGAGAGAGAGGGGGTATAGAGACGTGCACGGATAGTACTTGAGTCAAAGCCGCTCGTACAAACCAGACGTACTTTAAGAAGCACAAAAGTACCTTCACGGCCTTCTGAGCCGATGATCGGGGGAGACGGTGCTGTACTGTCTGTTCACTCAGGTGACGATGATCTAGTTTCCTCAATGTGTTGTACAAAGATTGTATTTGTGCTTGGAACTGAAGACAGTGGCACAATAAGTGGTCAATGTTCTCCTCGCATCCGAAAACATCACATGCAGGACTATCAGTCATTCCAATTACTGCCTAATAACCTTTCGGGAAGGCAATTCCCAGCCCCAACCGACACAGAATTGACGCTTCGCGTCGCTTCAGTCCGGCCGGAGGTCTGAGTTGCAGTGAAGGGTTAAGTCTATGCAGTCTGGTGCGCCTTGCATGTGCGGTATTCCACTCTGCTAAGGAGAGCGTGCGTGCTAGAAGGCGAAGTTTTCTCGCAGCGTCCGTCCTTCAGGGAAAAATGGGGACGCAGTGGTCTTTGTTTGATGTCCGAGCTGCCTTATCTGCGTCATCATTTCCTATGATACTGCAATCGCCTGGTATCCAGTGAAAAGAGATATCATGACCTTTTTCTCTCAAGTCATGGACAAGTTCCACGAATTCGCACATGAGCTGATCGGGAGTTCCCTGTCTGAGCAACGACTGCACACATTGCAAGGCCAGCCTTGAATCGCAGGAGGCTGCCCATTTTCGCGAACTTCCAGCATTTATCACATGAAGCGCGTCGCGGAGAGCCGTGAGCTTTGCAGCTGTAGACGTAGTCATATAGGAAGTCTTGAACCGCTGGGTTACTCCCATTGTTGGTATAACTACAGCACCATCGGAACTGGTTGATGTAGTTGAGCCATTAGTATAGACGCATGTGTAGCGGCTGTATTTCTCGTACAGGAGTAAACTAAATTGCTTGAGTGCAGATGGCGGTACGTCCGACTTTTTCTGAAGTGCAGGGATTGTAAGGTTTACTTGAGTGTGGCTCACACACCATGAAGGAATCGAAGGTCTAGCCTCAGGTGCGTAACCTGACCTAAGAGGGGCGCGGCGCGCGAAGACAGTTATACTGAATGTCGTGTGGGGCCTTTCTACTGGGACACTTGCGAGGCGGTGGGTA
This sequence comes from Dermacentor andersoni, assembly GCF_023375885.2. Classification (NCBI taxonomy): domain Eukaryota; kingdom Metazoa; phylum Arthropoda; class Arachnida; order Ixodida; family Ixodidae; genus Dermacentor; species Dermacentor andersoni. Next base: position 67,188,522 of record NC_092817.1, on the reverse strand, counting down.
GGGGTCCGGCGATGTGTCTTATGTGCACACGCATTGTTTCAGTGGTAATGTACGTTCTAGTAGTGTAATTTTGAGCGAATGCAATAACTTCAGCCGTTGACGCACTCCGCGGTAGACCGAGGCATATCTTGAGGGCATGGACTTGGATGCCTTGGATTGTATTCAGGTTAATTATACAGGTGCTGGAGATTACAGGTAAGGTTTACCACAGGAATCCAATAAGGAGGACCCTGTACACTTGCAGCGTAGATTGTATTGAGACTTCCTAGGTCTTTCCTGCTAGGAAGCTAAACATATGGCAAATTCTCGTCAGACATTTAACCGCATAATTCACATGAGGGGTCCAGGGGAGATTTCTGTCTATGACCACCCCCAAAAATCTGTGACTTGTGCTGTACGAGATACGCTGTCCCTCGACGGATATCACGTATGGAGACATTGATTTCCTGGTAAATACCACCACTGCACACTCTTGTTAAAGTGAAGTCCGAAGAACGATGTGACCTTGCTGCGTGCATTTTCCCGATCGTTCAAGAAAATCCCGCAGTACACAGAACTGCGCGTTTGTTCACAATTTCCTTTAGCAAACCTTGAATTGCGCGAACATTGACAAGACGCCTCTGTTTTGTTTTGCACTGAAGCGCACTGCAACTACACTCGATTTAATTGGCATGCTAAGACGTACCTCGGATAATGCACTCGCCTCATTCCCTACAGTCAAGTTTGATGGCTTTTGGCCGTGCAAGCTGAACGCAATCTTTATAACTTTCTTCGCCTTTCGCACTTTCAGGCTCGTTTGAAGAAGGCAGCGCACATGTGTTTTTGGAGTCCGTTCTATGTCACGTTCTTGTAGGTGGCAGCATGCCATATGTGTCACACCTCCAGGCAGCATCTTTTTGCAGGATTAGCGCGGACACAGAGCCGACGGATTCGCTTTGCAAGCGAGGTCAAGTACAACAAGCGCTGTTAGAAAGCGCGTAACGCCGCTCTCGAGAAGGAAACTTAGCTGCCCTTCAAGTCAGCGACGCTGACAGTGAGCTGTGCCAACGCGCCAGCAAACTGGGGAAAACCGCCGAATTCGAATAAAGAAAAAAAAAGGGGGGGGGGGGGGGCGCATAGAAAGCACACAACATGCTTTCTACGCTCTTTCCCGCCATTTTCTTAGCATTTTTCCTAGCACTCGAGGTTTGCCGAACACGACCAAGCCGTTACAAGTTCCGTCGTCTTCGCGAGGATGTATGAAATGAGAAAGCAGGGAGTAAGAGCTATGGGCTTGGCGTTACTGCCTGCTCGCGTATGCGCATGAATTTGGTTCCTCGCGCATGAGGAATCGCCAGCCAGTATTCGTGCCCGGTGTGGAATCTTGTTTAAGAAAAACATAAGGCGCGGCGCGGCAGCCGTTACAGAGGGAAAAGCTGTCACCTAAATTATCAAGAACTCTCTGCGCCAAGGGCAACGACCCAGGAGGTAGACGCATTCACGTTGGCGCTACACATTACGTGCGAGCATCACCTCAGCTGTGTGAAGTACGATTGGTTATCTATGCAAACCACAGATTTGAGTGGGTCTTACATTTAGTCATCTAATCACGCCAAAGGATGATGAAGCAAAAACCAGTGATATCTTCTGAATATCGAAGATGCATTACAGGTCACCGTTCAATTACACTAACAATGCCGAATGATACCGGCAAAAGTTCTTTCATGCGCTTGGATGTACCCGGTATTTTCGGTCTTGTAAGTTATGCCATATAACAGCCCTCGCTAACGTTACATCAGCCACATTTAGAAACTAGTTTACAAACGTGATTGCTGTATTGAGTAGGCCGTGCTCTACGGTTTTTGGTAAACGTAAAAATTGACTGTACATTGGATAACCCTACGCCACTTACGGCATGACGTGATCTAATCATCTCGCGTTTTGCACCGCGTGAGAAAGAAGACAACGGCCCCTATTGTGATATATACGACATGTTTTTGTGTAGCCATTTCTTGTGATCTGTCCACAATATATGATCAACCGTGCGTTTATCTGCGCGGTAAGTTAAGCAGGTTGGACAGACTAAATTTCTCAATAATCAAAATGCTTCATCCACGGTCATGCAGCGCTAGAGAAAGATGTACTTTTTGAGCCCCGCAGGATTTCCTTGTGGGCAGCAAGCTGCTTGATTTGTTCTGATTGATAGACTCCTGTGAACACGACTCGTATTGTATGTTTGTGTTAAGGATTGCTAGAACAACATTCATGTGTCCTTAGGAATACATATTGGTGCAATAGGGAAAGAAATACTTTGGATGGAGGGAGTAGATAGAAATAGAGGCGGGCGCTGGTTGCGTGTACGAGTATAATAGCGTTTTAATTGCACCATAGACAAGAACTTATGTCGGTTAACGCGGTTGCACATGGGTAACTTCTTGCGGTTGGCTTTATTAATTTTTTGTCTTGCTTACATCTTACATCTTCGTTTTCTTGTTGGCTTAGTATACTCGTGTTTTTATGGTGTTTGCGTGCGCGTTACGTGGTGGTATGTGCGTACGCGGAAAGGGGCAGCCTCATGTTCACACCACGCCTTGAAATAGCAGGCTCTAATGCAGACTACCTTGCCATTTACCTGCAGTGATTAAATAACAACAACAAGCACTCCTTAGCAATTATTTTACGGGTGCGTTGTGTTAGCCATGTCGTACGTCAAAATTACGTAGCAAGTGACGACAGCAAAGCGTGAGTTTGACGCTCATTCAAGGCCTTTTGCAAAGAGGTGCAATAGTAAACTTACAAGACTGCCTACACGTCATACCGTTCCTTGATTGAAGCCGTTTGTCTTGGTCTTCCAGCCTCTTGTTCCTTCATAGTCGTGTCTACACGCAGCCAGACGAACTCGGCTTACAAAGTCTCTCTCACTCTCTTTCTCTCTCTCTCTCTCTATGGCCAGCTGGCGCAACTGTGTGGCATTGCGAGAGAGTGCTAATTGTCCGGCCCACTCAATATACATTAGCGCCCAATCTGCCACGCAGGTTAGGTTGAAATCAGGAGAGGCCGACTAATTGTTGCGGCTCGAAGCGAGTGCGCATTCCCTTATTTTCGGTTATTAAACAGTGGCGGGTGCGGCTCAACGGGCCGTGCTAAATTCTCGCCAGCAATATGCTAGACGCCTTGTTCTTTTCGTCTAATGGTCACAATGTCAGGGGAGCGCACTTTGTGGCCTTCAGTCGAGGTCGCGGAATGACGCACGCACGCAGTTCTTCTTCGGTATACGTTCCCTCTTCCTCCTCGCCAGAGTCACTTGGTCGGATAAGCGGGCCGCTTCTGTTCGCTCTTTTTTAAAGAAAGACAATTACTTCAACAGAATCGGAACGCAGGTTAGGTGTGCAGAGGCGCATGGACCCTTTCTTGGTAGCTCGGTATGACTTAATTGGTGAAGCAAAAGCTGCGCCAAACAAAACCATCAACAATCATCCCTGTCCGTGGACAACGCATCAGTGTTCATAAGCACTTCAGAGGGCTTCACAACTAGCTTGTGCTACGGTTCGCGTAATGACGTAGCTTTGATAACCTCTTAGTGCCTCCACAGGGTACCTTTGGGTTTTTGTTAAGCTTATGCAGGGTCAAAGCAGAACACCTCGTCTGCCATCTAAGGTTCTGTCGTAGAAAAAAAGAAAGAAAGAAATTGTTGCTAATGAAGTGTGAACGGGAAAATCTCATATTTGCGGTCAATGACAAAGTCTTAGTGCAATAATTGGCGTTTCGCAACCACGCACACGTTGTTTTTTCACAGTTATGTCCAACACAGACTACTTTCGTTGAATAAAAGTCATGGTTTGATCGCAGACGTATGTGTGAGTCATCATATCTTAGCTTTGTTCAGCGGCCATAGTTAAATATGGTTCCTTTGCTCCCTATTGCTGAAAACCTTCTTGCGGCTGAGAGCACTGCTCAAGCTTGAAGGATTAAATCAACATTGGAAATATTACTCAACGTTTATGCAGATTTATAGAAACATTTCATTTTTTCTTCATTTAATTTATTATACCCCTCAGGGCCAAGGGCATTACAGAGAGGGAGTGGTAAATACAAAAGAATGAAGAAGACAAATACAGTTGGTTACATGAGTGTGCACTTATGCACTTATGCAACATGCACTTATGCCGTGATAAGCTTCTTCTGTTTCTCGGTGCGCTGTTGCAATGCGGTGTAGTGGCATCAGTCGTACTTTATTTGTTCTTCCGATGAGCTCGAAACCAAAATAGACAGATAGAATGTCATGACAGGAGCCAGTGACGTCATTGTTGGAATTCCTGGCATATTTATGAAGCAATAACAATGATATGCGAACACTTCGTGACCAGCAATTGCCAAGAGTCGAGATTAATTCATAGCAAACGCACTAAGCCCATTCTCTCTTTCACTACAAGAAGAGTTAAACAGAAGAAAAAAAGTGGGGAATTGGCACAGACGTTTGCTACGCTACTCAGGGAAACGTGTACTGTTCGAAGACCATATCAGGAGAATGTTGCGAAATGTACTTTCCATTGTCGACAAGTGTTTTGTACTGCACTACGCCTTTCTATAGGCATGCATCTGTGCAAGTGGTTACTCTCTGTTGTCTGCAGCTCTTGTGCGATAAGAATTATTCTTTTTCTTCCTAATACTACGCGTTATATTATTACTGTGTTATTGGATGCCACTGTGTTATATTACCCTCCGCCATGTATGTATGTGCTGCTACAACCCACTAGTTGCTGGAAGGCTGACAGTATGTGTAAAGGAAAAGAAGATTTGCGCGGATCTGTTCAACTTCCACCAAACAACACAATATGGTTATAGTATGATACTAATTTGCTTTTGTAATTTTACAAAAGAACAAGAAGTTTAAAGGCAATGGAAGTGGATGAGTTGTATTTCCTCGATGTATTTTATTACTCCACATTGCCAAGCATCGGTCAGAGGAAGAATGAGCAGTTGTGCAAGCTCCTGGATTATCATCATCAAGAGAGTTCAAGTATTCGCTGTATTCCTCAATCTATCTCTCCGCCACTGTGGATAGCACTGATTAGAGATCTTGAACTCAGGTGGCCTATATATTGAGATTAGGGGTTGGTAAAGTAGTGTGATCTGTACTATTGAAAAAGTGATTGGCATTAGAGTAGCAAAATAAGTAGGAAGGAGAAGAAAACGTTAGTCCTGCATCATACGTGCCCAGAAGCTCGTATCCATCTGGTTCACAGTACAGGGAAGTATTACCTGTTCAAATTCATTTAATATAACGTCATATACTGCAGTCGCTATTGTAATTCACATGACCATCTTCCTTTAATAACACAAACACTGGTTATGTGCATTATTTTAAAATAGTTATGTCTTTATGTCTTTTTTTTAATAACGCTTATGTTGTGTTATTTTCCTACCGCAAAGTAATAATCAAATGCACTCCCCCTCCTCAACCAGTCCCGAATAAGTGGCACGTCCTGCTATTCTGCTATTGTGGGCGAGCGCCGTTTCTACTCAATTAATTTTATGACAATTTAAGGCCGTCTTTTTTTACCTGCATTGAGAACACATTGTCATTCACCGCAATGACACTGTGGGTGTTTGAGAGTGAGAGAATGATATGTCGCGCGCCTAGGCGACAAGGCGTCACAGCTAGGCATGCGCCGTGGCAGCGGCGCCAACGTTATCACTCTGTGGTTGTGCTTCAAAGCGCCGGCATTCAAGCTGGCGCGAGCTTTCATTCCTGTAACATAGAACCGGGCAGTTCGCCCGCCGTTAAGTTGATGGCTAAATAAAGCCGTATCGTTTCGCTCAACCGCTGCGCTGTCCTTCCGTCAGACACGACAGAGAAACTTTAATGGAAGTTGAAGATGTCTGCCCTTATATATATATTTATATATATATATATTTATTTATTTATTTATTTATATCCTATCCTATGAAGCCAACAAACAAAAACACCAAGGACAACATAGGCGAAATTACTTGCACTTACGAATTTAGTCAATGAAATGATACATTAATGACAATGAAGCTGGATGAAAAACAACTTGCCGCTGGTGGGGAACGATCCCACGTTTTAGCATTACGCGTGCGATGCTCTACCAATTGAGCTACCGTGGCGCCGTTTTCCAATCCACTTTCTTGGGTATTTATGTTTTACTACTAGAACTAACCTTGGGAGGAGTATTAGCCAGGGCCACCACTCGCAAACCTTGGCAGCGGATGTGAAACATCCTCTCTGCCGCAGGCGTCACGAGTACGTGACCTTTTCGGGGCGAAGGCAACTGGTCAATAAACCCCCGCATGTTGCCGTTTCGAGACATTCGTTTTGCAATGAATGAGGAGAAAGGGGATTAACCAAAGGGCCCTATTTTTGTTAATCGCATCATAAGAAGCCAACCAAGTGCCTCGAGCGGCCAGTTGCGCGGCAATTGTGCATGCATTTGCGGGCCTCTTTCACGCTCGGAAAAACACATATGTAGCATGTATTGAGCAACAGAAAGCTGTATCTGGAGTTTTTCATGTCACTCTACAATTTTCTCGTTGACACTTTCATGTAACTATAATATTTGAGGAGTTGAATAATTAATTAAAAGTAATTATCTATTTAAGCGGAATGAAAAAATAATTTGATTATCTCCAAGCGACGGCAAACCTTACCTTGGTTCTGTCCAGCTACGTGGCATTCGCGTATTTTTATACTGTGGCTAAACTTAGCTGAGATTTTGCATACATACATACATACATACATACATACATACATACATACATACATACATACATACATACATACATACATACATACATACATACATACATACATGCATGCATGCATACATACATACATACATACATACATACATACATACATACTATGGCGATGGAAAGAAACGCGAACAGCGGAGCGCGTCGCCGACGCATAACTGAAGGTATAGGCGCGCCGTCCTGTCATCACCATTGACAGGCGGGCACATCCGGTTTGATAGCGCTGTGCGATGGTGCGCCCCTTGTCCTGCCAAATTTTTGCTTCTGTTCTGCCTCTGTTTTATTTGAAAACGCGGAAAGGTGACGGTACAGTAATGATGACAGCGCAAACTGTACTATCGCTATGAAGAGAAACGCGAACCGCGGAAAGCGTGGCTTTTCGCCGAGTCAGCGCTAGTTCGAGGATACGTGTCCAACGCTCATATGCTTTGGCTGTCGCTAGGCGAACCTCTGCTTTCAGTCACCGCCACCGTAGCGCTACAATCTTGTTCCGGCTGGCGCTATCACACCGCATGTGCGTTCCGAATGCCAGAAATGACTGGAAGACGATAAGCTTTCCTTTCCAATATGCCCAAGTAAAATGCGGCAAGCTTTCATGCTATCGCGATGCGTGTGTGCTTAACAGAACTGAAGCGTGAATTCCAAACCATAGAAAATTTATTGGTCTAAGAAAGATATAAAGAACTGAAACAAAAGCTCAAGCTGGCACAAAGTCTGAGGAAATCACGAAGCAGATTTGCTCAACAAAAACATGCTTTGCATTAATTATTACTTGGTGAAGTCTCCTTCGGCCAGGATACATTGCTAAGGCTAGCTTAGTGCCGCGAAGCCTGTCCCACTCGGTGTGAACTGCAGCCCAAAGGGAGTACTTGTTCATGTTATGGAGCTGCGGACGTGACAAGCGTGATATCATTTCTCCCCAGACATTCTCAATGGGATTTATGTCCGCTCCTTTTGCTGGCCACGAAAGTTTACAGTTTGCAAGGTGCTCTAGGAAAGCCTCCACGGAACGTGAAGTATTGATTGGAGAAAGGTCATGCTGATAAAAAAAACAGCCCATCCTTGAATGGTCCATCCAAACCAAAGAGCAGGACAACCTGATCGATTACATTACAATATTCTGCTGCAGTGAAGCGTTCATCTAGCCGTATAAGGGGACCCAAGCCTTCGGCTGTGATAGCACCCCAAACATTAACGGAGCAGCGCCCGCTGACGATTATCGCTTGAAACAGGTGGGATCAAAGCTGCATAAAGCAAAAAAAACAACAACGAAAGTTTGTGTTTCCGCGCGTCAAATTGGCATAATACGTTTAGCCCAATCGCTGCTGTATCCAAACAATTTCCTTATTTATTTCCTTGTTCAAGCATCGCGACAGCATGAAAGCGTCCCGCATTTTACTTGCCAGGCATATTGGCAAGGAAAGCTTATCATCTGTCAGTCACGTCTGGCGCTACGGTGGCGCCGAATGAAAGCAGAGATTCGCCTAGCGACAGCCAAAGCATATGAGAGTTGGACACGTATCCTCGCACTAGTGCTGACTGTGCCAAAAGCCACGTTTTCCGCGGTTTGCGTTTCTTTTCATCGCGATAGTACAGTTTGCGCTGTCATCATTACTGTACCGTCACCTTTCCTCGTTTTCAAAAACAGAAGCAAAAATGTCGCTGGATAGGGGGCGCACCATCGCACAGCGCTATCAAAGCGGATGTGCCCGCCTGTCAATGGTGATGACTGGACGGCGGGCACCATACCTTCAGTTATGCTTCGGCCACGCGCTCCGCTGTTCGCGTTTCTTTCCATCGCCATAGTACATACATACATACATACATACATACATACATACATACATACATACATACATACATACATACATACATACATACGTACGTACGTACGTACGCGCCTGTATATGTGTGTGCGCGCATACGCACTTACGGGCACGTGTATAGAAACTCCCTCACGAAGGGACCTGACGGGAAAAACGACTGCAAGCAAGGGCCAACTGAAGATAAGTGCGTTGCAGTGCACTGTGCTAGTCAGGGACCGGGATTCCCTGACTGTAGATTTTGTAGATTTTGTTGGGACAAATACTGCAGCTGGTGAACTGGAGTGCATGACCAACCCATTTGTGTAAGCATGTAAGCGGTCACTGTGGACCTCATGTAATAGCAATAATATTGCCTGTTTCAATGCTGCTGACGGCATTTGTGCCTTCTTCTTCATGCCTGCAGTGGTAAGGCATAATATAGGTGAATGCAGATACCACAGTGGCTGTGAAGGCCATGCTGCTGGAACGTAACGGTGCCCTTGCGAGATGTCGAATGTGCACTCTTCGAGTGTCGACTGCAATGTATGTTGTTATAGGCTGACCACACGCTATGGACATTGTGGCTGCTGTGGACGCACACTTAGGGAGGTCAAAGCATGTCCGTAGAACTTTGGCTTGTATAAGCTGGAGTGTGCGAAGGTTCGTTTTACTGGCGCTTCCCATGAACTGTTTTGACTCACTTGAAGAGGAGAAGAAAATAGACAAACGCGAAAATAAAATACAAAATAAATGCAAGGAGTAAACAAACAAATGAATACCACTGTTGGACTGCGAAGCACGAGGTCGCGGCATTGAATCCCGGCTACGTTGCCGCATTTACATAAGGGGGGGGGGGGGGGGGGATTAGCAGTGCAGTGATTTAGTAAGTTAGTGCATCTACACCGATGTCTATGTACAGTAACAACAACGTGTTTCTGCATAGACATAGCTATACACAAGTAAAAATTAAAAAATAATAACAAGCAAATATGAAATTCCGGAGAAATGTAACACTCGCGAGAAGTCTGACAGGCTCTTATTCACAGCAGCACAACGTCAAAACCTACACTTGGTAGCCATATCGATGCAGCAGTCGTCTACTTCTTGGTGGTGGTACCCTACGTTGCGGTACGACTGTTTTAGGAGAACCATTGGTGACTGGAACCAGTTCGGGCTCACTTCAAATGACAGGTGACATGGGCGACTGCTTTACAGGGCCAGCAAAGAATATGACTGACGGATGCCCGACGGCTAAGGCCCTTGCAGTTGTAGCGTGTGGCGTGCAACGGTATACGCCCATGTATTCCGTTACCGCCTGGCGCAATGGACGCTGCTCGAGTGTAGCCAGCAGAACGAAGCCTTCAAGAACTCTATTAAATTGCTCTACTTGATTGTTCGCCTGCGAGTAGTCCACGGACGAATGTCTCAAGCGGATGCCGCGATCTTGCAGGAAAGCTTCCAACTCCCGAGATGAAAACTGTGGTCCATTATCGCAAAAAAAATTCATCCGGGTAGCGTTCGCGCGCGAACACAGACACCAATACGCTTGTTACTGTGCGGGTTGTGGTATCGCTGCAGAAGTAGACTTCGGGTCAATAAGAATAGTAATCGACAAGCGGGATTGCATATCTTCAATCGCGTGGCGCTCTCTCAAATGGGCTGACAATGTCCATGCCCAGCTTCAGCCGCGGCTGGTCTGGAAAGGGGACCGGTGTCAATGGTCCATCCGTCACCTTAGTACCGTTGTCCGCTGCCTGGCATATGCTGCACGTCTGGATCGCTAGCTCGACTTGCCGGTCCATGGCGGCCTCCAATTTCTCACAGCCGCGCTTTTGCTCGCACCACTCCGGGATGAGCCTCGTGAGCAGCAGCAACTACCTGAGGCGTAAGTGACCTGGGAATCGCAAGCCGTTGGCCACGCAATATCAAGTTGTCCACCACTGAAGGTTCATCCCGTACTTTGAAGAAGGGCTGAAGTTCGTCCGGCGAGGATATCTGGGCTGACCACGACGACTGCATATTGGCCTTGCCTTGTTGCAGGGCGCTGTCTTTCGACTGGGCCTCTTCGAATTGTTCTATGGTAATGCAAGAAGGGAGCTGGAGAACTGATACCACTTCGTCTAACCAAGTTTCTTGTTCCTGTGAAGATGACGCGGCGAGACGTGAAAGTGCATCCGCTACTTGATTTTTCGATCCTTTGCAATACTTAACTGTATAGTTGTATCGTAATAGGTGCTCTGGCCACCGTGCTACCCGCTAAGAACGCCTACCTGGTACTTGAGTTGAAAGCAATGTTACCAAGGGCTGGTGGTCAGTCAGCAGCGCGAAGTGGCGTCGCCACAGGTGAACGTGCCATCTCTCGCACGCCCAAACACATGCAAGCGTTTGACGTTCTCCTACTGAATATTTCCTCTCTGCTGGTGAAAGAACTCGAGACGCGAAGGCGACAGTGTGTAGTACATGTCCATCCACCTGCTGTAGAACCGCTCCAAGCCCGCAGTCGGAAGCGTCAGTGGAAACGACAACTGGAAAGGATGCAGCGAACATTCGCAGTATGATGCTGGACGCAAGTTCCTCTTTGACATTTCTAAAAATGGTGTCTACCTCGTTCGACCAAGCGAATGACTGCCCCTTTCTCAGAAAAACACGCATTAGCTCTACAATGGTGGCAAAATTGGGGATGAACCTAGCGTAGTACTCGAACAATCCCCGAAATGATCGAAAGGCGGTTGCGTCCGTGGTCGCCGGAGTGTCCTGGATGGAGACCACCTTTTCCCCCAGCGGAACATTACCGCTTGCTGTTACCCTGCGGCCCAAAAACGCAAGTTCCTGCGTATCAAAGACACATTTGCAGTTTGAGTCCTGCCTCTCTAATGCGCCTCAGTACTGCAGCAAGGTTGCCTATGCGCTGCTGTCTGCTCTTCCCGAAGACAATAATATCATCACTATAGAAAAGTACGCTGACACATTCCTGTAGAATTTTTGACATCATACTCTAAAATGCAGAGGGCGCGGAAGCCAGCCCGAAGCACACGCGCTTAAACCGAAAGAGGCCCTCGTGGGTTATAAATGCACTTAAATCGCGGCTGTCAGGATGAAGCAAGATGTGGTGCTAAGCGCATACGAAGTCTAGCTTAGAAAAATGTGTTGCCCCCACTAGACTATGCAAGAGCTCTTCTGTATGAAGAAGGAGAAAGCTGTCTGCTACGACTGTTTTGCTTGCTTGTCGAAGGTCTACACAAAGACAAATACTTTCCTCTCTTTTTAACCACCGCAACGAAGGACACCCATTCCGATACTTCCACGCGCCCTATCACATCCATTTTCCGCTCTATCATATCCATCATTTTCACATCCATCTATCAATTTTTTCCAACCGGCGGAGTTCTTACGAGACTAGTGGCCGCAGTGACAGCGGAAGGCGTCTAAGCTTTGATGCAACTGTTTGCACTGTGGATCGCATTTTGACACGGTGGACAAAACCGTGCGCGAGGCCAAGCCCTGGATCAAAGATAGTTCCAAACTCTTGAACTAATTCCGTTGGGCGGTTAATGGACTGCTGGGCCTATGTCTTGCCAGAGGACTGCTCCTTTGGAGCATTAGTAGTTAGTGCTGTCGTTTCAAGACCAGCGACGAGCCATCAATCTGCGGACGATGCTTCGCATTGATGGTGTCAACGCCCAAGAGTGAGGTACCTTGTTCCCCAACATGGAAAAGAAAGCATGTTGTACAATCCTTGTATGTGGCTTCTGCGAAGAAACAACCACGGACTGGAATTGGCTTCCTTGAATAGTTCGCTAGCCTAACTCTAGGGGCAGAAAGCGCCTGTCCTTCGAAATGGAAGGAAGGAAGGAAAAAATGGAGAAGGAAAGGCAGGAAGGTTAACCAGTTTAGTTCAACCAGTTTGCTACCCTACACATGGGAGCGGGATGGGGGGATGAAAGATGGGAATGAGAGAGAGAGAGAGCACATAGCACAGCACACAGATCGTCAGTTACAGTCCGTCACTCTTGCGTGGTACGTGACATCATTGTCACAGCCGCTTGTCCAAGCCTGTCTATTTCAAAAACCGAAGTAGTCCCTTCGTCGCCTTCAGCTGCGATGTCTTCTGTCGGCGACATGTGGAAATCGTTTCAACTGACAATGGTCTATTGTCAAGGTGCGCTAGAACAGATGCCTGGGACTGTCTCTGAACATTATATTCAGGACAGTCGTACAGAATGTGTTCTAGCGTCTCCTCGCAAAGACAGGCATTTCAGAGAGCATTGTCGGTTATTCCAATGCGAAATGAGCAAGGTTTCGCGAATGCCACCCCTAGCCATAAGCGATAAAGCAGAGTTGCCTCTCTTCGGCGGAGTCCAGTTGGCATACAGAGATGCATCCAAGAGGGCAGGTGGTATTGACGATTGCTCTGGTTGGTCTGGCTGCTTGGTGTGCACCATATAGAGAAAGCGTGATCTCCTGCGCAAGCACTCGAAGTTTGCTGGCTGCGTCGGACCGCGAAAGTGGTATGGCCTCTTCCTGTCTGTCTTGCAAGAGCTGCCTGAGCGGCATTATCGGCGTCTTCGTTTCCTATGATGCCGCAGTAACTTGGCAACCACTCACGTGGTGTTATCACGTGGTGTCCTTTCTCATGCGATGTGCGCAGTAGGCATCTGATATCGAATACGAGCTGTTCGTATGGCCCGCGACGCAGAGCTGATAGCACAGATTGTAGGGCTGCCTTTGAGTCCCTGAAGATTGACCATTGTCGAGGGGGCTTCCGATTGACGAAACAAAGTGCAGCGCGAAGAGCAGCTAGTTCCGCAGATGTCGATGTCATTGAGTGCTCAGTCCTAAAGCTGATGGTAATAACTCTTGCTGGGACAACCACAGCACCGGACGAACACTGGATGTTTGTGTAACCATCAGTATAGATATGTGCACTGTCCGCATACCTCTCGTGCAGAAGAAGCAGAGACAGTTGCTTCAGCAGAGGCGACGACAGCTCAGGCTTTTTCCCGATTCCTGGTACACCGAGATGTACAGTGGGACTGATAAGACACCAGGGGGGTATCAATGGTTTAGATGCAGCCGTGAAGCCCGAGGGAAGTTTGTCGTTGTACTTGACGATAGTTTTAGAGAATGATGCTTGGTGCCTGTTTGAAGGCAGTGTGACAAGGTGGTGGGGGGGGGCACGTGCAAAATGTCTGATGTGCATTCTCAGGGCTTCCGCCGTAATGTGAGTTTGCATTGGATGGTCCCGAGTAATCGAAATAGTTGCCTCTGTTGACGTGCATCTGGGCAAACCAAGGCAATCTCTGAGTGCTTGAGCTTGTGCTGCCTGCAGAACACGAATATTTGTCTTGCAGGTGTTGTTCAGTACAGGTAAACTGTATCTTAAAAAACTGAGAAAGAGAGTTTTGTAGAGTATCAGCATTGCGTCTACTGACATCCCTCACGTCCTTCCTGTCAAGCATTTAAACAAATGGGAAGTTGCTGTCAGGCGCCGTTTTATGTAGGCCACGTGCGGGCTCCAACACAGGTCTCGGTCAATAATTACGCCAAGAAATATCTGGGTTCTGATATAGGAAATGGCCCGCCCATTGATTGAGATGACATAAGGCGTCATTGGTTTGCGCGTAGATGCCACTAGTGGGCATTTTTCTGGTGATATGGTGAGACCTCGTTTACACAAGTAGCTCGCTGTCAAAGTTGCCGCTCTTTGGAGCCGCGCAAGTATCTGAAGACATGTAACTACCGAAGTCCATACTGTTGCATCTGGGTCGCAAGCTCCAAGGGTAGCGTTGGCCTGGCGGCCTGGGGCACAACTGGAAGCATCCGAAGGTGCTGGCAAAGGATGAGTCGACTGCTAACAGAACAACTTGTTTATTCTAGCATCGCAACAGAGCGGCCGGTCAGATCGACCGAAGTGGAGAGACGGGAGAGCACGTTACTCAACGGAAGAAATCGGAGCCTCTCTCGGCGTCCGGGGGCAGCTGCTTTTATACTCTCGGAGTCGAGGGCAAGAAGGGACGGCTTGGAATGAGGCCACGTGACGGCGGTGCTCGGGCACGTTGAGACTAGAAGGTGACGCATCCGCCGGGCCGGCGCCGGTCAGACCTCCTCGCTTCACAGTTGGGGGAGCTCCTCTCCCCGGCTGTCGCGCTTTGACAAGCGTAGGCACCAACATGCACACACACACACACGCACACACGAAGACACGTGGCATTGAAACATTCCTGGACGCGCTTGGCGGGGAGGCGTTGCGACAGCGCTGAACGGGCCAAAATGTCCACCGCTTTGAACGAAGCCCCGGCGTCCGTTGCATCCGCGCCGGCTATACCGCGCGTCGTAGGCGAAACGTAACAGACCGCCCCGCCGGGAGAAGGAGATCCCGATGGACAGGGGACTGCATCCGCTGTCCGGAGGGATGTCGCTCGATGATGCTCGTAACCGAAGTCGGTCGTCCCTCGGCGTTTCTTGAGCGCAGCGCACCGAGAAGGCCTCGTTCTCACGTTCAGGTTCACACAGGACACTGCAAAGTGACTTCGGGAGAGTTGCCATTTTTGTTTCTCGTTCCCAGCAAGCGTTAGAACTACGCCGAAACTCAACCGCTCAGTCAGCAAGCACGGCACAACCCTCACTAAGCCCAGCCAGGCTCTTTCCCCTTCTTTACTACTGCCTAGTTCCTTACAGTAGTCTAGCAGCACTCAGAACGCGTCCACCAATTGGAAAATTGCAATAGAAAGCACGTCATCACTTTGAAACACTAAACAAAAGCAATATGTCAAAAATCCTGCCTCAGGAAGAAAACATCAGTAACAAACAACTTTGAGGCTGATTCCTACATTAGGGGCTTCGACTTAAGCCATCGGCGTTACCGTTGAGACTCCCCTTTTTGTAACGCACCTCAAAGGAATAATGTTGCAAAGCGAGGCTCCAGCGCAGGAGGCAGCCATTTGTGGAAGAGATGGTCTGCAGCCATTGGAGAGGGCAGTGATCCGTCTCGAAGCATGCGAAGTGGAGATCGCAGCGAGCGACCGTACACTAGCTCAGCTGGCGAAAACCCCGTAGCCGCATGCGGCGCGGTCCTCAATGCAAACATCACCCCAGGCAGACACAGCTCCCAGTCAGTTTGTTGTGCAAACCACAATGCTCTCAACACGCGCTTCATGGCGGAGTGGAGCTTCTCAACGGAATTCGACTGTGGGTGGTACACTGAGCTGTGTAACAGCTTTACCCCACAGCTTTCGAGAAAAGTTGTCGTCAAAGCGCTAGTAAACACTGTGCCCTGATCTGATTGGATTTCCGCAGGAAAACCAACTCGCGCAAATATGGACAGTAGTGCATTGACTATCTCAACTGAGCTGAGTTCTTTAAGCGGCACTGCTTCAGGGAACTTTGTCGCTGGGCAGATCACAGTCAAAATGTGTCTGTACCCCGTGGTTGTTACCGGCAGAGGTCCCACCGTATCAATAACGAGCCGTCTAAAAGGCTCTGTAATGATAGGTACCAACTTCAACGGCGCCCTCGGTTTGTCCCCTGGTTTGCCCACCCGCTGACAGGTGTCACATGTCCTCACAAAGTGGTCTGCGTCCCGAAAACACCCTGGCCAATAGTACTCTTGCAAGAGACGGTCCTTAGTTTTCTTAACTCCTAGGTGTCCGGACCACGAACCCCCCTGCGACAAGCGCAACAGATCCTGACGGTAGCACTGAGGCACGATCAGCTGATCGAACTCCACTCCCCTGCGGTCTAGATACTTCCGGTACAGGACCCCACCTCTTTCCACAAAACAAGCATTTTTCTTGGCGATACCTTCCTTGACATTGCAGCGCATGTTTTCTAGGCTGCCATCCTTTTTTTGCTCGGCTATCAAAGCCGACCGGCTGACTTTTAGCAACCTATTAAGTCCGTCTGACGTAGGCGCGATGAGAAAATCTGCAGATAGCTCTTCTAACTTTCCCGTGTCGGGCATGTCCTCTCCAGTATCTGGTGCCTTCAACGCTACAGGCTCAATTTTATTCAGTTCGGACGTGCTCTGAACATCAGCTTGCTGCGCCTCTGACCCTCTCTCATTGTTCGACAACGTCGGCCCCGCAACTACCCCCTTTGCAGCGAGCTCCCGAACTCTCGATCTGGTTGAGGCCTGAACGCTAGCCTCACCAAACAAAAGCCCCTTCTCGCGCAGGAGGTGATCGGACCTGTTCGAAAATAGGTACGGGTACTGAGGGGGTAGCATAGATGACACTGCGGCCTCCGTCTCAAGTGCTCCGAAAGGTCCTTCAATAAGCACTTTTGCTACGGGCAGACACACGCTATGAGCTTCCATGGCTTGCTTGATCCATGCGCACTCGCCCGTGAACATATCGGGTTCTACGTAAGAGGGGTGAACTACATCCATTGTAGCTGCGGAATCGCGAAGCACTCGGCACTCTTTCCCGTTCACGAGGAGGTCTCGCATGTAAGGCTCGAGAAGCTTCATGTTCTCGTCAGTGCTGCGTAATGACAAAAACACGACTTTTGTTTTTGTTTCCGGACACTGCGCCGAAAGTGACCTGGCTTCTGGCACGTATAACACACGCGCGCTTGCCTCGTCTCGAACCGCTTTCTGCGTTCGGCTTCGGCTGCCGCCGTCTCCTTAGGTTCGGTCGGACTGCTTTCACTCGCATCCGCACTACGTGTGTTCCCCTTTGCTCTCATGGGTGTGAACTTCGGCCTCTCAAACTTGGAGCCATATTCACCCTTTTGACCGTCCTTAGCTCCGCGAGCCCGACGCGTCACAAACTCCTCGGCTAGCTCAACGGCTTTAGCCACCGTACTAACGTCTGGCCTATCCAAGACCCAGTACCGCATGTTCTCAGGTAACCGACTATAAAACTGTTCCAGCCCGAAACACTGCAGAACTTTCTCGTGGTCACCAAACGCTTTCTCTTCTTTGAGCCACTCCTGCATGTTTGACATTAGCCTGTAGGCAAACTCTGTATATGACTCACTTCTGCCATTCTCATTTTCCCGAAACTTCCGACGGAACGCCTCCGCTGACAGCCTGTACTTTTTTAGCAGTCTCGATTTCACTTTGTCGAAATCCTCTGCCTCCTCTCTCTTCAAGCGAGCGACTACGTCGGCCGCCTCGCCGGGTAACAAAGTGAGCAAGCGCTGTGGCCACGTTTCCCGAGAGAACCCCTGCTTCTCGCACGTTCGCTCAAAGTTAACCAGGAACAAACCAATGTCCTCTCCAAGCTTAAACGGCCGCATCAGGTCAGTCATTTTGAACGATACTCGTTCTCCTGCACCGTGTGCCTCACTTCCATTACGAGCGCGTTCCATCTCTACCTCCAGACGCTCCATTTCCAAAGCGTGTTGATGGTCGCGCTCTTCTTTTTCTTTCTCTTTTTGTTCTTTTCGTTCGCGCTCATCTTTCTCTTTCTGTTCTTTAAGTTCACGCTCCTGTCTTTTTGCCCTCTCCTCAATGGTCTCAAGGCATTCCGACAGCTCGTCATCCTCAGCTTCTAACTCAAGAATAGCCCTTAGCAGTTCTGGTTTTCTGAGTTTGTCTGAGACATCCAGACCCAACTCTCTTGCAAGCTCCAGCAATTTCGGTTTGCGCAACGACTTCAAATCCATGGCTGCTCTGAATGCTGCTTTCTCTACTGCCTACTATTGTCTTGCCGCAAACTAACCCGGCAGCAACGACAACCACAATTACCAGCTCTGTTTCTGACACTAACAAAAGCCTGGCAAAACTCGGAAGAAGAAAGTCCCGCACTCACCAAACCTCGCAGCCAAGAATTCAGCGCAGTCGTTCCGCTGCAGGCAACCCGTCATCACACAGGGCTCGTTGCACTGCTCCCGGATGGTCGTTGTGCTGCTCAACATACAATCAATCGCATATCTTCGCTGCTGGCCTCCGTTGTCGCGATCTCACCGCTGGCACCAGTTGTTGCAATCTCACCGCTGGCAACCGTTGTTGCAAATGGGTCGCAAGCCCCAAGGGTAGCGTTGGCCTGGCGGCCTGGGGCACAACTGGAAGCATCCGAAGGTGCTGGCAAAGGATGAGTCGACTGCTAACAGAACAACTTGTTTATTCTAGCATCGCAAAAGAGCGGCCGGTCAGATCGACCGAAGTGGAGAGACGGGAGAGCACGTTACTCAACGGAAGAAATCGGAGCCTCTCTCGGCGTCCGGGGGCAGCTGCTTTTATACTCTCGGAGTCGAGGGCAAGAAGGAACGGCTTGGAATGAGGCCACGTGACGGCGGTGCTCGGGCACGTTGAGACTAGAAGTTGGCGCATCCGCCGGGCCGGCGCCGGTCAGACCTCCTCACTTCACAGTTGGGGGAGCTCCTCTCCCCGGCTGCCGCGCTTTGACAAGCGTGGGCACCAACATGCACACACACACACGCGCGCACACGAAGAGACGTGGCATTGAAACATGCCTGGACGCGCTTGGCGGGGAGGCGTTGCGGCAGCGCTGAACGGGCCAAAATGTCCGCCGCTTTGAACGAAGCCCCGGCGTCCGTTGCATCCGCGCCGGCTATACCGCGCGTCGTAGGCGAAACGTAACAATACACAGATGTATGTGTACATTGAAATCTTGATGGTAGTTGGCAAGTATTCGGAAAGTCCAACAAGAGCGAGGTTGAACAGCGTCGGGCTGAGAGCACCGCCTTGAAGAACGCCCCTGCTGGCATAGCGTCGCTTAGTTGGCCCATTGTCAGTTAACACAAAGAATGATCTTGCGGATAGGTAACTTGCAATCCACAAAAAGACTAGACCACCTTGGCCAGCCGTCGCAAGAGCGGCGAGAATGGCCTCATGTAATACGTTACCGTATGCGCCTTGCACATCTAAGAATAAAGCTGCAGATAAACGCTTACGGGACCTTTCGTGCTGGACACATAAACGAGATCAACTACATTGTCGATGGAAGAGCGGTCACGTCGGAAACCAACAATGGAATTCGGATAAATCTTGTAGGGTTCAAGGTACCATTCCAGGCGGCCAAGGATCGTCCGTTCCATAATCTTTCTTACACAGCTGACCAGCGCTATTGGGCGGTAAGAGCTGAGCACTAGTGGGCATTTGCCCTGCTTCAAGAGTGGCACCAGGCAGCTTACTTTCCATTCGTCAGGAACATTTCCCTCCTGCCATGAGGAGTTGTAAAGACTCAACAATTCTCTCCGTGCGGATTCTCCGAGATAGCACAAGGCTCGGTATGATTTACCATCTGGACCCGGAGATGATGAGCGCCTGCAGAGAGCTAGTGCAGCCTCGAGCTCCTCCATTGTAAAAGGAAGGTCCATGTGGCACGGGAATGGGGCACGTCACCTCGGGCTGAAGGATCTGGACGAGTCGCTTGGTCTGCGATCCGCGCACAAAAGTCTTCTGCAACATCGATGTCTTGCCGCCCTTGGAAAAGCGCGAGCGCCTTGAATGGAAAACGCTGTTCTGGAAGGCCACGCTGACTTTGCACCGTTTTATATATGTGAGACGATGGCTTGGGGGGTCTAGTGTCTGGCAAAACATTGTCCAACGTTCCAACGCTAACCTATCCATACGACGCTGAATCTTCTTTTGCATTCTCCTGGCTGCCGTAAGGTCATGGATTGATTTTGTACGCCGATATCGACGTTCCGCCCGGCGACAAAGTGCTCAAAGTCGCCCTAACACCATGTCGAAGTCGTTTCGCGTGGAAGAGATCGTCATCATGCGAGGGGCGTTTTGCATCGTATATTTAATTGTTTGCTCTAACCCAGCGGGTAGGCCATCGCGGCAGGCAACATCCATATCAGATTTGAAGTTGGCCCATTCAATAGTCCGAATGATATTCCGTGGACCAGATCTAGACGACAAGCCTTTGATGTTTAGATAGGTGGGCATAGGATCACTCCCATGTTTTTCAATATCTGGAAACCACTTCACATATCTGGCGAGAGAGTTGGAGACGAAAGCAAGGTCGAGGCAGCTGCCGTATGTCACGCCTCGAAGAAAGATGGGGCTACCATCGTTCAGGAGAGTAAGGAAATAGTTGTAGGCGATGTTTGCTAGTCTTCGTCCTTTTGCATTTGTCCTTGTAATTCCACATGCTGGATGGTGTGCATTGAAATCTCCTATGATGACCCATGGGGCGGGACTAACACTCAGGATATCCGCTAATCTTTTAGTATCAAAATTGCTTGCAGGCGATATATACATGGGGGGTATATATCCACACGGATATATAAAGAACAAACAAGAGTTTGTTCTTTTTAACTGTGATGCAAATATATTGATTGTCGTCATGGGACGCAATTGGTTGCAAAACATAGTTAAGTTCACGATGAAGAAGAACGATGATATTGCTGCACGCACAATTTGTTGAAGACTTGATATCTTCGTACCCTGACAGTCTGATTGGTTTCGACAAGTTGGGCTCACAAATCACGATGAGTGGAAACACATTGTTGTAAACAAACTGACCAAAATCTGAAAGACGTGATTTTGGCCCTCTGATATTCCATTGGATGATGGACGCTGCCTTGACTTCTTTTCGGAAAGATGGGGTATAGGTAGCCATCTTTCTAGTTGAGGGATGCAAGCACTGGGCTTAAGGCGCCCAGAACATTAAGTGCGCTTCGAGCAGACGGTGTCCCCATGTCCACTAAAATCGCTCGGGTGGCCTCCATGAGGAAACGTAGCACCGAGATGACGATCTGTTTTAGGTGAATCCTCCATGGCCGGAGAAAGCTCCGGTGAGGCCGTGACCTTCTGAGGTTCCTTAGCAAGGGAGTGGCTCGGTAGCATAGGTCATTCCTCTAAAGAAAGAGTTATCTGCTTCCTTCGTGGAAGTGGTGGACCCTTTCGCTGCGCGACTAAGTGGTACCGCAGTGGAGTGGGTACTATCACTTCGCGCATGCGCCTTCTTTGAAGACGCACGATGGTGCCGCCGTCGACGCCGACGCCTGACTACTTCGGCTGCCTCCCTGTGGGCCGAATAGTCTCTGGCCATTTGCTTGAGAGCCGCGCGCTCCTTCTTGATGCGGGGACAGTCTTTCGACGAGGCCGCGTGAGGGCCGCTACAGTTGGCGCACTTCAGAACCGTGGCACCGCACGTCTCTTCTGCATGAGGTTCAGCGCAACAGGGACACAGTAGCGAGTTGGTACACACGCCCTTGACGTGTCCTAGCCTGAAATACTGGTGGCACTGAAGCGGCTTCTAGATGAATAATCGAACCGGATGTCGGAAATGTCCGACTATAACGCGGGATGGTATACAATCCCCCTTGAAAATTACTTTTACGCAGCGCGTATTCCCAAGGCGGTGCACTTGCGTAATGATCGTGCCCTCGTTTGCCGGCTTGATGAGGCCAGGTAGGTCATCATTGGAAATTGCAATGTCAATGTCGTAAATCACACCGGCTATGGATGTATCGTCGATTGGGATAAAGTGGCTCATTTTGGTTCCGCCTAGCTCCGCGATTTCTTGAAGTTTTCCAAGCGCACTCGCGTTGTACACGTCTATGGCGAGTATATTCTTGCGTGGATTTATTCTGATGTCTTTAATTTGATCCAGCACTGCGCATACCAGAAAAATGGATAAGGCTTGCGTGTTCAGCAATCGTAGGTTGCTTGAGGGTTCTTCCGGCATAAAGATGATGACGTGTGGCCAGCGCGCAGGCCTTCACTTCATAGTCCTTGTACTCGCAGGAGTTGACGGCGCTGTGTTGACGATCTTTCTCTTCGCCCTCCTACTCCGGACGTGTATGAAGCTGTCGTGGGATTAGTCGCCTTCCGACATAGAGTACAGCTCGGTGTCTTCGGTGTCACTGGGGGAGCCAACTCGCTTCCTTGCGGTTGACGGCCCTGATGACTTCTGGCCAGGTGGGCCTATGGCATGCTCCACGTCCATGGCCGCAAAAAGGGGAGGCGAGGCACCTCGAAAGGCAAAGATTTCACCAAAAATTCACACAGCACAGAAACAAGTGTTCTGCCAAGAAGACACTTCGTCATCTTCTCCATCCTTCGAAATGTTACCTAAAAAGGGTATGGGCTAGAATGGAAACTGATGATCCCGAATTGTATTGGAAAATAATAAAGGTCCTGCAGGACGCATGTCAGCGCGCAGTGGGCGTCTCCCACGCAGGGATCGACAGGGAGTACCTGGCGGCCGTTGCGCGTGCCTGCTTGACGGACCATTGCTGGTCTTGTAGGAGCGGGTTTCGTAGGGTATTCTCCCACTTGTCGGAGGTAGAGTCGGGCGGCGCGTTTCTGCACTCCCAGAGCACGTGTGCGAGTGTCGCCGTGACCCCGCACGAGGGGCACGCATCGTCGGGGTAGATGTCCGTGTGGATGATGTGTAAGGTGGCGGTGTTGGGATAAGTAGGTGTTTGTAACAAGCGTATATAGCGTTAGCACCTGCGGTCTGATTAGTTTGGGGTGCGCGGGTGGAAAGAGACGTCGTCCCAAGCAAAAACGTTTGGTGATTTCATTGTGCGTTACTGGGGCGTCCCTGTTCGTCTCCAACTCATCGAGCCGCGGTTGCCTGGGGATTCTGAATCTACAAGGAAAGTTATATCCGCACCACCAATTAACACGGTTACGTGAATTGCAGGGTAAGCGGACGCCGTCACAGCCTAAATACTAAACATTTTCTCGTTGGATTAATTTTCGCTTTCTTCCTAGCGAACCGGTGCGACGTCTCCTTTGTGGCAAACATAGCGGAAGTGACCCATGATACTGCAGCGATGACAACGCTGGTTTTGGCGGAACAGCGAAATCAGGCAGCATCGTGATGGGATGAACCGCACCGGTAACAACTTGACTGGTCGCTGCGTGAACGCTTTGAGCTGCCGTCTGAATATGGCGTCGTCGTTTCACAAGTATTTATGCGCTGAAGACCTGCATAGGCAAATTATTTTTCTTTTCCTTTCTTCCTTTCTTTCTTTTTTTCTTTCTCTCTTTCTTTTCTTGATACTGCCAGCCCTATGGGGCCATTACAGGAGTGGAAATGAATAAAATAAAACAAGCAACACCAAGACATCTGATTTAGGCAGAGTGCGCAATACATATGACATTCTTGGAGATTGTTGGTTGCCCGCTCAACGTGCTTTGCCATGAGTACAGCTCTAGCAAACGAGAGAGAGGACCCTTCCATAAGAAACCGCTCACACAAGCTCCGAGACGATAGGCCCGCGACGATACGCCCGCGACGAAACATCCGCGATGAACTGGTCACGCAGCGAATCTTCCTGGGAATGAAAAGAGCACGTAGCAGAAAGCTCCCGCAATGGTGTAACGTACTCATTAATTGCTTCACCAGCTTTCTGAACGCGCCTACCGAAACGGTGCCGTTCGGCCATAACATTGCTTGCTGTCGTTAAATGAGCATACATAGCTGTGACTGCGATGTCGCACGAGGATGCTTCAGGCCGTGTGTCGGCATCGGCCTTGCTATCTCGTGACAGCTTATGACTAGCAGTTGGCTCACCGGACTTACCGTTGTCTGAAGATGAAAGAAGCAGGGTGTAAAATATGCGCTGGCCTTCTACACCAAGGCTGTGGAGTAGCAGGGCCTTGCGACGATCCTGCGGGCAGTTCGAGGCACTCGAAGCGAGCCGGGAGTTCTCGAAGATGCGGAGACACTGCGGCCATGCAACAGCAGGACGGTCAGGCGCAGGCAGTAATAGGGGCGGTGGGGCGAGTCCCGAAACGCACCCCGAAACCGACTAACCATCGCCGCCAATATAGTGGCGACGTGAGTCGCCAACGAAGGAAGAGTGGGCGAGCAACACCAGTGGTACTGATCACCAAACGCAAACCAAAACCGTATATACAACATTTAATTTTTTATATAAACACCAGATGACTGACGGAGGCCATAAAATGTCTATAAGTATTCACTGGCGCAAGTGACCCTGTGGTCACTGCTGCCAAGTGCATACGATAAAACAAATAACTAGACAAGGTGGGGCACTTGATCGGCCTTTGCGGTAATAGCTCTTACTTCATCCTGCGTTGTGATAGTGATTATCGGCTTATCGTCCTTCTTGCAAGAGTTGCAAGCGCCAGCGTGGGCGTGTCGAATGAATCGGCGCAGCGGCATCAAGTGGCCGCCTCTCAGCCACACCGAGCACCACGCGCTGTCCTTGCTCCTGCTGCTCCACCACAGGGTCAGTTCAGCGGCCGCCGGAAGGACGACACGAGGTGCGGCAACAAAACACACGATTCGGTGTGCCTACGCTCGCGCGGTTCGCATTCGACCGCCGGAGGGGCGAAAGAACCGGCCGCAACGGGAGTACTGGGTGGCGGCAGTGGCAGTGATGAAAGGGTTATAGCAGTTATAGCTTCTCGTAGGGGGCTGTGCGGGTGCATGAACCTACCGAGAATGCTTCAGAATACGTGGAAGTGCCAAAGGCGTCCTATAATTGAGCGTGTTCTCGATGGAAACGAAGATAAGGCGAATGGATCTAGACGCACTGCCTAAGGCGACATTTAGTGCTTGGCATTACATGGCATGCACTATCGTGAGCAATATGAGCGGGAACACGCGAACGCGTGGTAAATAGCCTCAAAACCTAGTTAGAGCGATACGCGGATGGCACTGTCGAAAACTTAGGGGAAAGGGGGACGCTATTGCGCTAACTTTCGGCAATCCCACCGCGCCTGCGTTTGTAGAAAACGGCAGCATACGGCATTTCTCTGGCCACCGATAGCCGATAATTACGGTTACGTGTACAGTAACTTGCAGCGAGTCATTTTTTTTTCGTCATGCTTTCTTTATTTTATTACTATTATTATTTTCTTTTTGAACGAGTGCAGCTCTTAGGCGCGCCTTCCTGCGTTTAGGGTAAGGTATTTTCAAGTACCCCTTAGGACCTGGTGTATATCTTTCTTTATTTATTTATTTGTTTCCATTGTTAAATACAATGACGGGGGCTAAGAAGCGCATCGGAGCGCATCCTGTCACGCATGGCATCGTGTCAGAAAGACAGACAGATTTCCCAGGGAAGTAGCTCTCGAATGTTTACGCTTCAAAACAGTGCTGCTATTGGCCACGCTTCGGTGCACAACGTTATCAGTAACCGTAATGTGAAACAGTTTTATTAATGTGCGATGACGATGCGAAGTTCCGCACTTCGTATGAGGAGACGCATAGTGGGAGTGTAAGTAGTTATTAAAACAGCGTCCTCCTTTCACATTATTTGCGACGGCGGCCGCCGCGTATCACCCATTGCAGGGTTCGAGACTATGTGACACACACTCCTGTGTTCCCCCTCATATTGCTCGCGATAGTACACACCAGGCGAACTTTATTACATATAGTTGTTTCATACCAGCATAGTAGAACTTATATAAACAGAACAGAAATATGTTTCAGATTTTTTGCACTGTTAAGCCCTCAATACTTATAAGTATTGCAAAGCATGGTGTTGCCTCTTCGGGGACAATTTGGGAAGTGTTATAACCGTCACGCATTATCTCACTTTTGAGAAGGTATGCAACGCATGACAAAAAGGCATCATATGGAACGACTAGTAACGTGGCTTTTAAACATCCAAGTTTAATTATTCATTCGTGTGCTGGCACAGCCAGGTGAGCTTGGCGATGAGTTACTCTCGTGAAGGCACTGTCGCCGTGGTGAACGGATGTGAAATGCCCTTATCCAGAGCCACGCGAAATGTCATTGAGCCTAAAAATTCATTTTCGACAAATAGCGCACTGAATTTAACGTTTACACGACATCCAGTGCGTTAGCAGTTACAAACATTTGCCCGTTTAGTTTTCGATGAGGCCCAGGCCTATAAGCTTCGTTGCACTCCAACAACGATATGGCAATTCAGGATTCTCAGCCACTGTCGTTCGCAATGTCTGCTAGCTTTTTCAGCTGACACTGTTGCGAGTCTTTCTACAGTAAAACGGCTCCCTGGAAAACGGATGCGCATTGCTTTGATGGCGTTGTCTCTGTCGTACGACGGTGCAGAAAATTATGTTAAGAGAGAAAGAGAAAGAGAGAAGGAAGGAAGGAAAAAGTGGAGAAGGAAAGGTAGGGAGGTTAACCAGCTTAGCTTAACCGGTTTGCTACCCTACACATGGGAGAGGGATGGGGGAGATAGAGATGGGGAAGGGGGAGAGGGAGAGAGAGCACATAGCACAGCACACACACATCGTCCGTTGGAGTCCATCAATCTGGCATGGTACGTGACATCACTCTCACAGCCGCTTGTCCAATCCAGTCTCTTTCAAAAACCGAAGTAGTCCCTTTGTCGCCTTCACCTGCGATGTCTTCAGTCGGCGGCATGTGAAAATCGTGTCGAGGGACAATGGTCTACTGTCAAGGTGCGCTAGAACAGATGCCAGGGACTGTCGCTGAACATTATATTCAGGACAGTCGCACAGAATATGTTCCAGCGTCTCCTCGCAAAGACAGGCATTACAGAGAGCGTTGTCGGCCATTCCAATGCGGAAGGAGTAAGATTTCGTGAAAGCCACCCCTAGCCATAAGCGATAAAGCAGAGTCGCCTCTCTTCGGCGGAGTCCAGTTGGCATATAGAGATGCATCAACGAGGGCAGATGGTATTGACGGTTGCTCTGGTTGGTCTGGCTGTTTGGTGCGCACCATAGAGATAGCGTGATCTCCTGTGCAAGCACTCGAAGTCTGCTAGCTGCGTCGGATCGTGAAAGCGGTATGGCCTCTTCTTGTGCGTCTTCAAGAGCTGCCCGAGCGGCATTATCGGCATCTTCGTTTCCAGTGACGCCGCAGTGACTTGGCAGCCACTGAAACGTCACGTGGTGTCCTTTCTCCTGTGATGTATGGAGTAGGCATCTAATATCGAATACGGGCTGTTCGAATGACCCGCGACGCAGAGCTGATAGTACAGATTGTAGGGCTGCCCTTGAGTCGCTGAAGATTGACCATTGTCGAGGTGGCTCCCGATTGACGAAACGAAGTGCAGCTCGAAGAGCAGCTAGTTCAGCAGATGTCGATGATGTTGGGTGGTCAGTCCTAAAGCTGATGGTAATAGCTTTTGCTGGGACAACCACAGCACCGGACGAACACTGCATGTTTGTGGAACCATCAGTATAAATGTGTTCACGGTCCGCGTACCTCTCGTGCAGAAGAAGCAGAGACAGTTGTTTCAGCACAGGCGACGACAGTTCAGACTTTTTCCCGATTCCTGGTACACTGAGATGGACTGTGGGGAGAAAGAGAGAAGGAATGCAAAGAAAGGCAGGGAGGTCAACCAGAGGAAGTTCCAGTTGGCTACCCTACACGGGGGTACGGAGTACGGGGATAAGAATAGAGAGAGAGCGGAAAGAGATGAGGAGACGAGCACAAATAAACAGTTTACACTATAGAGCGGTACGGGGCGGTGTCCTTAAATTCTATCGTGAAGCCCCGTAGACCGCAGGAGTCTTAGTAGCGCAAATAAGTCCTTCTGCGCGAATGTTGTTTGGGAGCAGTGGCCTAGAGCTTTCATTTCTTATAGTGGACACTTGTCCAATTGGTCCGTGCCTCTGCACATCACTTGCATCTCGGCGCTATATTGCGGAAAGAGATAACGCGTGCGAGCGTCTCATCACAGCTACATGTGTCGCACGTGGGGCTATTGGCCATTAGAATAAGGAAGGCAAAAGAGTTGGCATAAGAGTTGGAAGGCATAAGAGTCAGGCATAAATTCCATGCCTAGTCATAGACGGTATACGCCTCGTGCACCGCCTATAGAGGCGCCACTGAAAGCCACCTAGCGGACGCTTCCAACAGTACACGCGGGAGCAGTAGCAGGATGCAGCAAGGATGGCTGAAGTTCGCGGCTGCGATTTCTCATTTGTTCGGGTGCGAGGCTGCTTCTTCTGCGGTGACAGCTGTAGGAAAGATGCTAAACTCTGTGCGAGCGGTGATGAACACGATGTTACCGGTGTTCGGGACAACATGGTCCACATACGTGCAAGGTGTGTCCCGCAGACAAACGCCATGAGCCCCATTTACGTGACATGGAGCTCATGTTGACTAGCCGATAAATTTTGTTGAGTGATGCGATCTTTCGATGGTTTTTTTTTTATTCTACCCTTGCCGCAAAGCTGCTTCTGTACCTGAATAATAAGCACCCGTCGTTAGTGCAGACTTATATCAAACAAATCCGCACGGTACAATCTCTACATATGCCATTGTGATTTTTCTGCCAATGAATACATGTGACATCGCCGAATAACTGCAGTCGAAGTCGCTTCAAGAAGAGTGATTGCCAATTTATTGATGGAAACGCGTTCACTAGCCAACGAAGTCACCAAATACACGGGTTAATAAAAGCGCGTGTTAGTGCTGTACCTCCGATGCAATTGTGCTGCATACGCCGATGAACTACCGTTCCCGCTGCAGTTTGTGCAATTTTAAATTCCCCAAGGGAGCTGCTTGTAAACATGCAAAGCTAAAGACTAACCTTTCAGTACTTTGTTATATTACTAGAGAGAGGTGCCACATGAAATATTTAAAGGCAGAGCAGCGCCAGTCAAAGTAGATGAGCGCTGAAGGCAAGGCCCGGTTTAGTCGTCTGCAGCGTAAGTATAAGAAAGAATTCAGTTGAGTACAAAACTCACATGCAAGAAGGGACTACGTTGTGAAACAAACAAACCACTCGGCGTGTTAAGTTTCCTCAGGCAGCATCGAGGTGTGATGACTTCCCAAACGGGACGCAAACTTTTCAGCGAGAAATGGAACAAAAATACCATATGCAGCAGCTATTAGCAATTGTCGCCCTGAACTACCCATTTTCTAAGCACATTTCCAAAAACGCAAACAATATCTAAGATGCCCTCAGGCGAAAAGAATAAAGCTCTTAAAGAAGCACTTCCTTGGTATCATTCCGATAAGACACAGCGTGATTTATACCCTTTACAAACAAGGCAGGGTGAAAACTTCGCAGCTCAAAAGAATCGACAAGAGTTACGCATGGAGCAACTAGCAACAGTTAAACATGTGCGAAGCCACGCATGAAATAGATGTAAAAACATGAAGTGCGCGACCGCTGGTGCGAAGATTTACCCCGCCACATGAAACCAACAATTTCAGTTCTTGCAAACTTCAGTAGCTTTAACATACAACGCAATGCGCTCGTGCAGTCGTGCTGCCTAGCTAGCGCAACGCGGTAAAGAAGCGGAAAACAATATAAGCGGCAAACAGCATTCCGAACTTTAGCGAAATGCCTTTAAACCTCATGCTGCACTGCAGACGAACTTCATTGCTCACGCATCTACGATCGAGTGGAAAAAAACACCGACGAGACAAAGGAAAGGATGAGAACAAGAAATTTCCCTTCGAAGCGACGATCCATTTTGGCTACCGTTGCTCCCGCTGATGAGGCTTTGCCGGGAATAATTAGAACCGTATCGCCGGCACATTTTCACCGGTATTTGAGCCCCCCACCCTGCAACAATTCTTCTTCGACATGCCTGGAAGCTTTGGCCACCCCACACGTGCGAATGGTGTTGCCTATCTTGCTCTGAAAACGTGAATAAGACAGAGAAGCAGGATCAACGACACAACAAACTACGGCACGCGCCAGGCTCCTCTCACGCGTGTTCTGCGCAAGGCCGCCACCAATGGCGCGTCCGTCGGCGTGCACGGCGCCTATAACATGTTCTGTTCACGTCGTGGTAACCCAGGTGGCAGATGCATCTGTATATCCCGAGACAACGAACGCAAACGAGACGTGGTGAAAAGGTTCGAGTCCCACAGGGGCGACGTACATTCACGGAACGTCAATCGCAGCCCAGCCACAGCGTCTGTTCGCGAAACGGGAATCACGAAACGTTGACCACTTTCACAAATAGGGCGGCTTCACAAGTCTAGACAGATGGTTCGGTAGAACTCAACAGCTCTGCTGCTCCGGTCATAATCCTGGCAAAACTTGAAGAAATCACGTTAAAAACTTCATGTGTGGCCACATCGACGGGTGCAGACCTTGCGACACTCTGTGCTACACTTGATTTCATCAATCAGGAACCACCGCAACAATGAACAGAAGTATGTTGACGTTTCCTAATCAGTCAGAGTCAATTCAAGATATAACTGCCACCGTTACCTAATCGCCGTGATACTATAGCCCTTAACCGATAACAGTAACAGTGGTGATTGTGACGTCTTTCGACGTTGCGTTCAACTGGAATGTGCCTGTCACTTCAATTTCCACGATGATTGTCAACGATAAAAGAAAAAGAAAAAGGCAAAACGTTATCTTCGTAAGCCTTAGCTCCAGAACCTACCGCCGTGGTTGCTCAGTGGCTATGGTGTTGCGCTACTGAGCACGAGGTCGCGAGATCTAATCCAGGTCACGGCGGCCGCATTTCGATGGCGGCGAACTGCGAAAACACCCGCGTACTTAGATTTAGATGCCCGTTAAAGAACTCCAGGTCCTCCACTACGGCGTTCCTCATAATCAGAAAGGCGTTTTGGCACGTAAAGCCCCATAATTAAATTTTTTTTTTATGTTCCAGAGCCTCATTGCTTTGTGCGCTTCTCGAGGCATGTGATGTTTAAAGGGAAGCAGAGGGCTCAAAGGAG
Organism: Dermacentor andersoni; assembly: GCF_023375885.2. Classification (NCBI taxonomy): domain Eukaryota; kingdom Metazoa; phylum Arthropoda; class Arachnida; order Ixodida; family Ixodidae; genus Dermacentor; species Dermacentor andersoni. The sequence goes on along the minus strand of NC_092817.1, from coordinate 67,157,441 downwards.
GAGAGAGTATACCCATATGAAGGTAATTTCATTGATTAACACGTTTACATCCCTGGGAGAAATTCAACGAAGCTTTATTAATTTGAAGAAAAATGCGGCGGACATTTGTTGAATACAATGTCACAAGATGCCGCTGCCAATGCTGTTCCCATCAACGTCACCTGTATCACGGCAACAGCCGGACATATAGTCCAGTTAAGCTCTCTAGTACTGAAGAAAAGAAAAAGAAAGCAGCTCTCTTAAGTGCAGCCTAGCCTGAGAAAATCCTCGACTGTACAAGTTCGCCGTACGACAAGGTATGTACGTTCTCATGTGCTTGCTTGAAATAATCAGGGCACGTCTGTCCTTAACATGTCACGTACTCTCATAGCCTGGTTAAGTATGGTCTCCCCACTTTTCATCGTTTCTGCGTGGGAACGGTGCGCGAAAAACAATGAACCTCTTATCGGAACTTGTTAAAGTATAGTCAGCTTCGCACTCATTGCACAACTAAAGTAACGTGTTAACGCTTTTGTTCTACTTCGTACCATCAATATGGGCTCTTAACGTGAACGAATGTGGCAGTCATACCGACAACGCTTCATCGTTCTAAATAAAAGAGAAAGGCGAGGCTCCTAGACAATGAAACGTACTGAGCAATAAAAACCAGTACAGACAAGTAGAATCATTCTCATTAATTATACAGGACAACTATACTTTCTTTTTTCTGTATATGTAATAGACTTATATGCATTTTATGCATGTACTACGTGACGGAAAAGCGCGAATACTCAAAAAGGAGTGCAGCAGGGCCTTCCTCCGATTTAAAAATTAAGAGTTTGTTTGCCTGTATCCATGTGCACATTATAGACAATTGTCATATACAAACTACAAACTATTCAGCTTATGAGATTTTTGCTTGCATAGAAGGCACCCAAGGAACGAATCACGCACCGAGCAGCGTGCTGACAGATCTAGAAAACACGCAGATCCAAGTGTGCGTGTGCGTATGTGCTTGTTGCTTGTTTGCATGTGCGTGTGCGAGCGTGTGCGTGCATGTGTGAGCGTGTGCATGCGTGCGTGCATGTGTGTGCCTGTGTGTGTGCATGTGTGCGCTTGCAATGTGCTTGTGCGTGTGTGCGTGTGTGAGCGTGTGCATACATACGGGCATGTGTGTGTGAGAGCGTGGGCATGCATGCGTGAATATGTGTGCTTGTGTGTGTGTAAGTGAGCTTGTGCGTGTGTGCTTGTGTGTGTGCGTGTCAGTGCGTGTGTGCGTGGGTGTATCCGTGTGCGCGTGTGGGCTTGCGTGTGCGTGTGTGCGTTTGTGTGTGAGCGCGTGCGTCTGTGTGAGCGTGTGAGTGTGTTCATATATGTGTGCATGCGTGCATGTGTGTACATGTGTGCGTGCGAGCGCGTGCGTGCGTGCATGTGTATGCGCCTGTGCTTGCGTGCATGTCTGTGTCCAAGTGTGCTTGTGTGCGCGTGCATGTGTGTGCGTGTGAGCGTGTGTGTGCGTGGGTGTGCGTGGGTGCGTGCATGTGTGTGCATGTGTGCGTCTTTGTTTGTGTGCTGGTATGCGTGTGCATGCGTGCCTCTGTGTGTGTCCGTGTGCGCTTGCATGCGTGTGTGAGCGTCTGAGTGTATGCGTGTATGTGTGTGCGTGTGTGTGTGTGTGTGTGAGCGTATGCGTGCACACTTATATTTGTGCATGCGTGTGAGCGTGGGCGTCTGCACCATCTACATCTTTATAAAAAAACTTGAAGTTCTTGGTTTTGAAAACAGACTTGACTTTGCCAATGGGTTTTCACGATATGTGAAGAAGTACCTGACTTTCTCAGTCGTGTGCTTTGGAAGGATAAGGCTAATTTCTCCAGAAACGCACGAGTTAATCTTCTCAACGCGCACTACTGGATGGACTGATAGGAATACCCACTGGCTGGCACAAACACTACACCAATACCAGTGGTCGTTTAATGTGTGGTGCGGTATTTTCGATGGAAACATTATCGGACCCATCTTTTTGACAACACACTAACGACGTAACCCTGTGTCAACGCTGCGTCAACGCCACCCTCGAGGGCCCCGTGAACTACGTCTGTTGTAACGTTCCACGTGCCCACCTTCAAAACATCTGGTGTTAACGCGATGGTGCTCCTGCGCATAGTAGTAATCAGTCTCAAGCGTGGCTCGACAAGCTTTTTCCTGGAGAGTGGATTGGCCGGCACGGACCTGTACCCTGACCTGCACGGTCACCAGACATGACACTGCTGTATTTCTAGATCGCGTGTATAGCAGTGAAACTACCACACAGGACGCCCTAAAGGCAAGAATAAGCTGAGTCTGTCGCATGATTCCAACGTCGTACAGCATTCGTAAATGCCACTTCCAGTCATAAGCAATATGGTAATGTTGCTTCGCAGAGGGAGAGGCTAGCCGGCACTTGTAGCCGTCCAGGCTACGTAACCTAGACGCTTATTTAAGAAATTAAATCTGCCTACGGGTATAGACTGCATCCTACGCGCATCATGCAGAGACGCGATCTTACGGTTGTCTTAACTGTTGCCAATTCCTTCTTATGCAACTGAGCGATCCCTTCTTACGCAAGGGGCAGTGACAGCACTAACGCAGAAGAGGCAGCCACCAGCGTAGGTGTGGCCCGAAACAGCTCGCTGGTGTTCGGATCCGGGACGTATCCTCACAGCTTGCACTTGTCTTTCTTGTTGGCTAAATTTTTCGGGCTTTGTCAGGGGACAGGGCCTCTGAAAACAGCGAAAGGGTCTGTACTCCGTTCTAATTTTCCTCCTGCACGCTGTTAGAATTACTTCTTTTTATAGCCTGTAGCGCTGCTGCATGTTGCCGTTTACGAGCTCAATCTTCCCATTTGAATGCGGTGCCGAGCCCTCGGAAAAGCCAGCACCAGTATAATAACCTTTAGGCGATATTCATTGTATGAAACTTGTCAACCAAAAGCATACAATGCAAGGAAGCGTCACGTAGTAGTCGCCATCTAGAACTGCTGATCAACGTGGCAATATTGCAAGACTATTCTTCTATTAGAAATGCACCGCAGTTGTAACGGATGGTAATCGTGGTGAAGTCGTGTGGTTGGACATGGCATCATTGTTTTTGCGACGCTTCAGAATTTTTTTCTTTAGCTTTCCGTATAAAAAAATTTCGCTTCTGTTACCCCCGCCGCTACGTCAGGGGGAAAGAGCTGAATTTTTTTTACCAGAGCAACGCAATAACATGACACTACTTTTGACACGATCATCTTGTATAATTGTGCAGAGATCGGAGCTCAGCGCGTACATTGCTCTTTTTACGGTTGCTTTATAATGAGGCGTGCTTGTTCCGTTCACTCCCCTCTTTCTTCAACATGCCTAAAAAAAAAAAAAAAAAAAGAACTGCCCGCCTTTCAAACTCCCCCTTCTTTCTTTCATACTTGATCTCCTCCATGTCAATCAATCAATCAATCAATCAATCAATCAATCAATCAATCAATCAATCAATCAACCAATCAGTCAATTAATTTGTTATTTATAACTACCACATACTCTATTATTGGTTAATTTGTTAATGTATTGATTAACCAGCCACTTAATCAGTCAATCAATCAATCTACGCGCGTCGTTCCCTCGCCCTGATTTCCTTGATAACGCTGGTGCCCCAAGGCGGCAGACTTGAGTTCGCGGCTGTAATAGACAAGCTCATCGTCTATAGCCACGTCATCAGCCGGAACTCTTTCCCCTGTTCCCTCTTTCTTTTAATCCTTTATCCTCAGGACAGCCAACAACGCAGAGTCTGTCGTTAGTTCCTTCCTTCTCTCCGTCTAGGAACAGAATAGGCGTGATTACTGCCTTATGATGGTCATCGATGAGAAGTAATGCACTACGTACTATCGCTGTAAAATACAACTCTAACAGAAGTAGTCGAATCAGGACGATTAATATAGGAAGATATTCCTCGGTTACAGTCCCCTCTCCTTGCACCACAATATATAGTGTACTTAACTATCACTCGCGAACCCGCGCACGCGCCCCCCTCCCCCCCCCCCCCCCCACACACACACACACCGGTCTCTGCTTTTTTTTTTTTTTTGCACTTTGTTCTTAAACAATTAGCCACTACCCTACGCAAGATAAAGCCATCTACAAGATTCTTGCTTTTATTGTCTTCGTATTCACAATGTAATGTTCACTTTTAATTCAGTTGCCAGTACAAGCAAGGAAAGCGAACGCGTTAAATTGAGATAAAGCAGCGCTTTGCATGGCGGTCAGACAGACAGGATCTCCAAGGGGATGCCGCTGGAATGGGTCTTGATTCCTGCCCCCCATGATGCACGCCTATGCTAAAACACGTATATATTCGTGGGTTAGTCACTCCTAACATTCTCCCTGGTTTCTCCAAATTTAAATTCTGTGAGCGATTCATTTCCCGAAGGACAACGCGAAAACACGAGTAATAAATAAAAATTATATTCTGGGGCTTTACGTGCTAAAATAACGATCTTATTATGAGGTGCACCGTAGTACAAAAACACCGGAACAATCTTGGCCACCCAGGGTTCTTTAACGTGCCCTCAATGCGCGGTATACACGGGTATTGTTGCATTACGCGACCGGGATCGAACCCGCAGCCTCGAACTGAGCCGCACTTATAATCGCACTTTCGCTGTAAAACGCAATGTAAACAAGAATATAAGTCCACATGGCGCTCCGTCGCGAGGCGTCAGTGCGTATTGTTCATCCACCGGTGTGCTACACGGTTGACGCAGTGCTCGCGACGAGCGACCGCTTTGTTTCTCGCGCGCAGGCTGAAACGCGTCGAAGACAACTCCTTCCGCACGCGCGCACATCCTTCCTGCCGGGAAGAAACGTCGATCGCAGCTGCCGGACGGTTTCGAAAGTGGCACCGTCGCGAGACACGCCGTCGGTGCCGTCGCCGCGAGAGGATATCCCGTGCAACAGCAATGCGGAAAGCAAGGTCAAGCCGTCGCGCTGCCGCCAACCTTGGCGAATCAGTGTCGCTGGCCTCCCCACGACGCTGCCGCTGCCCTCAACGGCGTTGTCTTCTTTTTTTTTTTTTTCATTTCCTCTCGCGCGCGCACTTTCACCTGCCCTACGTAATATAGACCCGTTTCTTGGCCTCCTGTGGCTGCGCACGATTACTTCCGACTTCGACGCCCTGGCCCCCGACGATGCACGTTTACGCTCGCGATAGCCGCGCTCCTTCGGGGTCGCCGAGCAACCGAATGTTCCTCCGTCTGGCTCCTTGCACCTGCTCCTGCTTGCCGGCGCGTGCACGCGTCATGCACTTTGCTCAAGTCGAGGGCTTGCGCCTGTAACGTCGGCCCGAGAAGCGCATCCACTGGCTGGTACACGCACTGTGATGAAGAAAGGAAACGCCTAAGTGCACGGGGAAGACAAAGAGGTGTGGAAGGAACACGTGCGCGACAGAGACAGTGTGTATTCCTCTTCCAGCGAAGCGAGAGAGGGTAGAGGCTTCAGGTATTTTTTTCGTTACTCGGCGCTGATCACTTGCACGTGGCGAAGAGGCGAGTAGCTTGGACGTCTCGCGAACATGAATGGAGGGGAGTAAGTGGCTTTCCCAACTGCTTGCTTTGCTTTCGCTGTGCCAGCCTCCTCCTGGAGCCCAAGTATATTGCTGTAGACGCAATGTTTTCTGCGTGTGCTGCCGTGCTGGAGACCGAGTGGTAAAAAGTCCTCGCGTTTCTAAATTATAGAAATGCTATCCATCGGATACCAAGCGCTCACTGAAATCATCTGCGAAGCTTAAGGAGAATATTTTCTACGTAAGTACAGTGCGGAGCGTATGCTTCGCAGAATACGAAAATAAAGTAATAGAAAAACATACAGCTAAATATTAGCGAAATGCCAGCTTTCTGTTTCTATGGTTCTTGATCGCGTCTTCTTTTCCATACACGGCTTCACCTCGTAGGCAGTAGCAAAACAGATTTGCTAATGCAGGAAAAGCTTCCAGCCGGCGTATACTACCTTTCTGAAGTCGCCACAGTTAAAGCCAAAAGGAAAAAAAAGAAAAGGAAAGCCAGGAGAAGAACGGCACTACCGCTACATGCATGTCCTGGGAAATACTTTTGCTACCACGCTCATCGCTTAAGCGGAGCACTCATGCGCCATAATCTAGACATTCGAGTGCGTATATGCCAGCAAACACGTCATTCCTACTCTACCCATCCCTTAAGTTGCATGACAGGTGACGCATGGAGGCACAGTGCGAAATACACATTTAGCACTTCCATGCGGTAAGTGGTAAATGCCTGTATAGTCATATCCTAAGAAGCCAACAAACATTGGCACCAAGGACAACATAGGGGAAATTACTTGTGCTTAGTAAAATGAAATAAAGAAACGGTAAATAATAGAAATGAAAGTTGATGAAAAAACAACTTGCCGCAAGTGGGGAACTATCCCACAACCTTCGCATTAAGCGTGCGATGCTCTATCAATTGAGCTACAGCTACGCCGCTCCCCCATCCACTTACTTGGGTATTTATGTTTCCTAGTAGAACCCTGGGAGTGTTAGCCAGCGCCACCACTCACAACCCTTGGCGTTCCAGTTAATTTATTAACAAAACGTGGTTTCATGCACTGAAGCACACAACCGGAACGTCGACTCATTTATCCACAAAGTTCGGGAATTTATATCTCGAAACTGCTGTCGTCCTGAGAATTCATTCCAAATGGATCCGCCTTGCGAAGTCCACTGCTAGAATTTGTAAATTGCAATATGCGTCGTAAGATAATTAACTAAACAGTTAATTCGTGAATTCTTGTTAATTAGTCAATTTTGCATTTCAATTTCTTTTGCAGGTTGTGTCCGCTGCTTCGAGTAGACCGACTCATCAACTAGAATTGAACTATCTGCCACAGGCAACCTTTAAAAAATTTGGAACGTGTTTGCTGAAACACCGTGTGTGTATATAACATTAAACAATGTGATTTTGTTGAACAGTGAAGATATGCAAATGTATTCAAATACAACGCGCACGTTGAAATATATATATGTGAAATGGTTAATAAAATGCTATATAGCTGAATGGGATGCGTACCGTTGTCTTTATTCTCGTCCTAGGCGGCACGTGAGCTCTTGCGATGTGTGTGTTCATGCGCTGCGCAGGTCACAACGTTAATGTCATGCAATGTTTACGCACTGCACCATTCACAGGCTCTGCCGAAATGTAAACGGCAGTTCATGCGAACGCACGCTGCGAGACGTCAACGCAGTGACGTCACGACGACGAAGGCTATTTTCGATGCTTGCCGAGGGAAGAATGGTGAGAAGAGGCGCACGCCAGACGACTCGAAAGACAGTGGTACATAATGTTTACTACGCTTCGCCCGTTTCTTTCCTGCGTCTGCGCCCTATAATGGCAAATGGCGAGCGCGCAATCGCTTTTGCGCAACCGTACTACGCGACGGGACGCACGAGTCCGTCATGTTAAAGAACAACTTGGCATTTGCGCGAGAGAAGTGGAGTTTAAACAGCAGAACTGAAAACATGGGACAAAGGGCGGGCAAACGAGGACGTCGCTGCGACGTCCATCCACCATCACAGACATCGTCCTTTTAGAGTGAAGATTTCTCGTCTAAATTTCTAGTGTACACCACTGGTCATGGTTGCTGCTTTGTGCGTAAAAAAAAAAGAAATACGCACATGTCTAAATCTACTTGAAGCGAAACTTTCGTCAATGTACGTTCAACATCAGCGCCCCGCGTCTTGCTGCGTAGCGATGCATATATATAGCATAGCAAAACGGGGAGACGCATTGAAACCCGGCCCACTTTGCTATATGTTACAGTTACCAGGGTCGGCCCACTTTGCTACTGCACTTTACCTTGCACTATTGTACTATTTCACTTTGCTAGTCGAGGAACCATCGGAGTCGAGCACACGCTAAAACCATGGGAAGGCAAAGAAAACTTAATGAAGGAATTATGCTCTTGAGGGCGTATGTTTTCTGCTGTGAGGATTCTTGTTTCAGTGCATAATTCCGTGGAGACCACATCCGGCCATCGGCACTTATAGATGTAGGGGTAGTACAGACATGGCTACATAAAACGGTTCGTTAGTGTTGGTCAGTGCGGCTGCTGTTCGGAGCGACAGCAGCCGTAGCACCCAGCAGCAGCAGCAGCCACGGTCATGCAAAGTCCGGGAATGTTGGCCTCGAAAGCTTTGCTTTTAAGGGATTGCGTGTCCCATAGTGGGGATGGAGCATCAAGCCTCAAGCACAACAGCTCAATACCCTAAAAATGAGGGTATCACAATCCCCTCTCTCTCTCTCTCCCTTTCATTCTTTCTTTCTTTTTGAAAACAATCCGTTTCTTGGCTAGTTGCAGCCACTATTACGTATCGGGTATGTCTCTTTCTAAGCCTCTCTTTCTATATTCTTTCGTGGGCCGATCCCGAAGATACTGCAGTCTAAAACGTAATTAAACTGATAATGATTTAAAAGAATAAAAATGAATTTTCGAGTCTTACGTACCAAAGCCGCGATCTCATTATGAGGCATGCCACAGTGGGGGAACTATACGGGTTATTTTTTATCACCTGAAGATCATTGACGTGCTCCCATGCGGGCAACGGATGCGTTTTGAAAATGTATTCTTTTTAACGATAGTCCCGCACAGCACCCTCTTTCCTCAGTCGCGTTTGGTTAATCGAAAAAGATGAGTTAGTAAAAGTGTGTCTTTTCTTAGAATAAAGTTAACCTGCCATCAATTGCCAGCCTCAGTGACTCTAGGTGTCGTCGGGTATATTGCCATAGGTGTATCTCGTATATTAAGATACACGATACTTCGTTAGATGTATGAAAATTACAGATACGAATAAATTTCTTGCCGAATATGTCATGATACAGATACTGCAGCTATGTTGTAAAATAGCGTGGTTGGCAGTGGGGAGGCAAAAGTCTTATACCTGCTTCCTTACATGCTGTTTGCTCGAATCCGCGCACTTTGTTTAGGTGTCCTTATTTGAGCACTTCTTCATTTCAGCACTTTTGGACTAGCATTGGTTTTCCTTGAGTACATTACCACTTACGTTAAAGTACCTCCATTGTTCTGGTTTGTTATCACCGGCTTTAAGAAGTGATGCTTGCTACCGCAATATCGAGTACGCTTGTGCAGGTGTTTTCTAAGCTAACTAGCTTCTGAATCGTCTTAGCGAGATACCTTCAACAAGCCAACTACAGCAAGATAATCGGGCTTTACAGCTTCTGGCCAGAAATACGCGATGGTCTTTCTAGCAATTGGCGAGGATGGCAACATGTCAGTGATGTCTGTCAAACAAGCACTCCACTTAAATGGCCGAAACTCGTGGGAAGCCATGCTGGAGAAGTTGTATCTTGATGGTGTTCCCATTTCCACAATCGTTAATGGACGCATCAATCGAATCCGCGGAGCATGCTTACAGAGTGAAGGCCGCGCAGCAACTGCGCGTAAGCACATAACGTCACTTTTCACACATCAGCGTCACAGAATAACCTCGAAGCAGACGGTTATTTCGAGGCACTTAACTATCCATTGTGAACGGTGTTAAAGAACAAGCATCGAGTACCACTGTTAGCTAAAATCCTGCTTCCCTTCGCCGGGCTTAGTTGAAAGTTTGGAAGGATCTCGACGACGACTCCCTGCGTGCGTCATTGATGCTTCTTTTTTCGAGCCAACTCAAACCACGTAGTCGAAAAAAAAATGACTTGATGGCATTTGTATTGTATGTTGCATTGTTATTTTCATTGCATTAATATGTAGTTGCTGTTATAATCGATTATGTAGAAAATTCTACAACTGAATGAAATAGGCGAATCATGGCATGATCGCCTGTAAACATGTAGTACGTAACAGTATAGTGAAAATCCATTTGCTATATTACAAAACACGTTTACGATATGTTGATTGCGGTCCTTGTTTTGGCCCCCTTACGATAATGTCAAATTGCGCGATGTATACTTCTAAATAAAGAAATATTCATCTTTGTTATCGGCGTACTCGTTGTTTTCATGAGTATGCGAGAACTTTTATTAATGTGCCCGCTCTTTAGGGCAGCTCACCTCCAGCTTCAATATGAAGGTGAAATACTGCAGTATAATGGGAGTTTTCCTTCGTTTTTGTTTCTTCAGCTGCCGCGATTTTTGAACGTGAAAGCAATATAAATCCCGGTGACTCTTTGTGCCCTTTCATGTGTGCAGATCGGCAGCCTATATGTAGATAAGCAGTGTCTTGAGCAGTTTTGTACGTAATTAGAGAAGTTACGTTAGTTAGCTTTTTAAACATTGACCTTACGTGGCCAAAGCAAGTGAACAGTCTGAAGCCAATCTTCGACACAATTTAGCTCAGCGAAAACATCTTCAATAAACAAGCTTCCGTGAGAGCTATGCGAAGAACTACTTCACAATGGAATGCTTTCTAGAGGCAACGCGGACCCGGAAAAAGGGCGCCTATGACGTCAATGTCACCACCCGCTGCCTTCCATCATGCAGTCCTTGCCCCCAATGGCATGACCCCTCGGGTTGGTGCTTTGAGGCCATCCGGCTTTCACTTTTTTCATTCACTTTTTTATCGGTAGTAAGCAGGGAAGCGATTCTGTAGCGATGGCACTCTGTGACACTTTTATCATCCAACGTTCACGGTAGGCTGTGCGCTTTGATAACGTGGGCGGAGTGTCGCTGTGACCACTGAAGAAGGGCGCAAAGAGCGAAAAAGAACAGCATCGAAAAAATTATCGCTAGGAAATTGTGTCGCCCAGTGTCTAGTATAAAAGCCAGTATAGGCAGCGACCACTTTTTGCAGCGCTGCAGGAGGTATGCACAACGGAATCATGGTGCATATTTAGCGCGCGACCGGCAACAAGACATCGCCCTGCCGCCGAAGGAAAGTAGAACGCGTAGGTGATCCACAAGGCACCTCCTCAAGGGGCCATCTTCACGAAATCTAGGACGGCGATATTCGCGTCATGGGTGCTTTTCATTCTTATCTACTCCAGTCTGGACGCTATAATGGTAACAGTAACGTAAGCCTGATTTATATTGCTGGAATTTTAAAACTTGGTGCAGCTAAAGAAAAGACACCCGGAATATTTACTCCGTACAGCACTTACTCTTAACGTTATTTGAAAACGTATTGCCTTGGTAACACTTCCAGAGTATTTTACTTTCGTCATGTGGTTGTAGGAAGAAATTTATGGTGCGCTGCAATGGATGACGTCAGCACAAAAATGCAGAGATCTCGCTCATTTTGTTCGTACGATCCTTTTGTTAAATAAATAAGGCGGCATCTAGATTTCAGAATTTACGTAGGTTAGCGTAAAAGTGCACTCTCTAGGACCCCTTGAGGTAATTTCTGCGCGTACTGTACGGCAAAAAGCAAGATGGCTTAAATGTCAGCCAGCAATTGCAGAAGCTTTAGCGAACATTCTGAGAGAAAAATGGCCGAATTTAAAACGATACTCAGCGATTAGACAGACAGCTTTAAGCATACGCGTCTGCATCGCTTTGACCGCAGGCCTCCATCTGGACTATCCAAAATCTCTACCACAGTACTTTGCTGACTGTGGCATTGCGTAGCTTCTGAAAAATTCATTGCTTGCGGCATCGGAATGCTCGGCAGTGCTTTTCGAGACAAGTGCGGTTCCGAGGAAACCTGTTCTGTGCCGTTGTTCTTACTACAGTACTCATAGGCGTTCATGGGTGACCGCATTGACCCATCCCGATGGCTGGCAGCTCTCAGAGCAGACAAACCTGGAGTGCCAGCCTATGCAGCCATCACACCAGAAGTCAGTCAAGGGGAAATCCAAGTTTCTACGTTTAAGTGACCTATTAGAGACACGTCGATACTCTCGCGTTCTCCGAATCCCCCTCTTTTTTTTCTTCTTTTTATGAGCCGCTAGCTTTCTTTTTCTGCTATTATTTCCATCTTTATTTTTCTCCTTGCCAACTACCGCAAGTGCTTAGGTTAGCAAACGAGAAGCTTACCTTGAGGTCAACTTTCGTGCCTTTTTGTTCTAAGCTGAGGTGACCGAAAAGTTCGTGGGAGCTGCCATCTATGGCCTAGCAATGTTATCATTACATCCATAGATAACGACCACAAAAATGTCCATAGTGTAACTTGAATTGTGAGCGATCCTGTTGCGACGTGGTAAAGCACACAAAATTTTATATACGCGTCACTCAATCCTGCTTCCACCTATGGTCTCTCCTTTGAAGTTCGTAGTGACGCAAGTGTTTCGTGCTGCGTTGCTTTTGAAAGAGTTTGTACGTTCAACTTATCAAATAGAGATACAGATCTATTAAAGACATTGCCATTCTTGGGCCGCTCTGTCCCCTGTCTAGTTCCGCTTGATAGGTATCGTCCATATAAAAGGTACGACGTTTATCGTAGATGCCATCAGAATGTGCGCAGGACCTGGGGTTACCGTATAAAGAAAAGAAGAAATAACCCTGATAACTTCCCCTTGAAAGCAGTGTCTTTCCTGCAAGCCTGATATCACACCAAACTCAACGTCATTTCTTCCTTGTTAACCGTTTCACGTGCTCTAAGTATGGGCTTCGACTTATAGTAAGAAAGCAATAACTGCGAAGGAACCATGATCTAATCAGATGTCGTTGGCTTTCACGCCATGTGCCCTAGAGCACCAATCAGCACCGATAATCTTTGCCCTGCCTACGCCGTTTCCTTTTCACTCCGTGAGTAATGCTTGGAGGAATTGTTGACTGCGTCGCACGGGTCGACACATTTATTTTACGCCGCCGTCTAAATATGGGTCGTTTTTCTTCCTTCAGATTTGTTCAGACCCCAGAACTGACGGTAGCACGTTGACGGCTGTTGGCCGATGCTGAGCGGAGTGAACACACTTCGTCGTCACGACGAAAAGACCTGACTCGGTATTGTCAGAAACACATTTTTGGACTTTATTTTCCTTCATCTTCACCTCATGTTTCGAGCTGAGGTATCGCGAAACAAAAATACTATTCATGAGCAGCAAGGATCCTGCAACCGAAGAGCTTCATATAAGAAACAGAGCTTAACCTCTTTAATCCCACGGTACCCGATTTTGTACATTACTGTCAATTCTTTTTCGAAGTTAACTGTGAAGCCACTACATGAAATATTTCTCCAGGATAAAAAATTCAATGTATGTGGAACTGTGGATTTGGTTAAGGTACATTATTGCCACCAGCTTTCTTCTTTAGATTTGACACTAATTCGATCTAGACCCCTGCATCGGGAAAAATGAGAGAACCAACCATGAAAAGTGTTTCGCATAGATAATGCCTAAAATGTGGCGGCCATGACATGGTTCCAGCTCCGCAATCATTTCCGGCACCTGCTACCAGCAAAAGCACAACCTTTTAAATGCATTTCTGTAACTCATAGTCAATCGAAAATGGAGCGTGGATTCGTCACGGCAAATTGACATGAAAGTCCGACATGTGGATTCACGCCTGAAACGGTATATTGCTCTTCCAGCTCTGTGTACGGGTCCATAAAAGCGGTTTCTACTTTCTTCGCCTACATGGAGGTGGTGCCTTCAACATCTAACCGGGGCATATAAAAAAAATGACATCAAGAATGTTTTCACGCTCGTAAGCCAAAGAAATAAGAGCCGACTTGAAAAGTAATTACGCTCATGGGCTGTCTTCCGGTCTGGGCAGCTTGAAGAGTGAAGGCCCACTTCACAAGTCATCGCTGCTTGCATCGGTAGCCCGAAATTCTGCAATATATTTCTCTTATCCTTTCTTTCTTCCCAAACATTTTAAAGCCGTGTTCGTAGATTTGATTTTGTGATTTACGCAAATACTCAGGATGATACTAAGGAACATTAAGTAGCGTTCAACAATACTTGACGAGAAGCTCCTCCATTGTAATAGGAAGATCCATGCGGCAATCACGGGATCTGGACGTGTCGCTTGGTCCCATCTGTAGGGTAGCAAACCGGTTAAGCTAAACTGGTTAACCTCCCTGCCTTCCTTCCTTGATGAGAAGAGGGTCGCGGTACTTTTGCCATATTGCCATTCTCTTCTGTCGCAAAAAAGGGAAAAGAAAGAAATTAAAGAAAGATGTGTAAGGTGTCGTGTCGTCTCTCAACGGTGATCACCGATGTTTGCTTGCAGCTCTGCGTGGAGATCCACTTTCCTTTAGCCGCATGACAGTTAAGGTCCTCATTTGTTTCTCGGCTGCAGGCTCCATTCATTTGTGCTGCTTAGCTTCTCCGTCAATATTTGCGCTCAATCATTTTCATTAGGAACCGCTATCAGCGCAATTCCATGAAAGAAAATTAGAAAGATTAACAACTCACCGTGCAATACACGATTTTGAGACCTGCGGTGTTGGGTCATCAGAGGCACGACGACCGAATGCAGTAGGCCTTAAAACAATATCTTTCACCGTGTTCTTTAAATCTCTTTTCTTTTTCATTCGAACACCTCGGTTAACGTTAGCTGGGACACCCTGTGTATACGTTTTCCGTTCAATGCCATTGCGATTCAGAGACACCGAGAAAACCGTAACCGGATGATCGATTCAGCGCAGGCAGTGTAATACCAACACGCTTTCTGTAGCGCTGTACAGGGCCCTTCGCTAGAGAAGTTAGCCGGGCAGTAAGGCCCGCCTCGTGGAAGAAAAAAAATACGGGCAGGAGCTAGCGTAAAAGGGGAAAGGGAACTAGACGGCAGCTTGCGTAAACACTTCCTCACCTTGAACCAAGGTCCGACAGCGTTCTGCCAACGCGCGCAATTCCGGAAATGGCGATTCAAGATGCAACACGCTTCAGAAACGAGGCGATAAGTTGCCGCGGATACTACGTTACGCATCAGATACGGCGTGCAGGCGATGCAACGCGTGCGTGAAGCAGGAACACAACGCGCGCACGCCTTGCCTCTTCTGGAGAGTAGGCACTTCCTCGCCGACAGTTGCAGAAGCGCTCGTGATCGTGTACGAGAAACCCCCTTTCGATCGCGACAGATACTTGTACGAAAAAGAAACACCGGGAAGGAAGTGCTTTAACCGGCATGCCAGTGCAACACCCTGAGGGTCCCTTTCGTTTTCGTGGCCGCCGTTTCTGAGATGCGATCTCGCCGTCGGAAGACTTACGCCCGTTACCTTGCAGGCGTGTTTCAAAGCTAAGTTCTGTTTTGGTGATTTCAGTGTGTTCTTATGGCGTCATTCCTTAGCGAGAAAGTGGTCTGATGCCACTGTGTATGTGCAGGCAATCACTTGCACGCACTAAACTGTCAGTGCAATGATCAATTGATTAAAAGAGTCCTGTAAATATCAAACCAGAATTTTTGACTACGACATAGACCGTGTGGAGGGCTCTGGGTTCATTCTGACAAAATCGTGTTTCTTTTACCGTATAACAAAATCTAAGGACATGGATTCGATTACTTTTATCAAAAACGAATATGTACATTCTCTCATGACTCCCTCTTTTATATTTCTTATAAACTAATTTTACTATTCACTTGAGGGTACATGTTGAAATTGCGGAATTGAAGCCGATCAGTGGAGAAGTGATCCAACGACATGATTACTTCTTGGTCTCAATTTCTGAATTAATACATATGCTTGAAATAGAATACTTATGAAGTTACGCAGTAAGTGGTTTTAACTACAAACCTGAACACTTCAATCTGTCGCTCAAATCCACTTCTTCATCTAATCCCTATCAATAGACCGAATTGTGCTACATGCTCCATGCGCATTTTTTCTTTCGAGCTAAAGAAAGCGTCGCACTTTCGCCCGAAAGGTGAAGCATCGATTGCGATAGCAAATGAGTAGACAGGTATACGAAGTATGGATACTAGTCTTATGGGCAGTATAAACTTAGAAACACTCGCATACTAACTGAATTAACAAGCATGGTGTCAGCGCGCACAAGCCAACATGAGCCCATCACATTCGATGAGCGCGGACACTCGCTGTCAAAACGCTGGCGTGAGCAAGCGCAGCAGCAGCAGCGAGCGAAGTGACCTTCGTGCAATCTGTCGGTTCAACGCATGAGCGGCGAGAACACTTCACTTCATTTCACTTTTTACTTCCTTAAAGACCCCTCAATGGGGGTATTACATAAGGGGTGGGGTTTACAAATGTGCATTTTAATTGGTGGCCACATGAGTTCAATGAAGAATATTAGTATTAAGCTTATCAGCAAACGTCGTTGAACAGGTGATTTCGGTTATGTGACCGAAATCACCTGCGCGCACGAGACACGGCGCGCACGAAGGCGCGAGACGTCTGCAGATCAATTTCAAGATACGTAGCGCGGTCGCGCGAAGTACGCATTTGTTGGCGGAGTCGAAGCCGCGCCCCTCCCCCTCTCGTGCTGCCTCCGTCAGTTCCCCTCGCGCCCCGTCGCGAAATGCGCAGTCGCGAACAAATCACGCGTCAGCTACTTTCGCAGCAGTGTCTGGCAGAATGGCACAATGTCGAAGATGGTCCTGATAACTTAAAGCGGCGGACACATTACGTTAACTGTATAGTATTATTTCCGTGAAATAATGACACATGCTGCCTTTTTACTTCCTTTTTTTTTTTTTACTGAATGTGTTGCTGCAGTTCAATTTATGGAAATTCTGACCATTTGTTTCTCAGTTTTGCAGTCTACCATTCATAGATTCAGTTATTCTGTGTCAGAGTCAGGCAATGAGGCTAGCAGACCACATGCGAGCAATGCTTCGTGGCCACGAGCGTGATGACAGCATACCTTCGCGGCTCGGGTACTAGCCCCTTCCGCGCTGTGCTCTTAAAATGCGCAGATAGTACATAAAGCCACGCAGTCCAGTGTTCCCGCTAACTATTTTCAAAATGAATCGAGTTATTCAGTGGCCAGGCAAAATCATTTCCCTATGGTAACGCACTAAACCACTAGAACCGCAGCTAACGCAGCAACAAAAATTAAATCAATACCGGATACCATGTGCCCTCATATGCGGCGGACCGGTACACATACCAGCATCAAAGCAAATAAATATTACACAAAATATAGTCGCACCCTGCGGCCACTTCAATAAACTAAACACTTGATCGTAGCTAAGAGCTAACGTCGCTGATTGAGCTTCTCTGAGAGCTCACGCATGCCTTTCTTTTTCTCGCAACCACAGAAAAAACAAGCACGTTCCGAAAAAGCAAGAATACACAATAATACATTTGTCAAGCCCACTAGCTAGCCCTTAGGTGTGCTATAACAAAAAACTAAAGCTAAATTTCATACCCATGTCCGACGTTGCCTCACAAAGCGCAACGTACGCTGAAATGTCGGAACACGTGGTTGCTAAATTTTATCGCTGTCCGCCTGAATTTTCTTTGCAGGCTACATTATAATCCTGTTGTATGTCATGAACACGCGGAAAATATTGGGTAAAAGAATACGTCGTGCACTGTTTGCTATGTGCTTGAAAAGAAAACCACTCACCTCTGACGATTTTCGAAAACAGGAACGGAACAGTGCCGACATGCGTTGATTCGAAGAGCAGCCATCTTGATTATGGCACGGAGCATTCAGGCAGTACCGCAAACAGCGCGTCGTGCGTGGTATATGCAAAAAGCGGCGTGTATGAAAAGAAAAAAAACTGAATTTTTTCAATAGTTCTTTATGCAGTTAAAATAATTTCAAACGGCTATAGCTCAGTTTTAACTCGATTTATAGGCTGGAGATCAAGAAGAACCGAAAATTTCCGTTTGTTATTTTAACAGGTTTTTGTCATAGAGCATTCACAGAAAATTTTTTTTGTGGTACAGAAAATTCCTGTAGATTTTCTTTCAATTAATACCTTTTGTTTAGAGTGTACCATTATGTACACACCAGCTCTGAAAGTTCGTTTAAACCTTTTATCGATCGCACAAATAGAGTAAATTCCTCCTACAGGACTGTCCCATAATCACCAGCCTCTTAATTCCATGTTTCAGTGTACGCAAATAAACAAGCATTCAAACAGCAGGAAAGTCAGCACAAATGTGCTGAGAATCCCTCAAGCACAATAGGATTCGACAGTGCGCTGCGCTGTCTATAGCACTCTTACCTAGAGCAGCCCGCGTAAACAGTGCATCTACGGAAAAATTAGAAGATTACAGGAATCTGTATTCACATAGACAAGCGGCAGCTCATTCGAGACGATAATCGTGGCACGATTGAGCGAATTGCAATTTTACCCATTCTACGCGCTCAGTCATTTCGCTGAGAGACCTAACAATGCATCACAAGTGAGCTTTACAACAAAATGAGTGTCAACCAACTCGAACAAGTCCCGACTTGGCACGCACTCAACGTCGACAAAGAAACATAATGTCGGTGAGGCAAATTGGCTCTTTGTGGGAACGTAAATTAGCATGCGGGTGATATGATCGTAAGAGTAGGCTTCGGGGCGTGCGCGGACTACGAAATAACATAAGCATGGCTTTATTGGAAAAGTACCAGAACACAATGTTTCGAAACCTGGAAACTTAGCAGCCGGGCAAGTACCGTTCATACTTGTTTAATTCCTCATCCCAGTGTATGTTATCGAATGCGTACCAGTGAGTAATATGTTGGGCCACAGTGCTGTTTTTTTTATTCTATTAGCATTCTCTGGGAAATTCACCCAGTTTACGGTATGTCTCTATGCGTCTATTTCCGCTCCTAGCCTCATTCCCGCCGACTCTGGTCACGGGCTACTTCATGGTGAAATGTATTGAACATCGGGCTGCTATGCTGAGCGAACACTGTTTAAAACCAAGTGTTGGATTAACTTGGGTCACTTAGTACAGAACGTTGGGTATTTGGTGTTTTTCAATGAACCTCTTTCACCCCAACCTGGGTCACTGGGCGTGTGCCACTGTGTATGTGCCGTAGTTCAATGAACCACTTTGATGCGCACAAGACTGTACAGACTAAACCCGTCACTTCAACTCAGATCTCCAGCCGGCCTGCACCGACGTGAAGCGTCTCTTCTGTGTCGGTTGTGGCTTGGAGAAACCTTCACGAATGCCTACTCAGCACTAATTGGAATGGGTGATAGTCCTGCACCTGATGTTTGCGTATGCGAGGAGAACATTGACCACTTATTGTGTCATTGTTCTCAATTTCAAGCACAAATACAATCTTTGTCCAACACATTGAGGAAATTACATGATCGTCCTCTGAGTGAACAGACAGTACTAGAGCACCGTCCCCACCGATCATCGGCTCAGAAGGCAGTGAAGGCACTTTTGTGTTTTCTGAGAACTTCTGGTCTGCGCGAGCGGCTTTAACTCAAGTACTGTCCGTACACGTATCTACGTCTTCTCTCTCCCTTCTATCTCTTCCCTTTCTCCCTTCCTCCATCGTAGAGTAGCAAACCAGACTCGTGACTGGTTAACATCCCTGCCTTCCTATTTCCCCCCCCCCTCTCTCTCTCTCTTGATGCGACTTGATTCACCAGGTGTATGTAAAACGTATCACCAACGTATAATCACTGCGCAAAACGTATCATCAACAATTACCGACCAACCATAAGACGTATCGCTATGCAAAGTCGCCAATAATGTCTAAAGGATAGATGCGCCGCCAATTTTCTTTCTCCACCTGATAAGAAGAGTCGGTGTTTCCACTAAAGAGACGATCGCTCGCAGTTGCGCTACTCGCTTTGATCAAAGACCTTTATCAGAACAAACCATTTTGGAATGCCGACTTCACAAGCCACAGCAGCTGATGGCGCTGACGGCACTGGTACAGTTTTTTTAAAGGCAACAGACCTGCACAATCTAGTGTGGCCTGAGCTGGCGTTTGTTGGGATAGAAGCAACCTAGTGCTTGATAGCCGGCGGGTGTGGTGAACGGCTGTGACCGTGTCTCTGTGCTCTCTCTCTCTCTCTCTCTCTATTTTCTTATCTAACTCCCCCTTCTCTTGGTCCCTCATGCATGGGTAGCAAACTCGATTGTCCATTCTGCCTAATTTAACCACCCTGCCTTTCCCCTTTCTTCTGTCTCTATCTCCATTATTCCCCTTTCTGTCAAATATAGCTGAAGAATTCTCCTAGGACTCGCTTCCCTTTATGTAGTTGCTTTCCTCGCGCTTTGTTACCGGCGCTCCGTTTCCGTATTTTGTTGCCGTTGACTCGATGTATCAATTGCGAATGTTACTTTGCTGCATACTCAAAGAATATTTGTTTGAAAAGTTTGACGCGCTTAAGCACGAAGTGTGGTCTTTGTGAGGAATACCGTCGAGTGCACTTGCTTACCGAAATGTTCCATCGGCAACTGTCTGCTCGCAAACGTCCATTTGCAGATTATACTGCTGAAGAGTTTCCATTAACTGCACCATCCGAGTGCTAACCTGCGTGGCCATAACAACGAGGATAAAAAAAAAATATTTCAAATGAAGCTAAGGGCCACTCAAAAGAATGAAACGCGAAAGTATGAGCGTGAGGCTTAGAAGCAGGAAGGTTGCTACGTAACCTCACGTGAAGGTAAGAAGCATAAATACGTCAGGGCAGGCTACAATCAAACCCAGCCAGATGTTACTTAAGTGACGTTCGAAGGTGGTGCATGCATCCGACCGTCTATTGGAGAAACAGAATACGTAACAACAGGAGGAAAACGGAGTCAATGGAGATAAAGGGAATGCACTATAGAGTAAAGGCGCATTGGCACAGGTGACTGAAAAGGTCGTGCGATCTACATCGACTGGCGACCAAGGAGCGACTTACGGCGGCTGACGTTCACACCGGCAAGCGCGACCTACCCGTCGACACGCCGAAGTGTCCGACGATTGGCACCGTTCGCGTCGGCTCGCATCGTCACGCATTTAAGCGTCAGCGAATACAGGCGTCCTGCTTTTGCACCGCTGATGGGTTCAGTACGTTTGCAAATGCAGTTGCGCGACTGAAAAATAGAGCAGCCTAGCGACTAACCGAAAACAGTCCCGCGACCTCTGAGAGTCGCCGGTGCGAATGCGCCTAAGCAGCCCTGAGTCGATTATCTCTTGCCGCGAAAAGGAGGTGAGGGACGATTGATCCAAGTGACAAGATTCGGAAATTTAGTGGCGTATATATCCCCTATTCCTACAGACGCAGTCCACGGGTGTATTGAAAATATTGCGCTGAAGGCACTGGTACTGTTCTTTAAAGACAACAGACCTGCACAATCTAGTATGGCCTGAGGAATCAATTGGGGACAATTAGGCAAGAAGGGGAACCTACACAGCGAAACACATACGGAGTAGATAAAAGTAATTCACGCGAAAACTCCTATGGGAGTTGTCTATGTATGCGTAAACATTGTGCCACTTTTCATCTCCGCACTCCCCGGTGTCATTATCAATGTTATGAAACTTGATCCGACCAGTATAAACTCTTATCAACCCTTATCGGTTGTTATCAACTTTATCGGACAAGATGCGACCCTTATCAGCTGTTATCAGTTGTTGTCAACCTTATTGGATGTGATCCGACCCTTACCAACTATTATAGGTCCTTATCAACGTTATATGACTCGATCCGTCTTTTATCAACCCTTATCTGTGCTTATTAACCTTATCAGAATGTCTAGAATCATAAGCCCTTATCAATTTTAGCATTTTACCCATCCCCGTCGAACCATTATCAATGGTGATAAGACCCATACAACCCCTAATTACTGTTTATCATCCTCTTTATTACTGTTACTTAAATTACTGTTTATCATCTTTAAGCTGCCAGTGTCAACTCACTGGCAGCTTATCTGTCTGTGCTGCGCGACGTGAAGGGAATGACCCCTCAGTAATCGGTGGCATTTAGGTCGGTGAAGGAACGCCCCAACGGAAGGCGGATATCGCGACCACTGAAACGCATCGGCAATGTGGCGTGTTTAGCGTTTAATTTCCGCAAAATATGAATTTTCCAGATGTTTACAATGCTCCAAGCAGGCTCTACTTGCGGTCCTAGAGATGTTCTATATTCCACTATCACCAAATATTTCAACGACGCCTTCGTAGAAACTGTTCTCCTTTGACATTTGTTTTGTACCTCCGGTACGACAGATTCATATTGTTCAGATGTATTCCCTTTTTGTAAGCGTAGGTGTTTAGCATAGAGGGCAGGACTCTCGGCCTCTGAGCATAGAGTCGTAGGTTCGAGCCTCTCCGCCACGAACCTTTTTACCTTATCATTTTACTGGTGACGTGAAACCTTAAGTTCTCTATAGAGATTCGTTTTACGTGACAGACGGACGGACGGACGGGTTTCCTCGTTGGGTAGGCTTATAGAAATGCTTACGCAATTAAAGAAAACTATAATACACTGTATTATTAAATGGCTGGTGTGGTTCAGAAGTGTGGTTCAGGTATGCTTACTCGCACTACTTTGGTGATCGGTGTATCAGGGCTTATAAGAGCATTAGCCGGTGCTCGCATTCTGAGCACATCGGAACTTATTCGCATATATATATATATATATATATATATATATATATATATATATATATATATATATATATATATATATATATATATATATATATATATATATATCGCTGAGAATAGCCATAGAAAGCTTTGCATTAACGAAAATTACTTTGTTGATGACGAGAATGAGTATGGTGACGGAAATACAAGGGGAAATATAGTGGCAGTACTGGCGGAGTGAAGGAGAGAGAGGGAGAGAGATAACAGAAGCTCAGGTTAACCCCATCAACTAGAAATGACACAGCGTGTCTACGCAGCAGGGCACTCGAGTCTGTTACCCCCAGGTACCGAAGCAGCGCTCTGGTGATAACGTGAGCAAAGCTGGCCAAGCTGGTCGAATCGGTACGTATATCTGTATGGGAAAAACGTCCCAAAAAGGTACAAAGACATCAGAACAGGAAGTGAACGAGACAACAGGACTGTTTTTGTCGTCTATCATTCTTTTTATTTCTGGTTTTTACGTGGTTTCCCACCATATTCATGTGGGCCACATAATATGGCCACAGTCATTAGAACCGGTAGGCATACAATTACACGTGCGTCATATTTGAGAGGAATCTAAGTACGCATGGCCCCTACCTAATGAACAGAAAGAACAATAAAATGCCAATATCTTGGAACGCCTTCACCAGATTCATTTCGGGGCAAGTGTTGAGGTTACGAAGAATGAACGAGGAAGAAATCTGGAGCCGCTGCCGCGGACAAAAATAAAGGTGCACTTTATATGCCCTCTGCACGGGTACTGCGGAGCGTGTTCTGTGTCCTCGTGCGCGTCATCAGCAACGATTCCTAAGTATTCACATTACCATATTCGCTATACTTACTTTGACCGTGGCCGAGCGTCAGAAATCGATATACCAAATGCCACAAAACACGGCGCAATAACAAAATATCAGGAGAAAAAAAAAGACACTTGGCTTGCTTGCTTTCTTCCTTCACGAAGGAAACCATTGGTGAAAGTCATCACGAACACTTGGTCTTGCGTAGGTAGTTCTTTACGGTAGGGGCAACGCTTAACACTCAGTTTCCTTCCAAATAAGACGCACGTGCCCGCTCTCATGATTGTGACCGTCCATTCGAAAGGTAGCCGAATTGACTTACACCATCAGATAGCGCAAATTACCAATGACGTTGCAGAGTCACTGAGCTTCCCCCTGTGAGGAAAGGAGCTGAGCGAAGCTCAGCTCCTTTGTTTCTTTGTCTGCTGTAGCAGCTACAGTACGTAGTATAAGTTGCCGACGAACGTAACTTAACCAACTCGCCTCTAGCACAACGCATCTAAACGTCACAGGTTTGACTTGCGCAGCGTGTTCCTTACTGATCGCATAATACGTTTCCTATGATAGCTAATACTGTGTAGGAGAAAAAACTGCCTCCTTTGATGACGCTGGCAATGTAAACGTCCCACCGCAGGCAATATGGAATGTGGTATACGTCGCTATCTGGTAATTTTTCGTGTTTTATGTACGAATGACTGTTACGCGATTGCAAGTGACGTGTGTATTACTATTGAGATTATGTTTGCTTCACATCATGCCTTATGTTGTTAACACGAATATTTGACCAAACGTTGGGCAGCTCGACTTCTCGAAGAAAGGCAAGAAACAGGCGTTGAATTCCTTTCCTGGTTACTCGGCACAATTCAGGGAGCGCTGCGGCTTCTCTCCTGACAGCTTCTGTCAGGTCTGCGTCGCGATATATGTGAATAGATGGTGTCAGGAATCAGAATGCATTAACGTCAAGTGTTTGACAAAGGCTGCCGAGGCATTGCTATATCATCGTCGATAAAAGCGCCGACAAATCTTTCCGTGCGCCACATGGAGAAAGCAAAAGCACCTTTGTGTTCTTGTCAAGAAGGGACGCAGCGCGGAACGTTAGCGTACTCGCCAGTACCATCACATTAAGAAATCTAGAAGCATACGGTGAGGGGCTAGTTGGTATGACATTATGCGAACAACGAAAAACTGCGCAAAAAAGAACAAGACAGAGAAAGAACCACACGACACAGGCGCAGTTCTGTCTTGTTCTTTTTTGCGCAGTTTTTCGTTGTTCACATTAAGAAAGTTAAAAAAAATTAAAATATGGGGTTTTACGTGCCAAAACCACTTTCTGATTATGAGGGACGCCGTAGTGGGGGACTCCGGAAATTTCGACCACCTGGGGTTCTTTAACGTGCACCTAAATCTAAGTACACGGGTGTTTTCGCATTTCACCCCTAACGAAATGCGGCCGCCGTGGCCGGGATTCGATCCCGCCACGTCGTGCTCAGCAGCCTAACACCATAGCCACTGAGCAACCACGGCGGGTCACATTAAGAAAGTTGAACACACACTGAAGTTCACTAACTGGAACCCACACGCCGTGGGTTCATACACAGTGTTTCGTTCACTTTGAAAGCTTTTTTTTACGCTGAGAAACGTTACTCGAATCACGTCGCTTGGATATCATTTGCAAAAAAAAAGCCAAAGCAATACATTGACTAACTACATTAACCGCAATAATTAACTTCTTAGTTGTAAACTTTACGGCACATGTTTGTATTGTAATGTCGAAGGGAGTCGTCATAAGCTCTCCGTGTTCCTATTTTTCAGAACGGTCATGTAAACCGAAATAGCTGACGTAAAAGAATTCATTTAATTTAGCTGATTACGCACCCAGCACTGCGAATTAATCTTGACTCGCAGTGAACCTGTCACATGGCTACTAACCCCACCGCTACCACCACCACACCGGCCATGCATTTATTAATCCAGCAATTAATTTGTTGCGGAGAAGCCTGCGATATATTTGTTGCCAACCTTTCCAAAACCCCACCTCATGAGTCGAGCAATTGACATCCTAATAAGCACTTCAGAGGGCATCATTTCGGTTCTAATTACTACAGGCGAAGTGACGTGTATGTTTTTTTTTTTTTTAGTTTCTGGGCAGTGCCGGTTTCATTAGCCTGCGGAGAACCACACCTTATTATACAAGAGCATATAGCAGGTGGTTCAAAAGCCACCAGAAGTCCTGCGAGTCTAAAATCGCGGCCGTAATTTTACCACCGTCCACAACTGTTACTTAGGCCTACTGCCAGCGTATATCAATATTTTTTTATTCATGTGCTGTTTTCTTTGTTGAAGTTGAACTTGCGACTTTCGACGTAGTCGCAGCCACATTTCCAGCGCGGCGCATCGCGAGAACTTTGCTCGGTGAGGTCAATGGTTGAAGTATACGGGGATTAGGGGGTAATGCGAATAATATCGGCTTGCACTTCAAATGTGTGGATTAACGCAGGAAGTGAGAAAACTTCACACACACACACACAAACACATACACAAAACACATATATATACTGGGTCCCGTGAGACCGTTGCGGAACATCGTCAAGGTAAGGAAAACAACCTGGCACAAGCAACCGCAGCGAGGCCGAACAAAAGAGAGAGACCTCGATAAAATTCTAATGAGAGCGCGAGATCGCGTGGCGCGAATCCGCGCCACAGATGACCCAACGATGCTCGCGTAAGCTCTGGCGCTTCCACAGTGACGTCATTGCGCCCGTGGGAACGTGCCGCTGCCTGACGCGACGTTTTTTGGCTGGAACAACATGCAAACAGTCGTGTAAACAGTCGTGGGTGAAAATAGAGTTCTATATTTAAACTTTACTATATCGTCGCCGTTTGTGCTACCTGGCCGCAGTACAATAAGCCAAAGTTTGCCTGGGAGATGCCGGAAACTTTATTGCAGTCTTCAATTTTATCTTAGTGCCGCATAGTTTCGTTGTCTTTCTCTGTGGGTCATCGCAGCGTTGGGTAGGGGTTTCGTTGGAGCTTTAATGACATTATTTTCTGGATTGTAATAAAATGTCCGGTTATTTCTACGCAGAATCGGGCGGAAGAACGACGCACATGTGAGCGCGAATACGGAGCGCGCATACTTGGGGGTCTAGGTGTAGCAGCGGGCGTCGTTAGCCTGGCATTTTTAGATGGCAATTGTTCCGCCTTGGCATTTCACACACTTTTAGCAAGGGAGTCTCAGAATTTGCCCAACTCCGTCGTATCACGTTTCCTGACAAGTGTGGGCCCTCCAGGGGACATTATGGGTGCGATCTTGTACGCGTTCCAAAATAGAACGGAGGCGGTTCGTTCCACCGAGCCAAATACGATTCGTCAATTCGAACCATGCCGAACGCCATGACGTCAAGTGTGACGTGATATCTGCTGTCAATCATTCCGTGTCGTCTGCTATCGGACAAACGGAACGGAACATACCGCTTATTTCGTGACGTAAAGAACGAACCGCCTCCGTTCTATTTTGGAACGCGTACAAGATCGCACCCTATATGTTCATAGCATGCGTGTGTAAGACGTGTCTTTTTCAGACTGCGAAGCAACGTCTTTTATTTCTTAATCAAACTGCGGGCGTAACCAGAAAATGTGTTCCACATCAGCCATCTCACCACATAAAGCACATAGCGGAGAGCGCATATCATCCAGCTTTAAACAACCAAGCCTGGGTGTATGCGGAGTTGGTACTAATGCGATCATCATCATCATCATCAGCCTAGTTACGCCCACTGCAGGGCAAAGGCCTCTCCCATACTTCTCCAACAACCCCGGTCATGTACTAATTGTGGCCATGTTGTCCCTGCAAACGTCTTAATGTCATCCGCCCACCTAACTTTCTGCCGCCCCCTGCTACGCTTCCCTTCCCTTGGAATCCAGTCCGTAACCCTTAATGACCACCGGTTGTCTTCCCTCCTCACTACATGTCCGGCCCATGCCCATTTCTTTTTCTTGATTTCGACTAAGATGTCATTTACCCGCGTTTGTTCCCTCACCCAATCTGCTCTTTTCTTATCCCTTAACGTTACACCTATCATTCTTCTTTCCATAGCTCGTTGCGTCGTCCGCAATTTCAGCAGAACCCTTTTCGTAAGCCTCCAGGTCTCTGCTCTGTAGGTGAGTACTGGTAAGACACAGCTGTTATAAACTTTCCTCTTGAGGGATAGTGGCAACCTGCTGTTCATGATTTGAGAATGCCTGCCAAACACCCCCCAGCCCATTCTTATTCTTCTGGTTATTTCAGCCTCATGATCCGGATCCGTGGTCACTACCTGCCCTAAGTAGATGTATTCCCTTACCACTTCCAGTGCCTCGCTACCTATCGTAAACTGCTGTTCTCTTCCGAGACTGTTAAACATTACTTTAGTTTTCTGTAGATTAATTTTCAGACCCACCCTTCTGCTTTGCCTCTCCAGGTCAGTGAGCATGCATTGTAATTGGTCTCCTGAGTTACTAAGCAAGGCAATATCATCAGCGAATCGCAAGTTGCTAAGGTATTCTCCATCAACTTTTATCCCCAATTCTTCCCACTCCAGGTCTCTGAATACCTCCTGTAAACATGCTGTGAAAGCATTGGAGATATCATATCTCCCTGTCTGACGCCTTTCTTTATTGGGATTTTGTTGCTTTCTTTGTGGAGGATTACGGTGGCTGTGGAACCGCTATAGGTATCTTCCAGTATCTTTACATATGGCTCATCTACACCCTGATTCCGTAGTGCCTTCATGACTGCTGAGGTTTCGACTGAATCAAATGCTTTTTCGTAATCAATGAAGGCTATATATAAGGGTTGGTTATATTCCGCACATTTCTCTATCACCTGATTGATAGTGTGAATATGGTCTATTGTTGAGTAGCCTTTAGAGAATCCTGCCTGGTCCTTTGGTTTACAGAAGTCTAAGGTATTCCTGATTCTATTTGCGATTACCTTAGTAAATACTTTGTAGGCAACGGACAGTAAGCTGATCGGTCTATAATTTTTCAAGTCTTTGGCATCCCCTTTCTTATGGATTAGGATTATGTTAGCGTTCTTCCAAGATTCCGGTACGTTCGAGGTCATGAGGCATTGTGTATATAGGGCGGCCAATCTTTCTAGGACAGTGTTCCCACCATCCTTCAACAAATCTGCTGTTACCTGATCCTCCCCAGCTGCCTTCCCCCTTTGCATAGCTCCTAAGGCGTTCTTTACCTCTTCCGGCGTTACTTGTGGGATTTCAAGTTCCTCTGGACTATTCTCTCTCACCTTATCGTCGTGGGTGTTACTGGTACTGTATAAATCTCTGTAAAACTCTTCAGCCACTTGAACTATCTCATCCATATTAGTAACGATATTGCCGGCTTTGTCTCTTAACGCACACATCTGATTCTTGCCTATTCCTAGTTTCTTCTTCCCTGCTTTTAGGCTTCCTCCGTTCCTGAGAACCTGTTCAATTCTATCCATATTATAGTTCCTTATGTCCGCTGTCTTACGCTTGTTGATTAACTTAGAAAGTTCGGCCAGTTCTATTCTAGCTGTAGGGTTAGAGGCTTTCATAGATTGGCGTTTCTTGATCAGATCTTTCGTCTCCTGCGATAGCTTACTGGTTTCCTGTTTAACGGCGTTACCACCGACTTCTATTGCGCACTCCTTAATGATGCCCATAAGATTGTCGTTCATTGCTTCAACACTATGGTCCTGTTCCTGGGTTAAAGCCGAATACCTGTTGTGTAGCTTGATCCGGAATTCCTCTAGTTTCCCTCTTACCGCTAACTCATTGATTGGCTTCTTATGTACCAGTTTCTTCCGTTTCCTCCTCACGTCAAGGCTAACTCAAGTTCTTACCATCCTATGGTCACTGCAGCGCACCTTGCCGAGCACGTCTACATATTGTATGATGCCAGGGTTCGCGCAGAGTATGAAGTCGATTTCATTCCTAGTCTCCCCATTCGGTCTCCTCCACGTCCACTTTCGGCTAACCCGCTTGCGGGAAAAGGTATTCATTATCCGCATATTATTCTGTTCTGCAAACTCTACTAATAACTCTCCTCTGCTATTCCTAGAGCCTATGCCATATTCCCCCACTGACTTGTCTCCAGCCTGCTTCTTGCCTACCCTGGCATTGAAGTCGCCCATCAGTATACTGTATTTTGTTGCGATACAGCAGGGCAAAGTCTTCCTAGGGCCACATATGCTTGATGTGGATTTTTGTGGAGCGCCAGAAAATGATTGTGGATTGTATCTTAAGTTTTCGGCAAATTCATTGGATCTGTCAATTTTGGGGCACCTGAGAGCTTTTGGCGCGCAACAGCGTCATCTTTCTCATGACCTTCAATTTCAACATGTGATGGGATCACTTGGATCACTTGGGGATTTCACTTGGAATCCCCCGCTCCTAAGGTCTCTGGGTAGCGCCAAAGATTGCCTAAAAATCAGATCCGTCGAAGCAGGTCACGACATTGAGTCTGAGCACTGACTTTGAGTCCGTGAGAATAACGACATTATGTGCGGAATAGACCTTTAGTTTTCTCGAAACAGCACTGATTGTAGCACTTTCTACAGTTGCTGACGAAATTAAGTGGTCCAGCTGACCAGACTCTAACACGTCTAGATTAGGTATACAGAATGCCGTGGCGCTACTCGGTGTATGTACGTACGCCTGCCCGCCTGTGTAGACTTGCAAGTGGCTTCGATACGCTGTGTCGGAGTGGCCCAGTGCAAGAGACTTTGCTTCGGTCATTGCAATGGTGCGTTTCGCTAGTAGTTTGGGAACTCTGACACTTCAGGTAATAAAGGTGCATATTTGATGTTTCTGTGCTTTGTCGTTTGCTTTAGCACAGTTAAATGTGAGAGTAAAAGCGCATTCTTAAATATGATTCGCACTTGAAGCCACAGGGCAATCTTGCGCTAAAGTTTATTTTGAGATCAGCATGACGTGGTACATCGGCAGTTATATGTCGTTATGCCGCTGAGCACGAGACCGCGGGTTCGATTGCCGACCGCGGCAGCTGCGTTCTTATGAGCCTTATGCGCTGCAGCTAACTTTCAATGCAATAGCTGATGCTGTTAAAGTTGCATACGTGAGGCAGTAAAAATTAACCCTAAGCCCTGCTGCGCTATAGTGCTCCTTACCACCAGCTCTGCAGTTTCGTCCCACAATTTAATTTTGAGACAGCCATTCCTCGTCTTATCATTCGATTCAATTTAAATTTTTGTGCCTGGCTGTGCAGTTTCTTACTTTATTGCCATTATTCTTGCGGAGATCTTCGCAAATGATATGGGATACACGTAATGTCATTACAAGTTAAGTGAAAAATGCGTAATTATTGGAATGTATAAGGCAAGCTGACCTGCTTTGCTTAGCGCTCTAAACCTTCATTGGCCTGTATGTAAGAGAACTACAGTTCAGCAACCAGCTATACACTTGAAAGATGAAACCGTTTTGCAATCGCACTTCATTGCGGCTCTCTCTGATCCGTCGTGGCTGCTTAGTCATTATGGTGTTGAGCTGCTAAACACGAGGTCGATGGATCGAATCCCGGCCACGGCGGCCGCATTTCGATGGAGAGGAAATGTGAAAGCAGCCGTGTACTTAGGTTTTAGGCGCACGTTAAAGAACCCTATGTGGTCCATATTGCCGGAGTCCGCTATTACGGCCTGCCTCATAATCAGATGGCGGTTTTGGCAGGTAAAACCCCATAATTCATTTTTTTTTATTTAAGGGGCTCTCTCTGCTGCGGTCAGGTTGCGCCAGTCACAGGGGGTGTCGCCTGTCTAATGTACTCAGTGTCGTCATTGCGGTAGACTTTTGCAACCCTTGCGTAACGAACAAAACCGGTTTTCCAAAACAGGAACAACGACATCTGAAATAGCAGTGCGTTTAATATTGTCAGTGACACTGCACTTGGCCTGTTCTATTAACAGCCGTCAACGAATGAGATGTACTAATGGGAGCGCGCTTTTTATTTAGCGCGATCATGTTGTCTTTGTCTTCGCGTGATGAGAAACCTTTCCCTCGTGACCATTTGATGTGACGTGTAAAACATATGAGAGCAAACGCAATAACTCCACGTTTTTCATGTTAACACTACACTCGCAGCGTTCACTGCGCCGCACCGGGCAGTCCAATTTCAAAGCTGTCGCGTTTCGTTTGGTAAGGAGCGCATGTCCAGGCGAACTTAATATAAAAAACAAGGAAAAAAATAACAGTCAGCACTTCAGTATTGTGTACTGAAATGATTTCACAATGCCCTTCTGTCTTATTCATGTTTATGCGTTTGCGTCACAAGCATAATTTTCCTTTTTTTCTCTCTCGATGTGTTGTCGTCAAGCTGCTACACTTTTGCTATCAGAGGGAACTTCTGCGCACTACAGACCCTAGCATACCGAATAAGCGTTGTACTAGTACACCGTCCCCACCGATCATCGACTCAGAACGCAGTGAGGGCACTTTTGTGCTTTCTGAGAACGCCTGGTTTGTACGAGGGGCTTTGACTCAAGTACTTTGACTCAAGTACTCCGTGCACCGTGTCTACACCCATCTCTCTCTCCCTTCTCTCTCTTCCCCTTCTCCCTTCCCGCAGCTTAGGGTAGCCAATCGGACTATTGACTGGTTAACATCACTGCCTTCCTTATATTCCCCTCTCTTTCTCTATCTCGAAACGCGGAAACTCCAGAGCACTGTCTATTTGTTTTTTGTTTTTTTTATGTTGGCTGTAGTTGTTTGACTGTATATAGACGCCGCTTGGAGTGCCAAGATATTTTGCGCAGTAACTACACGCCTGGAGAGACAGGCTGAGAAGTTCTACGACGAAGCTTCAGTTCTTCAGGACCAAAGGCGAAAAAAAGGAAGTGCGAAGTGTTGGACGTATTCTCAATATAAGCATGTGTACTTACCTTTACTCACGCGTTCTACGTCCAACGGCCTCTACAGTCCAAGAGCCCCACCGCTATTATACCGATGCGTTAAAGTCTAAGATATATTGCAGAGGCTGCCTAAAGTGGACTGAGCCGATTTACTCGAAAGGTATGTGAGAAGTTGGCACCGGATGAAAGTAGCACCACAACAAGTGTTCGCGTCGTGCGCAAGCAACCACGCGCTTGTAGACGCAACAAAGGCTCAGTGATGTTTGTACGCGTTGCGTCTGATGATACGGTAAATGCCTTGGGCCCGACGCCAAGAACGAAAGCTTAACGCGCACCCCACGTGATTCATTCCCAACGACGCAAAATTGCTTCCCCACAGCGAAGACATCCTTGGCGACGACTGTGCCAAGGTGGCGCGATGTGAACCCACAAATAAAGTCTGAATCCGTTCCTACACCAATGTTTCCCCTGGTTAAAGAAAGAAAACAAGAAGAAAACGAAAAGAAACCAAAAGAAAAGCTCGAGCAGAGTCATGTTGGGAGATGGAATTTTGTTGTTCTCTCCGTACTTCTTGGTACAGTACTAATAAAGCTTCCCGTGCCTTTCATTGTAGGCTTTCTTTTCATTCTCATCAATATGGCATTCGGAACATACATTCTCATCAATTAAATTTGTTAAATGATGTATTCGCGGAAAGGAATAAGCGGCGAATAATCAATGCCTTCTTCAGGAAGCGTAGCAATAGAAAGTGGACCTGGAAAAGCCCTAATGGTGAAACGAGAAATGAAATTGATTTCATACTTTCATAGTGCAGGATGTAGAAGGGTTAGGTAGGGTAAAGAGCTACGATCATAGGTTAGTGAGGTCTAGGATTCACCTCGATTTGAAGAGACAAAGAGTAAAATTGGTCAGGAACAGACAGGACAACCTAGACACAGTAAGAATAAAAGCAGACCAATTCAGGCTGGTACTTGCGAACAAATATGCGGCTTTAGAACACAGAATTACAGATGACATAGAGGGAATGAATTAAACCGTAACTAGGCTGGCTTCAGAAGCAGCAACCGAAGTGGGAGGTAAGGCACCGAGGCAACCAGTAGGCAACCTCCCCCAAGTAACGAAGGGCCTAATAAAGAAACGACAAAGGATGAAAGTGTCCAACTCTAGAGAACAGATAGAATTCGCGAAACTGTTAAAACTCACCAACAAGGAGAAAATAAGAGATATTCAAAATTTTAACGTGAGAAACACTAAGGAAGCAGTAAAAAATGGACGCAGCATGAAATCAGTGGGAAGGAAACTTGGCATAGGACAAACCAAGGTGTATGCACTGAAAGATAAGCAGGGTAATATCATCAGCAATCTCGAAGATATAGTAAAGTAACGGAAGAATTCGATACTGACCTGTGCAATATACAGAGGAGCCACGATACCTCCATTCGAACTAGTAAGGAACAGATTACAGAGGCTCCTTCTCTAGCGAAGATGTTCGAAGGGCCGTGCAGGACATGAAACGGGGGAAAGCGACTGGAGGAGAGGGAATAACAGTATATTTAATCAAAGATGGAGGAGACATCATGCTTGAAAAGGTTGCGGTGCTTTATACGAAATGTCTCACGACTTCAAGGGTCCCTTAGAACTGGAAGAGTGCCAAAATTATACCAATCTACGAATAGGGAGTTACAGAATTCAAAAATTATAGACCCACTAGCTTACTCCCAGTATTATATAAAATATTCACCAAGATAATCTCCAATATAATAAGGACAATACTGGACTTCAGCCAACCAAAGGAACAGGCTGGTTTCACTAAGGGATACTCTACAATGGATAAAATCCATGTCATCAATGAGGTAATTGAGAAATCCGCCGAGTACAATCAGCCTCTCTATATGGCTTTCATAGGTTACGAAAAGGCATTTGATTCAATAGAGATACCAGCAGTCATAGAGGCACTACGTGATCAAGGAGTGCAGGACCTTTAGTAAATATCTTGGAAAATATCTACAAAGATTGTAAAGTCACCTTAATTCTCCAGAAGAAAAGTAGGAAGACACCTGTAAAGAAAGGGGTCAGACAAGGAGACAAAATCTCTCCAATGCTATTCACTGCGTGCTTGGAAGAAGTATTAAAGCTATTAGGAGTGACGATCAACGGCGAATATCTCAGCGACCTTCGGTTTGCAGATGACATTGTCCTGTTGAGCAACACTGGAGACGAGTTATAACAAATGATTGAGGACCTTAACAGAGACAATGTAAGAGTGGGCTTGAATATTAATATGCAGAAGACAAAGATAACGATTAATAGCCAGGCAGGGGAACAAGAGTTCAGGATGGCCAGTCAGCCTCTAGAGTCTGTAAAGGAATACGTTTACCTAGGTCAATTACTGAGAGGGAACCCTGGTCATGAGAAGGAAATTTACAGAAGAATAAAAATGGGTTGGAGCACATACGGCAGACATTATCAGCTCCTAACTGGAAGCTTACCATTATCATTGAAAAGAAAAGTGTACAATCAGTGCATTTTACCGGTGCTAACATATGGGACAGAAACTTGGAGGCTGACAAAGAAGCTTGACAGTAAGTTAAGGACCGCGCAAAGAGCGGTGTGACGAAGAGTATTAGGCATAACGTTAAGAGACAGAAACATAGCGGTTTGGATCAGAGAGCAAACTGGTATGGCCGATATTCTAATTGACAATAAAAGAGAAAAAAATGGAGATGCGCAGGTCATGTAATACTTACGTTATATAACCGTTGGACCATTAGGGTTACAAAATGGTTACGCACATGTAAATGTTTCACACGGTAGGGAGTAGCGCGTGTTTCTTCTCACCCGCGTTTTGTGCATTCCTTCGTTCTCGCACTGCTCTTGTGTATAATCGAAGATTTAATTGTTAGCAGACGCTCCAGCTAGTTCAGCGCAGTAACACCAGCAAGTCCTCACGCGCGCCGCGTCTAGCGCGACTAGCGCGGCGTCTCTATGCCGAAAATGGCACACACGCACGTATGCACTCACACACACAGACCCACACACAAGGTACTTAAATGCCAAAGACAATTGCGGGAAACGAACGTACTTGCGATTCAAGATCACGTTGTATAATGCAGCAGCGATAGCGTGGCAACAGAGTGTGTGGGCCTTATCTTTCTCTAAAACGGTTGTGCGCTACTCACGTGCATTGCAGTTGGTGGCAAGCTATGAACCACAAAAAAAATTCCGCCCACAAAAACGCAGTGCACCTACCCTTCAGCTCTGAAAGAAAGCCGATCCAGCTGGAGTCCGCTCACAGCCTAATGACTTTGCACTGCAAATCCAAATGCCGGGCTAACTGGAAAATAAACGCTCGTTGCTTCAAGCTAGAATGGTATCTTTGGTTGAGCCGTGATGCCAAAATCATCCGTAATATGTGCCCCAGATCTCATCCTCAAATCAGCGACACATGGTCAGAGCGGTAGAAAAGAAAGAAAAAAGCTATTTTAAACGCACAATATCATTTGGAGTAGGAAAAATAAGAAACAGTATTGATTCTTTATAATTTTTTTGCATAATCGTGAGTGGACTCCCACTGGCTCAACTCTCTTTCACAGAGATAGGTATGTGCACTGTGTTTTTGTGGGTTAAGACTGCAATTTTTGTGCAATCAGCTGTAGTTCAATGCCACAGTGCACTGTGGCAAGGTGCACTGACGCCGCTTTCATTTTTTTCCATCTTGTCGAAGCCTGCCTCGTCGAACATTGCTAATCTGCCGTGACTTTTTACCGAATAAACGGCAATGATGAATGATCCATGTGCATGCTTATCTTAACGTGCGGAAGCTCATTTTCTTGTTTGCTTTTTAGTGCATTTCTTAACGTGCATTTCTTAACGTGCGGAAGCTCATTTTCTTGTTTGCTTTTTAGTACAAACTAAAATACAATATTTGTGAACGTTGCGCTGTCTTCTCGGAAGTATTTTTATATTTTTCTCGGTCTGGAAAGAAATCAGAGCGTAATATCTGCTGCAACAACACACCAGTTGCAAGATATATGTTTTTGCCGCTGAAATCCTTAAATTTGTTAGCGAGATAGAGAGAGAGAGAGAGAGAGAGAAAGAGAGAGAGAGAGAGGAAGGCAAAGGAAAGACAGGGTGGTTAACCAGAGATTATCTCTGGTTAGGTGCTCTGTACCGGGGGAGGAGGGAAGGGATGTGATAGATGAGAGAAAAAGAATATGAAAAGAAAAAAAAAGCACACGCTTAATAGAGCGTGTGCTTTTGTGCTGTCTCACAGGCCGGTGTCTTTTTAATAACGGAGCAGTGCCTTCATAGCGGCTCGCGCTAATGCTCGTGTAGGTCAGTTTCCAAGAATGTTGTTTTCAGTGAGTCTAGCTCCGGTTTGTGTCGCGTGGCTGATAGTGCTTCTTCTCTTTGCGCGTTGAAGTGAGTGCACTCGCAAAGAAGGTACGCGATCGTATCGCTGCAGCCGCAGAAATCACGAAGTAGGCTGTAGCATTCCGATCAGAAGAGAGGACGCATTTGAATATGTTACTCCGAGCCATAGACGGACTAGAAGGGTGCAGTCACGTCATGGAATGTGGCACAGAATACGGAGATGTTAATTATGGCGCCCACTTGTGAAGTCCGATGAATTCCAGTGAACCAATGTTAGGTTACGCACTAGCGCAGAAAGCTTTGTCGCTGCGTCGGCTTTTGAAATAGGAATGGCCAAACAGTTGATGCCGTCATGGGCAGAATGGGCAGCTGCGCCCGCTTTTTTTTTTTTTTATTGAAATGAATATTAGGAGAGGTTGGCACCCTTATGGTGGCACCGGCTACTTCTTGTCACTTGGCAAAGGAACCAAATTTGCGTAAGAAGGGAGAATAGCGACACGAAATATGGCACTCAGTAGAACACTGGATGAATAAAAAATATACAGTCCAACAGTACATGAGTCGCAAAGTTCTGTGCATTAGTTCAGTCCACGTAAGCTTATATAAAGTCAAATGTTTTGGACAGCCAAAACACACAACACATGTAATGCACTGCAAGTACAGAACAGAATTATACATATTGCGTAAAAGTTGCGATCACCACATAAACCAATTATGAACCACGAACAACGTTTGTGTTACTCATTTAGCGTATTCGGATAATCTGATACCTAATATTTTCCCAAAACGTTGGTGTCCTCTAAAAACTTTTTCAGAGCAAGAAACGCTCTTGTTTGAAGGCCCGCAGTTGGCCATGGGCCAAGTATCTTGATCATTGCCATGTATGCCACAGTGACTAGGCAACCATTGACAAATTATATCGTGCCCTTTGCCAACTACTCCATGGCGAATTCGTCTGATCTTTGCGACGAGCTGCTTATGTGATGCATGGCGCAGTGCTCAGAGTACACTCTGTAGGGCTGCCTTGAAATCACAGAAGATTGACCATGGATAAGGTGGTTCTTGCTGAATGAAATTATGAGCCCCGCGGAGGGCTACCAATTCTGCAGCTGTCGTTGACGAAACATTTGACGTTTTCAGCTATAATTTGACAATTCTTGCTGCACCTCCTGTAACTATGCACCTCCTGTAAAAGTACTAATGTGGCCTGTCTCAGGGCAAATGACTGTATGTTAACTTTCGTCGTGATTCCTGACATAGTCACACGTATTTCGGTTTCGTGCAGGCACCGTAAAGATGTGGGTGGCCTTACTGCAGGCGTGTAGTCTGATCGCAACAAAGTACGAGTAGCATTAAATGTACGACTGAAGAGGGGAAGGAGCAGACGGAAAGAAAGGGAGGAGGCAGGGATGTTAACCAGAAATGCGTCTGGTTGGCTACCACACTTTTGGGGACGGGAAAGAGGAAAAAATTGTCTGTGGCTTTTTGGCAGGTAAAGAAGCAACATGGTGAGGAGGTAGTCGGGCAACGTGCCGAATATGCGCCCTGAGGGCGTCGGTGGCTATGTACGTTGACATTGGACGATATCGCTCTATGACAATTGTTGCTAGTCTAGACGCACACTTGGGAACACTGATACACGTCTTTAGGGCTTGAGCTCGCAGTCCCTGGAGTACACGCGGATTTGTTTTGCAGGTGTTGCCTAGCTAGGAAGGCTGTATCTTTCAAAACCGAGGAATAAAGCATTATAAAGCTGTAGCATTGACCACACCGATGTGCCCCATGACTTTTCCGTGAGAAATTTGAGGAGGTATGCTGTTGTCACTAACTTCCTCTTTAGGTATGAAACGTGCGGTCTCAATCATAGGTCGCGTTCGATAATTACTCCTAAAAAGCGGTGTTTCCGTTCATTTGCAATTTCTTGTCCATTGACGCTTACAGAGTAAGCCCTCATTGCCTCAGTGAATGTAACAAGGCAGCATTTCTCTGAACACAGCTCTAAGTTTCGCAAGTACAGCGATGTTAAAGTAGCTGCCTTTTGTTGTCTTGCACGTACTTTCAGTCGTGTTAGGGCTAACGCTCAGATCCAGTTATCAGCATAGATTGATAATGGAACTGTGTTGGATAAGCATCGGACAAGACCAATGAGCACTAGGTTGAATAGTGTGGGGCTGAGCACCCCACCTTGCGGTACACCACGGAATGTTTGGTGGCGATTCGTGGCGCCATCCTTGGTCGTCATGAAGAAATGCCTGTTGGTTAAATACCTGCATAGCCACTGAAAAGTGCGGACACTGATTCCGGCTTCAGTCAGAGCCTCTATAATGCATAATGTGCAACATTATCCCAGGCACATTTTTTGTCAAGGAACAATTCCGCAGTGAGTCGTTTCAGACGTCTTCAATGTTGAACTAACGTGACCAAAACGATGACATTATCTATGGATGAGCACCCACGCCGGAAGGCAACCATGGTATCTGGG
Source organism: Dermacentor andersoni (assembly GCF_023375885.2). NCBI lineage: Eukaryota > Metazoa > Arthropoda > Arachnida > Ixodida > Ixodidae > Dermacentor > Dermacentor andersoni. The sequence continues at coordinate 67,118,506 of NC_092817.1, read as the reverse complement.
CACACGTTGTAATTTTCGAGATACCATTCCAGATACCATTCCAGCTGCAAGCTGGCAAGTCTTGAGCAATATTCTTCAGCAATCTCAATCTCTCTGCTACCTTGGTGCAAAGTAAGATATCAAGGAACACGCTGTTTCAGCGATGCGCGAAGTCCACGCATGGTTCTCGATGTCTGAGACAAGCGCTGACTTGGATCCAACGACTCATAGCATCGCTTCCGTCTTTGAGAATGTGGTGCATAAATGCGGCACTGAATCTTCTTTTGCATCCACCTTACCTCTCCGAGATCGTGCATGGATTTATTTCGCCTCTATCTTCTTTGAGCCCACCGGCGAATCGCTCGTAGTCGTTGCAATTCAGCTTCAAAGTCTTCACATTTCGGGAAAGGCTGAAAAAACCGCGCGTAGCCTCTTGCATGGCTTTTTCAATTTCGTGTTCTAGACAAGAATGGTTCCCTTCCTGACATACATCCTCTATGTGATACCAAAACGATGTCTAGTCAATTTGTTGGAGAGTCTTAGAGCAGTATTTAAATAATCCCTTGATCCTCAGGTATGTGGGAATATTGTCACTTTCATGTGATTTGATTTTTGGGAACAGTTGCGTGTTTCTTTCAAGACGCCAAGAGACCAGGGTCAAATTTAGCCAGCTGCTGTACGTTATCCCTCGTAAATATGTCGGACTACTAAAGATCGTGCTACATGGCAAAGGATGCAAGCGCGTTGCTATATAAAAGCAGTGAATTCACATAAATAATAGTCGCCATCGTAGGCTAAACATACCTTTCTCATAATAATTCTTGGGCAGAAGAGAGAGAGGAAGAGGGAGCGAGAGCCAGGAGAGAAAAAGCAGGGAGGTCAACCAGACGAGCGCCCGGTTTGCTACCCTGCACTGTGGGTAGGGGAAAGGGGGAATAGAAAGAGGAAAAGAGGGAGAGAGTGAGCACTGAGTGCGTGGGGGAGGATGCACAGGGACACTATAAGGGGTCTCTTAAACTGGTGTATTCAAGTAGTCTACTAGTGCATCAATCGCTTCTTGTGCACTGAACTATAACGTTACCCTTGAGAGCAGGAACAAAACAAGGATGAAATCAGCAGCTATGCGTGTAGATATGCTATCAAGCGAACAGTTTTATTTTGGCGTGCCATAAACAACATGGTAGATCGCGCATTATGGCGCTTGACATTTCGAATATACCCTATCAGCAAGAAGAAGACCCGCGCGTTTTGGCTGCTTACAGCTGCGGCTTGAGATCATAACGAATGAGCCCTGATCCACCACCGGAAATTATTCACTTGACGAAATTGAGGATTATTGTTGTTGTTGTTGTTGTTGTTGTTGTTGTTGTGTGACGATGATCGCAATGAACACCCGTTGTCAGATTTACTTCCAGAGCATGACAGCACGGGTTCAGTAAGGGATGGGAACAGATTGTAACCTTGGTCGTGAAGGACGTAGAGACCACGACAAGGTTCGGACGAAGTCGGATCATTAAACCGAGCCGATTGTCGCAAAAAAAAGCCATTTTCACACGGATCAGTCTGCAGCACCCCATTTGGCCGCTTGCCCTATAACAGTTGCCGGTTACCTGATAGCCTTTGGGGAGGTTCACGAGCGCGATGCGCGGCGTGCGCGCGAGCTCTGCCAGACAGTAAACACACGCCGTTGTGGCGCTGCTTCTCCGCAGTCCGGAAAAGACGATACAAGCTCATTTGTTGCCTGTGAGTGAATACATCTGCCGTTCGTACCTACAATCCACAAAATACAGCTGGAAGAAATACTGTCCTATTATTTTAAAGGGAACACTAAATGTAAGCTTTAAGTTACTTAGGCTAATGAAACACTCCTTCAAAGCTCTACTCTTGTTAATTTCGCGGTAGGAGGTTGATTAATAGAATATAAAACAAATGAAATAGCTTTATTTTACTATTTCGCCGAAACGGCAGCGCCGGTAAGCCAGCGTGAAGTCACTGATTTCCAAGTATTTTCTCGCATTTAGGTCGCTGGTGACGCATCAAAAGTTGTTCGGAATTTACTAACGGTGTTCGGCTCTTTTAGAATAGCATCTAGCCCATCTTCGCCGATGAAACGTTAATTAGGGTAGAACTGAAAGTTTCCGGGCTGGTAACCGTTGTTAAACCTCAGCACGCGCAGAAGACAAAGGACGCAGGGGAGTTTACAAGCAGGCGTTGACTCGTAACCCGCTTTGTTTTTCCGGAAAAGACGGCACATATTTATCCCAGCTAAATACGATGAGCATGTGTGCAGAACGGTTCAAATAAAGTTTAAAAAGGGCAACAAATAGCAAAAGGGCCCGCGGTGCTTTAAAAGAAAAAGGGGTGGGGAGGCGATTTTTTGTCACTGAGTGCGACAGTTGGCTCGCTAACGCTCATATCTGCGCGCCGTATCGTCTTCAAAAAATTAAAAATAAACTCAGCGGCGAGCCATCGCCTGTTCACTTGCTTGCGACCTTCGCATTTAGCGCGCGCTGGTGTTTAACGAGGGAATTGGGCCCGAGCTGACGTCCTGAATATTCACGTCGTCCTGGCGAGCTGTTACGTGACATCGTTCGTCACGTGTCTTTCCTGGTTGCGTCATTTCTGGACTATGCCAGGCCACTTCTCAGTGTAAGAGTGGGTTTCTTCGATATTATGGCACAATAATTTAAATCCAACCGCTCAACCTAATTATCTCTTTAGCGTCCCTTTAGTGGCATACGGTTTGCCATAGGGAATTCTGCGCTAGCATGCTAGAACGAAATACCGGATCTTCCCCTCTGGTTAACCTCCCTGCCTTTCCCTTTCCCCTCTCTCTCTCTCTCTCTTTGTATTTCAAGCAAATGTATGCGCATACGTTTACGCGGTGTGCATGCTCGACGCAGTATGTTGTTTTCTTACACGCTAGAAAGACGCATTCCTTTATTTTATTTTATATATTCTTTATTAGGCATTAACTTCTTTGGCTTATCCAAGTTCTGTAGGTGGTGTTGGCTGATCAAATGAGGCTATTTCTTTATTGACTCGGTGAAAGGACTTGAAAGGCGAATTCTGCAATAGCTTACTCGTTGTTTCATGAACAGGTGGTACAGTTATACGCACAGTTTTCAATATTTGCGCACTCTCATGGGAAAAGGTTGCTGACTGGCAGCGTAGCTGCGTCTATGTCAGCGACGATGTGCATGGGGCACGATGTTCCACAGTGGGCGTCGTGATAAACTGACCGCGGGCGCTCGGAGATCGATCTATACCACGTAAAGCTTGATATAAGTCCTTTATTTTGAATGAAATATTAGTAAACAAGTTTTTTTTACGCTTGCGTTGTAAAGCATAACTCGTTTCATGTGTTCACCGAAGCATGGTCTGACTCGGCAGCTGTTAACGAATTTTTATACTTTTGGTGACCACACTAACATTGGAAGTGGCAGGTGACAGGCCCCCTCCCCCATATAGTACGAGAAAAATGAAGGGGGCAGCATGTGAATGGAGATGCTAAATTAAATAATGTGGTTTTACGTGCTAAAACCACTTTCCGATTATGAGGCATGCCATAGTGGAGGACTCCGGAAATTTCGACCACCTGGGGTTCTCTAACGTGCACCTAAAGCTAAGTACAGGGGTGCTTTCGCATTTCGCCCCCATCGAAATGCGGCCGCCGTGGCCGGGATTCGATCCCGCGACCTCGTGCTCGGCAGCCTAACACCATAGCCACTGAGCACCCACGGCGGGTGTGAATGGAGGTGCATATAGTATTCAGTCTTTCGAGCAACGTGCATGATGGTGTGCGCCATGGCGTGCGCCGAACAAGATATCTGGCAGGTTCTGACTAGTTAAGGAGGAGGAGCAGTGTTTCTTGCTGCAGACGGCCCTAATCTTGCAAAAGAAACCGGCAATTGCTCCAACGGTGCAAATGTGGTAGCGTCTTCAAGCCGTTGCAGTTCGTCTGCGAACATGATAGCACCCGGTAACGCAAAACACGGAGCGCGACAGGCGGTTCTGTATTCAATCCACGTTGACTTGCACGGCTCCCCAATTGCACTCCAGTCACGTGAAATTCGTTCTTTAAGGGATACCTACGCCAGCAAAATCTAAATTAGTAGCCCAGCTGTCGTCAACTGGCCGAGCTTATTTTTTTTTTTTCATGTAATCAATATACAGGATTCAGAGCAAGCAAGAGTGCAAATTTCCTCAACTGACTTATTGTTGTAATCTGTTCAGTTCACCTTATGTTACCATTTTTAATTCACTCAAAAATTCATAATTCCTTGGCAGGCCCGCGGCCGAAATGGTGGACACGATTTTCAACCACCTCCGGATTATTCCTTACCTCAATGAATTAGAATTGTTGCACGATGTTAGAGATATGGGATTATTTTCTGTGTTCTTTCATGTTTCATACAGTTTCGATTGCTTGTTTACAATTTTTTGTTCATATTATTCTTGCGCAATAAATTTTTTTTTCTGTTCAGAGCGAAGTCGAAGGGAATTGTAACTGGCTTCGATTTTTTCGAAGTGAATAGTTCGAATGGTGTTGGGATTTGCATAAAAGCTTAACCAACCTAATGAAAATGGTATCGCAAAATCTAAAAAGAAAATTTTTTAAGATGACAAAATATGAAGAAATGGTTTTGCTAAGAATGAAAGTTTCATCTCTAGAAATAGTTTATTTTCAAAGTGCTGCTGTTCGGACGTATTCACGCAAATACACGAGTTTTTCAACGTTCTTTACAATGCCAGCAGCACTAAATTCGTTTACACGCTTTTGGTTAATGTTCTACTACAGTGGCTACTTGTGCTTCAGTCTATATATGAAATAGCGAAATGGTCGCAGCCGCAGGAGCGTTTCCCATTCGTCAGTTGTCGCAATGCCACGAAGTGCGACCGTGATTGCATGACGCCGGCAAGCTGTATGGCGCATATTTAGCTCGCCGTTTTCTGTCTATGCAAGCGAGCTTTATCCGTGCAGTAGGAGCACAGACGAACTTGATAAGTGCGATCGCTGTAAGTTACAGCTGGTCGCCCCTGTACACAAAGGCCGCTTAATTCTGCAGCCTTCAGTGCTTCAGTCCAGACCACGCGCGCACGCGATCTCATTCCCGATCGCCCATCAGCGGCAATCTTCCCACCACGTGCACGTGCGTTTGCTGTTACGTCAGGCCTAACAAGTGCTGCTTTACGGGCTGGTGACGCAATGGCCATGCGGATCTCGGTGAAGCCGAGATACCGTGCCACTAACGAAAGCGAGAGTGCGAGGAACAACCTCCATGGCGATAACTGCCTTCACGGAGGCCACTCTTAAAGACACCGTACGCGCGTATTTAAAATCGAGCCAGGCACCTTACGGCTTCAGAAGCTTCAGTCACCGTTGGGCCTGATTTTCACGCAGCTGTCATCCACCCCGCCCTGTCACCATCAGGGCAATTATTTCCGGGAAAGGAGAACCTGGAGAACATTTCATCGTTTGTTCCTGCTCAAAAGCAGGTCACCGGTGTCCCATTTTTTTTAGGAGGAACAAGCGAGTGAGTGCTGTCCCTTCCGGGAAACTCCTCGGACGGGACGAAACGGATAACGGGAGTGTGACTAATAGCGGTGGGGCCATGGGATGTTACGATAATCAAACGTGTGAAAATGGGTCGATGACTGTGAACCATGGAGTTTGGTTCCCTCCTTCATGCTGCAAACGTGGAGGCTGGAAACAAATTCTTCCGTCTTTGGTTTGTCTTGGCTAGCGCCATGTTAAGCCAATGCAACTATGCTGAGACTGACACTGTAGCATAAACGCCTTTTTATAGGATATTCGTTCGCTTCGAATACTTAGCAAACTTTGAATATTGAAATTCGAGCCCAAGCTAACATCGAATAGCATATTATTCAACGGAGTATGCGATCGAATATTCTAAAGCATCAAATATTTACAGAAGCCTAGATATATACCATTTGTGCTTGTTTTCATTCATTCCCGCGCACATACTCGTATTGAATCACTTTCGGGTATACAGTTGTAAACAAGCAACGACCAACCCTTGCAATCTGTGACGTCAGAGAAGCTGCTTCGTGAAATCGACGATAGTGCTACCAATCATCTTTCATGCTGATGTGTTTCTCACATACTCGTCCCTCCTCTCGGTTTAAGTGACAAACACGCAATTTAAGAACAATATATACTACTTTGGTTCTTTAGGTATACGTGGAAGCAGCCCAAAGCTTTAGAGCTTCATACTACTTATCTTGTTTCGTTTTTTTTTATTAAACGACGACACTCTGGGAAAGTAGGTTACGAAAAAGTCGCCTGCCCAACATCCTCAGTGATACACCAATACTGAAAAAAAAAGGAAAGAAAGCATGAAAAACAAGGTCATTTGGTACAATCGCGTAACTAAACTTTGTAGAGCGAGAACAGGGAAAATGAAGGGAGGTTAACCAGGCTTTGCCCGGTTGACTACCCTTCTTTGAGGAAGGGGAACTGGGAGATTAGTATTATGTACACACGGAAAGAACTAGTGCGCAACGCATATGTTATATAACCACTCGCGGTAAGCGGAATGGTGAATTGAATTGAATTCTGGGGTTTTACGTGCAGAAAGCACGATTTCATTACGAGGAGCGCCGTAGTGAGGGCTTCGGATTAATTTTCTGACCATCTGGGGATCTTTAACGCCGCCCCAATGCATTTTGCATTGGTTTTTGCATTTCGCCCCCCACCGAAATGCCGCCGCCGCGGTCGGGATTCGATCCCACGACCTCGTGCTTAGCAGCGCCCACCATAGCCGCTACGTCACCGCGGCGGGGTGGAAGGACCAATTATGTGCGTGCGTGTTATGAAAATCTTTTCGTTGTATCTTTCAACGCACTTTGCAGAAATTCCGCAGTAGTTAACGCAAAAAGAAAGAAGTGCAAGACAGCGTCCGCGGTATGAAATCTCGCGTAAAATAATTAAAAGGTAACATCGTGTCACAATGATGAAAGGAAACATTTTGCGCAAGTTCGTACCGCCATTACATGTGAGCACGTGAAATCGTTCAGACGAAACGCACACAATACTGCTGTTGACGACTTGCTGGTGCAAAAGGCGTGCTCTCTCTAAAGGACTATTCGCTGGCATTTACGACGTGGGCTGTATGGAAGTAAAAGGAAAACGTTGGACATTTGAGAGCATACAATTACACGAAGTTACACGCGACCGGATCAAGCCCAAATTGCACGTGCATTGGGAATAACCCTGAGCGCGTTTTTCCGCGTGTTTATTTCGGCCGCAGCGAGCCAAGGAAATCATGCATTTTCACGACGGACATAGTACGTTTCTTGCGAGACATTTATGCGCCGCCAATACGACCTTTCAACTTGCGCATAACTTCATGTATTTTGCTCAACCCGCCGTGTTGGCGTAGTGGCTTTGGCGTTGCGCTGCTAAGCAGGAGGTCGCCGGATCAAACCCCGGCCGCGGCGGCCGCATTTTCTTAGGGGCGAAGCACAAAAATCCCCTCACACTGGGTGCACGTTAAAGAATCCTAGGCGGCCTAAATCAATCTAGAGTCCCCCACTATGTCATGCCTCGTAATCATATCGCGCTTTTGGCATGTAAAACGCAACAATTTAATTACTTTCTTGTGCTGAACTATACGTACGAACGCTTAGGGTGCCTCGTGGGTTATTTCTTGTTGCTTAGCGCATTATTTCTTGTGTTTGCTGTTCCGGTTTCGATTTTACCTTGGGAGTGGTAGACACTGCACTTCGTTAACGCATGACCGACGTCAGCTATTTAGCATTGTCCACTGTCTATCTTTTGGAACATCGGTTTTTTATCTGATCGTACCCGCAGGAAAGTCGCCTTGGACGATGTTATCGCCCTCTCTCTTTCTCTCTTTGTTTGTTGTTTTTTCTCCTCTCATCGGCTTTGCAGCTTCAGATTCACTGCACGTCCTTCTCTACGGCGTTTTTCGTCTCGCCCATGTTTGCGTAAGTTGTATTTATAGTTGTGTTCGTAGGGCATTGCACGTTTTGATGATCTGTTGATGATGGTATTGGTCAGTAATTAGAAAAATGAAATATGATTATTTGCTTTAACTTTACGCAAGTGCACAGTGGGCTATGAAGGACGCATTAGGGGAGGGTCCCGTCAAAATTTTGATTACGTTATATTCTTTGACGGGCGCCTGAATCTACGTCAAATTAATAACGGGGGGGGGGGGGGGGGGGTCTACGTACCAGAACCTCGATCTTATTATGAGGTACGCCATGTAGCGTGGGGGAATCCGGATTAATTTTCACCCCTTGAAGTTCCTTAACGAACACCTAAATCTAGGTACCTAGGCCCACGAATGTATTTAAACCCCTCCCCCTCCCCCGTCCAAATACGTGCGCCACGTCCGGGAATTACAGCCTCGACCCCGAGCCAATGAGCAATGGTGAAATTGCGAAAATTGTAGACTTAAAATCGTGCATATGTTCCAAGCCCACTGTTCCTTTGTTTCTGCTCGGCCATTATTGCGGCATACAAAATACAGATACAGTGACGTATTCCGAGCAATGGAACACGAATATTGATCCTGGGTAAGTTGTTTATTCGCTAGTGTAAATGTGTGTTCTGATGTACAAGAGTATCAAGACTAGAATGTGTCTTCTCTCATCCTTCTTTTTTGATATGCAGTACAGGCCGTGCAATGTCCTCAGCTTTATGCTGAGATAGCAGAAAAGGAAGCAACAGAGCTCAAATTCGTTCATGGGACATGATGAACGGGGTACGCATCAAGCACCTACACACACAAAAAGAAAGAAATCTAGCATAAAAGAAACGCACGCACATTGTGTCAAGGACAATATCATCATCATCATCATTATTATTATTATTATTATTATTATTATTATTATTATTATTATTATTATTATTATTATTATTATTATTATTATTATTAATTATTTGTTCTGAAAACTTATGTACACTAGACAGGAAAGGGAAAGAGAGGAGCAGGCTGGCAACTGCCAGTGGAAGGGGCGCAACGCCTGCCTACTCTTCAGAAAGGAGGAGACAGAAACATAGAAATGGAAGATAGGAAGGAAGGGAAAGGAAGAGGAAAGAAAGAGCAAGATGACAAATTTTGACGAATTAAGCACAACGCACACAGTACAAGTCACACAGTAGGGCCGGTCCACTGCAGGTCACGCCACTAAAGAATGCCGAAACAGAAGAAATAGTGTTTGAGGTCCCGTCACCCGGAAACAGAGGTAGGCTACAAATGTGAGCCTCGGTTTCCTTTAGAAAAGTAAGAAGAGCGCGATGGCGCCTGATCGCGTTGAGGCGCACAATCACTGGGGTACAAATATTCATCGAGTGTAGTTGACCGCAGGCCAAGGATATGATAGTTCCTCACTAACGACATGCGCTGCGCAGTGAAGGCGGTACACTCCAATACTAGGTGCTGAAGTGTCTTGCAGCAAACGCATATGCACATGATGGACTGGCCACACGTCCCCGTCGGTATAAACTCTCGCACACGTTCATAAAGCCGACCATCAGCTTGAGTAGTTGTGCTTCTCGACCGCGAACACGGAGCGGGAAAGTTCCATTTACAACGCGTTGGTCTGCATGCTGCTTGAGCTGCTTGAGTAGGAGTTGACGAATTGGCAGAATATCGTAATAAAGCTTGCACGAACTTTCAAGGCAGACACAGTTGTTATGAGCACAAGTTGAAGCTGACTGATCAGCCTCTTCATTTCCGGCGATCCATACGTGTGAAGGTGTCTATTGAGCAGCGAGAAATACCCCGTGTGATAGAATTTTGTTGGCAGAGTCAGTAATGCTGTGTAACTACGCAATACTCAAGCAAATAAAATCGGGATTTGTGTGTCATAACGATGACAATACCATAAAATATTATGTCTAACGCTGGCAAACTTTTTTACTGAAAGGTAGATTGGTGGAAATTAAGCAGTAGACAGTTTTGTGGAATCAGAACAAAGAAAAAGAAAAGAAGAAGGAACTGTCCAATCTTGAAACACCACTGCACATCTTCATTCTTTGTGTATGTGTAAGGCTATCCTGAACATAAATGTCGTAAAAGTGAGATTTCTTGATAAAAGTAATACGTGTGCTTGAACTACTGCACATAATTTCAGTGCATTAACAGATTGCGTATTGAAGTTTGTTCCTACTAATTGTTCGTGAGATCTTCCCACGAGGAAAATGAGGTCAGAGCAATAGTGGCGGCGTACTTATAGGCGACACTTGCTCGAAGGTGTCGCACGTGCTGCAGCATCTCTGCGTGTCATGCGTACCGGTCCAGGCAGCCTTTCGCGTGCATTTCACCGTGAGAATACGTCGTCTTTGCGGTCGCATTTATTCTCTTCCACGTAGATGTTGAGTTCAAACAAAAAAGAGCGCAATTTACATGTGTTTCTCATATGAACTGGTGGTCTTCTATATGAATATCCGCTACATTAATTCAACCTGCGTCTGTTTGCAGGAAAGCATGATCAGCCTAATGAGAAAAGAATTGCGGTTGCTACACGCTACGCAAATAGATTAGTTATCGAGAATGCAGTGCATGGCTAACATCAGCATGCAAAGCATCACTTACAATCTGTTTCCTCCAACGCGGCGCTTAATGTAAGAACCGAACGTCGTAAACTCTTTCATTTTTCTTTCTTTTTGCCGAACGACGTCGCGTCATATGAAACCACGACTTCGCTATCGCCGGGATCGGTCACTCAGTGCGAAGGATGACATAAAAAGAACCTAATCGGAGGAACGCGACCCTTTTCAACACACCGCCTCTGGAATTTCAGTGCACTGAAAATCGATGCAGTTCATTATAGGCTCATTTGCAACGTCATGCAGCGGTGGGCAGCCAGAGCGCCACGACAGCCAAGAACATGGATCAAGTTCCAGTGTGAACTGAACTAGTTCCAGTACCTCATTTATGAGTCGATCAACGGAGTTGTGGTTAGCTTCCGCACTTCTCAAGTGGACACTAAAAGGCCACACGAAATCAGTTGTTGTTACTCTTAGAGAAGTCTTTCAAAACTACCTTGTCTTATTTGGCGGAATATTGTTTATTACTGGATGAGAAAGAAAAAGTCAGAGTTTTCCCTTCTTGAATTTCCAGCAGTGGGGGCCTTCGCTCTGGGACGTCATTATGACATCACGCCTATAGTTCATTGTAGTATCGGTTCCTATCTGAGGCGTCCAGCGCAGGAAAAGCTCTCGAAAGTTCCTAGGTTCAGTGTTCGGTTTCTTTAGAATGTAACCCACTTCCTTGCGGATAGACAATCAACTGGGCACGAGCAGGTGGTGTCGACATCCCTGACGTCAGGCCGAGCTGGTGTGGAGACTATAGGGCGGTGTCAACACGCGTCTTTAGTATTTGCATTTGTTTTTTTTTTTTGTTTGTTTTTTTTTTTTTGGGGGGGGGGGAGGGGTTCGAGTCTCCTCCCACGGTCAGAGCGTTCGCTATGCTATTGCTTCAGCGTAATTTGCTAATAAAATCTAACTTAATATTTCTCGTTATGTCTCTTTGAAACAGTTAACAAGGAAGTCGTCCTTCTTTCTTTCTTTTTTTTTTTTGCTCTTTCATGGTGATTTCACTTTCTTGGAGCAGCGACCTTTGCCTACTAAATATTAGCGTGACGTCGTAAGTAATTAGCAGAAACAGATTGGTGTGCATATAAGGGGATGTTGTGACGTTCACGGGAAGTAATAATGACACAGAGCGGCTTACAAAACGGGGAAGGGGTGGGGGGGTGGAGGGGGGGGGGGGAAGTGCGTAAATGTGCTGACAAATTTCCCCGTCTTTTAATACCGCGTAATGAACTCGAAAGCTGTCCCACCCCGTCTGTTAGTGCGCTCAGAGTTTGCGACGCAATTCTGAGCATTTTTCTTTCCGAATAAAAAAGCCAGCGATGAAGCGAATGGAAAAGACAGCGATACCAAAAGCACACTCGGGGACCATGCATGACATTAGACTCCTGCTTCCACCGCTCTAGGAAAGTGCGAAATTACACTTTGGATATTGGTAGCCCTTCGGCAAGCTCTGGCACAAAACTTCGAAGGTGAGACGTCATTATCAGTGAATCGTAATTCCTTTCTCGATGGAAATTGACGAAATATCATTCCTTTTCTTTTTTTGATGAGTTAGTTGTGGTGTACCGGATTACACATATGTGATCTCGTGTCCCACCAGAGAGCCGAATTGTATATTCTATAAGGTATAGCTGATTAAATCTTAGCGACGGTTAGAACGGCTAGCGCGAAGTACCAGCACTCCCAGAGCCAAAAACATGCAAAACAACGCAATCTGTTGAAGCGCTCTTCGACAACCTTCATGCGCAGACGCTCCGCGCGCGATGCAGACAAGATGCCATGTGACACGCTGGACTCGTACGTGTTCTTTCAGATGTAATTGTGGTACAGCGATAGTGATATCTGCAACAAGGTTGGCGTTATCCCAGCAAGGGAAATTGAATTCGAGCGCTCTAGATTTCGTCAGAAATAATGACTTGCGATATTCATGCGGTGGTGCCCAAAAAGTACCTTGTCGGTGCATCACTGCAAAATTTGATCTGCTCTGGAGCTGGAATTTAACGGACGTATCTCGAAGCACACCGGCACACGCACACGCAAAAGTAGAACGGAAAAAGCCGGTTCACTCGCAATTTTCTCGGGCGCAAATATAAGTGGCTAAAATTGTGAGTGGAACGCTGTCCAGTCAGCTTTTCCCGTTCTTAAGTGCGCGCTAGTGCGCTTCAAGGTATGTCCATTCTGAACGTGTAACAGCTAGCCTGACTCGCTTTCTTGCCTGTCATATAACTCGTATGACCTTTGGCAACGAAGAGGTCAGTCTAGAATCAAACGCAAACCTATCATGGCTTTATAAATCTTCCTGTGAAGATCTGCTTTTAAGATGCTCACGGTGATCTCGTGTCTATATTGTTCTTTCTTACTTTACGTTATTTTTTTTAATTTTTGCTAAAGCAAGCAGTCAACGTTCTATAGGGGGAGCTCCTACCTAACGACGCACCCGTAGGTTAGTCGGGCACCTAGTCTACGGAACGCTGCATGTGCATGTCTCGAAAACCAGTGAATGTCATTCGGCAGTCTGGTTGCAAACGCGCAACAGCGCGCCGCTAAGGCGGGCACCCCACTCGAGGGTGGTTTGTGGTAGCCTGCTTCACATGCGAGCTTGACATGTTCCGAGAAACCATGAATTCCATTGACCATGAAAATGAGCATTGACTGATTGGCCGATCGATTTTGCGTGAAAAGCTGCATTGTAGGCTACGAAGGATGCCGTGTATAGTAAACAAATAAATTTTTACTGCGTGCGGTTCTTAAACACCAGCCTGAATCTTAGTGGACGAACGATTTGTACTCGGCCCCCAACAGAATACGGTGGCTGTAGCCGGGATGAGAAACCCGCGTCGTCATGGTCAGCACGCCGTACGTCGTAGCCGCTGAGCTAGACGTCAAGCGGGCCTGGTGTCCCGTCAATGCCAACGCAGTTTTCAGTTCATTCGACGAATGCAGCAAATATGCGTTGCCTCCTCGGAGCCGCTGTTTGTCCGGTCTTCTGTACCTCTTGCAGTCAACAGGTAGCCAGCTGGCTTCTCCTCCGAGGCAACGCGCGAGCCCTTCATTCACGGAGAGGAGACGCATGCACTTCGCTCGAAGGCCGCGCTCTTTTCTTGCTTTCCGCACTGCCGCGGGGAACGCACCGCTTCGTGCCGTTGTTTATGCGACCTGCTTGGGCCCACTCAGGCAAACACTAATCCTACCACGACGCCTCTCGTCAACCGCACTACGTACCGTTCCGCTTGCGAGGAGTGACACTTGCAGCGCGAGGAGGTCGAAACAACGGACGACTCACGGTGGGAATGCTTCACGCTACTCAAGCACCAAGCATGCGAGTACTCTTCACCTTTCTGAACACACACACACACACACACACACACACACACACACACACACATGTATATATATATATATATATATATATATATATATATATATATCTTTCCTATATTACTTTGCGAGTTGCGCTAGGTCCGTTGACGATGCCATTATTCGCCTGTTTGTACCAAGGTTATCAAATACAGGACAAACAAGGTCACTTATTTGGAGCGTCTGAGCCCCTTCCACAACGACCTGTAACGTCTTAGAGAATTCTCTGAAATTTCTGCAAGGGCAGGGTCCCAGCGAAGTCTGCCGGGAGCTGTGAAGGTTACACGCGACTCCGTGCCTGACGAGGCTTTCAGATTCCTTGTTTAGTGTCCCGTTGCAGCGACAGTAACATTCTTAACTCACACTTTTTGTCGCGTTTGTGGTCCTTCACCGTCACTATACAGGGTGTTTCACTTTACTTGAACCAAACATAAAGAACTTGCAAATGCTACGTAGCTAGACAAAACCAAGGTAATGTTGTTCGTCGTCGCTTGGAGATACTCAGATTATTGTATGTTTCTGGATAATTAGATAAACTTAATTAATTACTGAAATTCTAAATTATTATAGTTAGATTAAAAGTGTCAATGTGAAAATTGTACAGTAACGTGAAAAACTCCTGATACAGCTTTCTCTTGCTGAATACGTGCTACGTAAAAACGTTTTTCCGAGCGTGAAAGAAGCCCGCGAATACATGCAAATGCCTCAGGTGGCCAGTCGCGCGACAGCTACGTGGTATGTGCATAATTTTAAAGGTTGGCTCAAGCTACGTGAAACACCCTTTATAGCCTTGTGTTGCTCCACGATTCGCGATCACCGGCCCCGCAAGTGGCTTCTCTTTACACAGCTGAATAAGCTTTTACAGCCAAGCTGTCAAAGGCTACTTTCCCCACTATCGTATCCGCGTATAGAAATAGATCCCCAACATAGTGCAATGCCGCGCCGACAACGGCGGAGGTGACGCAAGTGTTAAGCACTCCCCATGCGTGAGCCGATCCCGAAGATAGTGCAATGCCGGGCCGGCACGCAGTGGAAGTGCAGTGGGCCCACATACACAGCTTCGCTGGTCATCCTCCTTCACAGAGTGGAAAGACACTGAGCTTTTTTGCTATTGTACTTTTTTTTTCTCAACTGCGATGGCGCTGTTAACGTTGCTGCTCTACCACCACCCTCACCGCATTTGCATCGGCATCGCGTGCAGTTCATCTGTGACTGCCGTGGGGCGACTTTTGACGCGTCACCCACAAAACGCTGACGAACACAACAAAAGGTGTGGGACGACGGGACGAGCCGGGTTGGAAGAAAGAGCATATCTTCGCGTGAAGCTTGTCAATGCGAGGCAATGCCGCACGCTCGGCTTAGCTACCTGCCTTGCGGCGCAGCTCGCGCACTCTCGCCCTTTCGCCACTTCGCCTGATCTTTCTCTCTTTCTTTACGGCGACGGAGGCTGCTTCTCACTCACGCGACTTCTTTCCTCCTTTCCAACGCTGCCTTCACCTGCTTCGGCGAAACCGCGGTTGTGTGGTGCTGCGACGGCGTGCGCGCGTGCCCCCTCCTCACCCCGCAACAAACTCCCCTCCACGTCCTCCGGATGGTAGCAGACGCAGCAGCGGCTGCGGCGGGACCCTCTAGTATCCGGAGCATAAATAGCGATCGCACTTTCTCGGCCGGCATCAGTCGCTCAAGGCAGACCGGAGCAAACCGATCGGAAGACCTGGGCACGTAATATATAAAGCCGAGTTCTTTACTGGGACTGGTGTTTTGGGCCGGCCGGTATAGAGCGGGGACCACCGCATGTGCTGATCTGACCGGCGGTTCGGAGCATCCTACGCGGAGTTCTCACTTCTGTTTTCCTGTTCCACTCGTCGCCTGGTGCGGATTGCGCGGAGCGGTGGATACGAGAGTCGAGCAGTGCCGTAAGTACCGTAGCGCGCGGGCCCCAACAACGCACTTTTATTTTTATTTTCTTTATTTTTAGTACATCTTATTTTTAGCTCCTTCTTTGCTTTCTTTTCTCTCTTTTTAACTTTCACGTTTTTCTTTCTGTTCGCATATCAATGGGCGCTTTGATCCCGAACCAACTTGTTTCTCTGCTCTCGTTGCATCTATGAAATTTCACATAAAGCGCTGGATCGAGCTACTGCTTGAGCATTCGACTTTTTTTTTTTCCTTTCTTCGTGCTGTAGCTTGATAAGTGCGTTGATAGCTGGGGAGAAGCAAAAAAAAAAAGATGTTTTTTCTTTCGCAAACCTGAGCTAGAATGAAAGCCCTTCCTTCAACAGGAAACCTTGCAGATGGGGAATAATTTGTTCCTAAGTGAATGATCCAACTGCGCAACGTCGGTAAACACAGACCCAACCGCTCGTATGTATTAGCTTTAGGAGTCCCAAAACAGCTTGCCCTGTTTTTAGTGTTCCATTGCACCCTCTCGATCTTATACCGACCGCATGCGGTAACACAAGGACAACGATCCCACTTTCCCTTCCCTTGTTTTTCGTTTTGACGAAAACGACTATTTGATTACTGCACGCGTTATCGTGAGCCGTTTTTCCTTTTTTTTTCATTTTTACCTTTTGTCCAGTCCTTCATTAGAGCTCACCTCATGCTCTCCTGCGTTCTCGGCACTTTGAAACCTTAATGATATAATGATTACAAAAGCGAGACTATCCAAAGCTCAAGAGAGAAGAAAAAAGCTCGAGAAAGACAGCCTTGCAAGATAACCTATAAAATGGAAGAAAAAGTACTTCTGCCACCTGCATTTGACCTTGGGAATTATTATTTGATTCCTCGTTCTTTCTCTGGCACTTTCGCTCGTTCTCGTGCTGGGTCGTCGGACGTTGACAGCCGATGCAAAGGGGCGCGCGCTTTCTTTGATTTGCGAGTCGCGTTCTTCGGCGTATGCTAAATTATACGATTCTCTGAGACATGTATGCGGCTCTGTTAACTGCGGAATTACACAATCAAATGCGAAATGCTACCTAAATATTCTCGCTACAACAAATATACGCCTTCAAGCGCCTCACTCCGTTAATAAACTAATCCCTTTATTGAAGCGTTCGGCTATTCGATCACATTGACGATCATCGTCAATGGTTTCTGCACCTTCTTTTTTTCTTTTTCTGTCATTGTTTCAGAAAGAAACTAGCTTCGCGCAGCACAAGCAAGGCGTTTTCGGCCAGTCAGTCTATGCCACGTGCAAATGTGCACTTGGACCGCACGCGCAATAACCACTGGGCTATCGTGCAGCATTCAGGTTCGATAATCTGTGCGAGGTTTCGGACACCACGCTAAACTCCGAGAACGGGAGCATCTATGCACGTACTTCGGAAGCCACGATATTCAATATCATGGCGGACGAAGACGACGTTGTGTGCCTGTGCAAAGAAACGACCATTTATTTTAATACCTCCGAATTTCTATCTTTTTGTAAATGACACGTTTTCTTTTGCAGCACTATTCTCTGAAGTTAGTCCACACATTCATTTTAACAACGGCGCCCGCGGCGAGAGCTCAGCATTCTTTTAATGCCTCACCATCTCACGTGTAGTAGCATGCCAGGCTTGTCTTTCGTTGATGCTACGCTATATGGTTGTTTGACGGCAATTCATGTGAATAACTCATCGTCTAGGTATGCATGTGCGTGATTTCGAAGGGCAGAAAACTTGTTGCAGGATGTGAAGTTGTGAACACGCGTTGCGCGCCTCCCAAGTTGGTTGGGAAGTTTATTAAGTTCTCTAGACGCCTCTGAAGTCTCTTCCTCTCTCTCTCTCTCTGCTGAGGTCACAATAAATCAGTTCTGCGCCAAAAGAATCACTCAAATGGGTTTATCTTTCAATTTGTTTATTTCTAATTTGATTGAGCGTCGAATCGAGTTCTCACCGATTCAGTTTTAGGCGCTGGCTATCGCGATTTTGGCCATCGGTACTTTCCACATTAATTTTTTTTCTACTTCACTTTCAGCGCTTTTTTAGTGCTTTATTTTGTCATAAACCTTTCAAACGTCCTTGCAAGTTCATTAACTTTATTTCATTGTTGGTTTTCTTAAGTAAAATATTGGCATAGCCGGTCCGTACTGTGGCTCCACTTCCCATATTCGACAACTAATAATGAAGAAAACATATTAGTATTACTAAATGTATGCAAGGAGCTGCTGTCTACTCCTTTGCTACGTGCACTAAAAAGAACACTCTGAAAAAACACAGCCATAGCAAAATGAATTGATCTGTTCTGTTGCACACGGGCTGCTGTGTAAACATTGAGGTATGGACGGTCTCGGATACTTCATTTCTCTGCGTTCTGCAGCTTGCTCCCTGCACTAACGTCGATTCACTGTTATGTTGCTGTGGATGGTTCGTCGTAATAGCCATAGTGAGCCGGTACGAATCATTCTGACGTGTTACTTATTTTTGCTTCTTGCATCTCAGGAGATTCCGGCGTACAGACAGAACAAGCAACCTAAACTCCACTTTCAGTTGGTACAGGAACCGACACTTGGTAAGCCTTCAATGTCATTACTCGCTGCCGTGGCTGTTAGGGTTTGCACGCCAATGAAATCCTGACTGCTTATCTGTTGCCGCGTAAAAGAGAAAGAAAATCTGTTCTTTGCACCATTACTATACGCATCGCGGCGCTGGCAGCTGAACATCGTTTTGCAGTCAAACAGTGAAATCAAGCTGGATTGTACCTGCCTATTCTTCCGATTACCCTATGTCCAGAAAACAATAATTAAGGCTGCATACGCGTCGAAGGAAAGTTTTTTTTTTTTTTTTTTTCAGTGTGCGGTTCCTTCAATAATTGAATCGTGGGGTTTAGCGTACCGAAACTGTACAGTGGGTTATGAGGAACGCCGTAGATAACGGCTGCAGTTTAAATTTGACCGCCTGTCGGTATGGAGGGGGGTGGTGCTCTGTGACGTGCATTTAAATGGAAGTACAGTAACTTTTTTCAATTCCTTGGTATCGAAATGAGGGCACCGAGGATGGGAATCGAATCCGCGGCCTCGTGTTCAGTAGCAGAACGCTACAGCTATCCCTTAGCCACCACGGCGGATATTAGAGCGCAGCTCTTTGGCGCCAGTTCCCGCGTTTCGCGTCGCTGTCGGCCTCGCCGTAACCAAGGTTATCATCGGCGCACTCTTGCTGCCATTTCTCGCGAGCGGCGCCAGTCTTGCTCTCCCCTTAGTATTACCAGTACTCCACTATGGTCTTACCGGTACTCACCTACAAGGCAGAAACCTGGAGGCTTACGAAAAGGGTTCTACTTAAATTGAGGACGACGCAACGAGCTATGGAAAGAAGAATGATGGGTGTAACGTTAAGGGATAAGAAGAGATAAGAAGATAAGAAGAGAAGATAAGATTGGGTGAGGGAACAAATGCGAATTAATGACATCTTAGTAGAAATCAAGAAAAAGAAATGGGCATGGGCAGGGCATGTAATGAGGAGGGAAAATAACCGACGGTCAGTAAGGGTTACGGACTGAATTCCAAGAGGAGGAAAGCCTATCAGGGGGTGGCCGAAACTTAGGTGAGCGGATGAGATTAAGAAGTTTGCAGGGACAACATGGCCAGAATTAGCACATGACCGGTGTAGTAATTGGAGAAGTATTGCAGAGGCCTTCGCCCAGCAGTGGGCGTAGCCAGGGTGCTGCTGCTGATGATGATTATGTCCTCCAAAGCCGGATCGCGTGTTTCTCGCGTATTCTCTCGCCCCCTTCGTCCGCGCAGCGCCGTTGCCGTGACTCTCGCCGCCACCGTCCACTCCGCCCTCGCCGTCCCTTCTCCCGCTGTCGCGGCACAGCCGCGGTGCCGGCGGCGGGCGCGCCTTGCCGTCTCGCGCGTGATCCATGGCTCTCCGCTCCTCTATCTCCGCGTCGCGTGGCTGTACGGCTCTCAGCCGTGTCTCTCGCTTCCCCCTTTGCGGGGCGCGTTTCCTCAGTGGCATTTGTCGCCTCTGGCACTACTTGCGCTTGGCTGTCCTTCTCCAGCATCCGCTCTTGCCCCTTACCTGGTGCAGTGCCGACGGGGTAACTCGAAAGACAGTTATAGCGTTACGTCCCCTTACTTCTACTTCCCACCCCAACCTTGTGCGGCCATATTGAGGCCTGTCTGTGAGTGAATGAATGTGTGACCTCTACTCAATACCTCTGTTCTCCACCCGTTTCCTCATCCCACCTCGGAAGAAACATTAAATAATAATTGCTAATATCCTCCCCCCCCCCCCCCCCCCACCTCTCCGCGGAGGTGATCAAATATAAGATGTCGCGATGGCGCGTCGAAGGAGCGCCGGCTCGATATCGGTGGAACACAGTGTGTGCTGCCCAATCCCAAACGCAGAACCACCTCCGCTCGTCACTGCGTGTTCTGTGTTCGGTTGTCTGTTGTTGAAATAAGGCAGCAGCTGTGCTCAAAGATCGCATTACCAAGAAGCGTAATCGTCGGTCAATATTTTCCTTCAATTCTTTCTGGAAAAGAAAATGCCTCATAAAAAGCCCTTAACTGACTGTTTTACTTTTGTTTATCATTATCTTTATTGATATTTCTTGCGCTAAGAATATTACTGTCTTAGAGCAGGAAACCCAATGTTTAAGACCACAAAAATAAATTTGGAAAGTAACTACTGTCTGCTGTTTGTCCTCGGTAGTTTCAATCCTGCGTAATAAAGCATATAAATAAGAATATCAGCAGGTTTACATCGCTTACCTTTGAAAGTCGTTTTGTTTTAATCTCCTCCACTATGCAATTTCAGATCATAAATAGTCCAGAGAAAGTAGCACCATTTTAGGCTCGTGCGCTGTCGTAATCAATAGCAAGTTTCGACATAGCGAGACGAAAACAAAAAACAAAAGCGCATCTTCAAACAAAAAAGGAGAATAGCGTTTGCTACCCTACCCTCGAGGATGGCTAATATATCGCCCAGCCTTTATGACATACGCAAAGCGATAAGACTGGATAACTTAAATCATAATTCATCACTAACGAGCGTGTCGTCTCTGGTTTGATCTGGGGAATGCAGTCTCTATGTCGGTTTCCTGTCTCTCAACGCGCATCATCCTGAGTTGGAGCGGGACTATTGTTTGCGCTGTTTTTCATTTTGAACCAATCAGTGAGAGCGTGACTTCAATTTACATCGAGGAAAGCTGGCAAGATGGTGCAACTTGACAGGGTTCCACGGCGACCACCCTGACGCGGAATAATGCAGCTTTAGGAACACTGTGCGCACGCGGCATGCGTAGGGTGAAGGAACCGCACCCTACACCCGCCGGGGGGGTTTAGTGGCCGGGGTTTCGTTTCCGTACCGGGCCGGCTACATCTCGAAGGAGACGAAATGTAAAAACGCTCGCGTACTTTAGGTGCGCTTTAAAGAACCCCAGGGTGTTGAAAAGAAAAGGTTTAGCCTCTCCGCAAACGTATTACTGTTTGCGGAATATAGGCATAACCGAGAGGATGGATGGATAGATGGATCAATGCTATGATCGTGCCCTTGGGAAGATAGTGGTGGGTTGCGCCACCGAGCTCTTGGTATTATTTTGCTCAATGTCTTACACACACACACACACACACACACACACACACACACACACACACATATATATATATATATATATATATATATAGATATAACCCGCCGTGGTTGCTCAGTGGCTATGGTGTTGGGCTGCTGAGCACGAGGTCGCGGGATCGAATCCCTGCCACGGCGGCCGCATTTCGATGGGGGCGAAATGCGAAAACACCCGTGTGCTTAGATCTAGGGGCACGTTAAAGAACCCCAGGTGGCCTAAATTTCCGGAGTCCTCCACTACGGCGTGCCTCATAATCAGAAAGTGGTTTTGGCACGTAAAACCCCATAATTTAATTTTACATATATATATATATGAAAGAGAGAAGCTGAGAGGTCGGCCTCAATCAATGTTCTAGCCGGCTGCGGACCACTGGGCAGATATCTTCACATTCTAACAAAAATATGCGAGGAGCTGCGTAGATGGCGCCATCTTGTGGCGCAGTCTATAACCTGTAAAGACACAGAACTATTGTTTCAATGAGTTACCATAATCTGTTTACCGGCTGTTTCAAAGCGTCAGTAGCAACCTAATCATTAACCGTACATTCGGTTTCTTTTTTATATAGTGCTCGCCCCCAGCACTCACGTAACACGAAAACATTTCAAACGCGTTGTAGTAGGACAAAGCACCCCAAGATGTCGCCACCAGCGTTGCTACAGCAATCCACGGCTCTTTTAACGCAGTATTCTGTAAATAATCGTATGTTTACGGAAAAACCAGAACTCTCAAATTTGAAAATTCAGTAGAGTGTTTTAGACTGTCAGTAACCTGTTAACGTTAGCGGATTACCGGGTTCCTGTAACCGCGGTAGCAAAGCTGGTGGCGACTTCTTGTGGTGTTTTGACCAACTGCAGTGTTTATTTTGTCCCGCGTCAGTGTTATTGTCATCAACGAATAATAAGAGTACGGTGCGTGAAAGATTACGTAGCTACCAACGCTTTACACCAGCAGTGAATGTTTAGGTGTCTTCGGTATCAATTTTGCGCCACCAGACGTTGCTACCTAACATCTGCTGAAGAAGTTATGGACAAACTAGAGTTCTTTAGTTATATAAACTATTGTACTTCACCTTACGCAAAGAATGCGGGAATTACGTTCACTTCACAAACACGTTTTCACAGTGATGGTGGTGAAATTCCTTGCGGCTAGTCTGAACTTGCAAAACAAAGTACATACGCTGACGACCCGCGACCAGCATGCGCTCAGGAATTTTTTTTTCTCATTGATAAGACACCCGGTCGCATGGGAAGTGTATCCTACTCCTTTTTAAAAAGGACCCCTGACACCCTCCGCCCCCTTCCCCAATATGTTCTTCTTTCTTTTCGGGGACCGTCAACTTCATTGAATTAGGCTGCCATCCAATCTCCAATTGAATTTAAGGCATCGTTCTGCCGACGGCGTTCGCTGTACGTCGTAATGATACGATGTTTCCTGAATGGACTTCACGGCCAGATGAATGAGACGCGGCTTCGAGGCTCCACCAGTATTTTGTTTTGTGTTTCCATTTTGCTGTATATTTGACGAAATGTATTTTAATTTCATCCGCGAGGAGACAGTTACGAACTGCAACAAGTGTAATCTTATCAGAGATATATGCACGATTGCGTCAAAAATGAGCCAGCCAGCCAAACTTTCCGCCAGCATTCAATCTGCCTGCGCATTTTCCTGTCCGCGTCCTTTCCTGTCATTTGCGAGAATTCGCCGCTACCGCCGGCTGCCTTGAGCATACCGCTGCGTCCATCTGATGATGCCTGTCAATTATCTTTTCCCGCGCTTTGTGGCTTGTTAGGCGATATTCAGTAGCTCTCTGTTTTTTTTTTTTTTTTTTTTTTCTAATCTCAGCTGTTTCCGTATAGGATATTCGGAGGAAAAGTGTCAGATAACACAGGCGTTTTCCTGGGACACTCCCCCTACATGACAGCGCGGTTATTTTGAAAGGGTTAACACGTGAAACACCGATAAATGCGCTTAAAACGCAGTTTCATTTCCTCCCGAAGAAGCGAGCTTCTAGGCGGCAAGTAATTACCGCACAATTCCTGCGACACTTGACTCTTCTGTCCAGCTGGAGCTCTAGCTGAACATTCGCTTATAGCGCTGTAGCATTCCCAGGACAATGGCAGCTGATCGGTGACAATTCACCAAAGAATAAACTGGCGAAGGCACTTGCGCCAATCATGCGCCAATAACCCCGGCTGGCCTCGACAAGCCGCACCAGGAAGCCTCCGGAATGTTTGTTGCGTCCGTCAGGCATTTCACGAAAGACTGCTTGGCACCAAGTTCAGTTCGCGGTGTAAGTGTTCCCGAAGTTAGTCTGTTAATAATGGCTCGGATACGAGAAAAGCGATGTAATTTCATTATCAAGTTGTGGAAGGTCTGTCTCTAGGTTATATATATATATATATATATATATATATATATATATATATATATATATATATATATATATATATATATATATACCTTCCTTTTTTTCATTTAACTGTTCTGCCTAAATGCGTTTTCATATACATGTCTACTGTATCGCCCAACTGCCACGCACTCAAATGAGAGTAGCAGTATTGTAAATAAATAAATAAAAAATATAGCGGTCGTACCCTACCGCTAATAACATAGCATATCACAAGACTACTATTAGGACAAATTAGTTATTGTGGTTTTTTTTCTTAGAACCTCGACGGCAGTTGTCCCAAACTTAGAGACAGTCAAATTTTAATGCACCTGCATTTTCTTTTTTTTTTTTTTCAAAGTGGCCCCTAATTCGAGATATTCATCAACGAATTGAAAGTGAACCGGCATCACCCCGCTATTACTTCACATAGAAATACCCCGCGACGAATATGTGACGAAGTTTGAATGAAGGCATGCAGCGGCAAATACTGATACGGCACGTTGGGCCGGATGCTAGCCAGGCAGAACATTCTTTGTGTTCCTTAGTGTTCCTTGTTAGTGAAATGTCGCAACCCACTCTGGGGGATCGGCCATGAATCAGGCAGTGAAAAAAAAAAACTCTTCCCAATCTTTTTTTTTTATTTTTAAATGAAAATAAGGTAAAATGAAGTAAGTATCTTGTAAATGGGAATTAAAGTGTCTACTGTTACAGGCAGAACCTGCCGCATGTGTCCGGCGAGTGCAGTAATTCGAACTTCATCGTTCTTTTCGACACGGGACGTTTCCATCTGATGTGATAACGGGGCTAATTTCGGGCCCTCGCAGCGCGCTAGGTTTCGATATTGCCTGAATTCAGCGCTGAACTTCGATTATGAATATCTCGAATTAGGTACGATTTTCAAGATTTAAAGAAAATGTTTGTGCATTAAATACTGAATGCCTCTAAAGAGAGAGACAGAGAGAGAAAGAGAAGACAGAAAATGCAGAGAACAAAACCAGACGCACGTCTGGTTTGCTACCCTGCACTGAGGCAAGGGGATGTAGTGATGAAAAGTGAGAGAAAGAGTGAACGCTTTCGCGCACATCTGAAGGTGCGCACTCAGTCTACAAACGGTCGCCAAGACCTGTCGACTTGAAGTACTGCAATAACGTTTTCGTGGCTTTCTGTGCCATTGACGCGCATGGTCATATGAACAACTACCCCAATGTTCTGATAAAGAAAAAGTTTATTTAGGATTTTTTGTGAATTGGCCTTTTCAAGCTTACGAACCGAGCCAAGTTCGTGGAAGGCACGCACGGCAATATAACCAGAATGTTTGTAAGCTAATCTTGTTGATTCATATCTGGGTGAATACTGGGGGCGGTGCGAAAAAGCGGGACATGATTAGAGAACACGAGCGAACAAAAACAGATAGTCGGATCACTTTCATCCCTTAAGCCAAGCTTGCCTTCTTGGGTTAGCACATGCACTGGCGTCACTGGCGTTACGGTGCTACTTGGAATCGGGGCTTCCATTGTAGAATCCACTTGTTCTGCCCGGTGCCTGTCGTAGTGGCACATCGCACCACATTCAGACACAAGCACCTTGTCGCAAGAGGAAAACGAAGGAACTGGCATACTTGAATCGACAGCAGAGGCCGCATTTCGCTCTCACACCAAGGCGAGCACGTAACGCAGCTATGCAATTCAGTGATCGCTTGCGCGTCCTCGGGTTCGTGAACCGCAATAGCGCTTAAAGGTTTGTTTCTTGTTTTGCGGCCAACTACCGTTGGCCGATTCTCATTTAGGCCATAGTGCATAAAAGGGGAACACAGGTGCCTTGTAACTGTCTTGCGGAGAGCAGCCTTATAGTACTTCATATATTGCCTGAAAAGTTTCCAGGGTGTTCTCTTCGCGGCAATTCATTGAAACTTTGGTATTGCATGTAGTTGGGTGGTCTTTCACCCCCAAAGGTTCGGTTGGCGTTTCCTGTCTGTCTACATTTCAGTGAAAAATAATTGGTATATGTCGCAATTTTTTTATTTGCCAAGTGCCGCTTCCCCAACTCTTGTTCGATGTAACGAGTGTTTGACCTTTTACTTCGGAATGGCTTTATCGCAGCCTTCGAGCATTTTGCTTTTTCTTTTTTTTGCCTGATTTTCATTAAGAATGATGTTGCCGAGGAAAGGAAGGTTTTGAACCGGAGCGCTTGGTTACTGAAGCGCTAAAGTAGAATATGCATTTCCTTTCTTTCTAGTTCCGCAATGGCCAGCCTTGTCATGGACCTGGTGGAGCTGCTCAAGTCGCACGCCGACCCCCGCACTAAGGACTTTCCGTTGATCGGCAACCCAACGATGGTGCTGACCCTGATCGCCGGTTACCTGTACGTGGTCAAGGTGTGGGGGCCCCGGTTCATGGAGGACCGCAAGGCCTACGACCTCAAGCGCATCATCATGGCTTACAACGCCTGCATGGTGATGCTCAACGTGTTCTTCTTCTACAAGTTCCTTTCGCACTCGTACTTGGGCGGCGGTTACAGCTGGCTGTGCCAGGGTATCGACTTCCAAGACCCCGGGTCGATCACCATCGTGTCGTACTGCTGGTGGTACTTCATGGTGCGCATCCTGGATTTTGCCGACACGCTCTTCTTCCTTCTGCGCAAGAAGTATAGCCACATTTCGTTCCTACACGTCGTCCACCACAGCCTGGTCGTCTGGAATGGTTGGCTCTTCATCACGTTCGGCGCCGACGGCCAGGGCATCATGGGCGTCTCTATAAACTCGTTCATCCACATCGTCATGTACACCTACTACTTCTTAGCCGCCTTGGGACCCTCCGTGCAGAAGTACCTGTGGTGGAAGAAGTACATCACCACCATGCAGATCGTCCAGTTCGCCGTCTTCATCGGTTTCGTCTGCGTGCCTCTGTTCAAGGACTGCGGATACCCGCGCTTCCTGACCTATCTTGCCGCGTCACAATGCTGCTTCTTCCTGGTGCTGTTTGTCAACTTTTACATTCACACCTACGTGAGAACAAGAAAGGGCGAAGTGCACTTCTTCTGCGGCAACTATGAGGCCACTCCGAAGGCCACCGTGCCGGCGAAGGAAGGCGAGCAGCCAACGACGAATGGAAAGGGAGCATTCGCCAACGGTGCCGTCGCGAACGGCAACTCTCACGTAAACGGCTGCTGTAACGGTGCTGGACTTAAGAAGAGGGAAGCCAAGATACGCACCCATTAGATTGCGGGAAAAAAAAAGAAATAGTGGGCAGCTAAATGTTCGGAGTGAGTGCCAACGATGTCACGAGCATATTCAACGTTCGCGACGTCGTCGGGACTGACAATGGGCGCCTTGCGGGACTGAATCGTTATCATTGTGGCGTCCACCAGCTGACCGGAAGCGTCTATTTATTTTACAGCGTTTGTCAAAACGTGGCGAGCTCTACTGATTATTCTAGGGCGGTGAAACTAATTGTACCTACTGCTACGGACGTGCGAAGGTTGTACTTTTGGACCGACGCAAAGCGCACTGTCGCACGGCGTATTGTCGCTCTTCGTAGTTATGTGTGTTACCACATGGTGCATGGTGGTCGTGTGCCTGTTGGGTGCTCCATCGATTCCCTGCCGGGTAGTTAGAGATCAACGAAATCATCCCGCGTGGACTGAAACATTAAATGCGATTCGCGCAGCGCATCTGAGACGAGACGTAAGGACACAGATACGCACACGCACGGCAATCGTGTCCTTTTGTCCCGTGCTAGATGCGCCACGCAAATGGCATTTAAAATCACGCATCAACAAGCCGCACTTGAAACCTTAGCTGAAAGTAATGTTTCGTTTATTTTTTTTTTTTTCATTTATTCATATTGCACGTTCACCTTCATTTCACGTACGTAGTAAAACATTTCTAGTTCGCTGCACCTTTTTTTTAAATTCATGACATGGCAGTGCAGTTGCTGCAGAAGCTGTGATATAGCGGCTCTTGCGTGTTTTGTGTGTCGCGGTCATGCGTCTTTCAACAATTGTGCGTGGCGTGTCTGCGATTTCATCATGTCTCTTGTTTGATCACCTGGCAGCCAACTACTGTACATAGATGTTTGTTGTAATGTTGTGCTTTTTATGAATACACACGTTTTCATCAGTCATTGTTGCGTTTCCTTTTGCCGTTGACAACCTGCTGTCTGCAATCTTCTCTCCGCGTGTGCGTTCAAACCAATTGAGGGCGTCTTTTTCTTCCTTTCTATTCCGTTGCGAAAGCAAGCGAAGACACTCGCTTCTTGCGTGGCGATTCCTTACTCCGTGACGTCTACCCCAAAAAAAACAAAAAAATTCTGCTCACCCACTTGCTGTCGACGTTAATCACTCATTGTTCCGTCACCGCAGGTAATATAAGCATGTAACCGAAAATATATTCTTGTTATTGTGTTCTTTTTCGTTCTTGAACCTTGTCCTTAATATGTGCTGACCTCGAAAATGGCTGTTCTGAAACAGCGCTCTTTATTTACGGAACTGTCTTTTTTTACGAGAAAGCACCAAATGACCCATTCAGCGAAAAAAAAAAATCGAAGCCCCTTTCACAAAGACTGTTGAACGTGAACCTTTCCCCTAATGCAAACTGAATCGAAGTCCAAAGCCGACAACCATGCAACGAACCGAAGAAATGCTAGCGACCCGATGCTATGCATATGTGATTTGTTTGCTTGCTTAAGATTATATGTTTAGAACGTTGAAGTTGAATGAAGACTCATTTCGTTAAGTTGCATAGCCCCGTGGGATTTATGAACGGTCACGGGCATCTGACGCGATACGATCCCGTGTATCGGCAATGGCATGCAGAAGCCATGCGCATCCGTCGGCAAGCCGATCCGAGCGCGCGCACCAACGAGACGGAAGCCAGACGTCGTCGCCGCGCGCGCTGATACCGAGTTTCGCAACCGGGAGAACGCGGCCAAACGCCAGCGACTCGACGCGGGACCACCTGAAGAGACGCAACTGTTCAAGTGGTTCCGCGTCGACTCGGTGGCGATACGCATGGCTTCTGCAGCCCGTTGCCGATACACAGGATCGGCCCGACGGGCACGATCGCGCTTACATTTGCGTACGGCAGCCTCTTTCTCTGCCGTGCGGTGCACCCGCGGCTTAACCGTGGTGACGGCCGAGGACACACTGCGTGACGCGCGTAATGGCGATGCAGATATGTACAGTTCGTCTGGTTGACGTGGTGTTTTCCCATTGGTCGAGAGCATAACATTATTCCCATTGTTCTTATCGGTGCAACTGCGAATGCAAACTGTAGTGTTCTACGCAGATGTGTAAGTCAGCTTTCCTGCAATGCGTTTTCGGCGCCCACGAACAAATCGGTGAGACATAGGAAGCTTCGCTTGAACAGCCGGCGTCTGTTGTCTGGACACCGATATTCCCATTGGCTGCGAAGCCACGTCACAAGCGCGCCTCGAAGCAGAGCGGGCGAAAGGGTACACCTACTGGGGCTCGCATTCACAACTCATAAATGCTTAGGTGTCCTCGCATTTTTTTTTTTTTGTCTCCTTAATTTCTTTTTTTTTTTTATTTAGCTAACGTAGTTTTCTCGATGCATAAGGCCCTGGGACAGCCAAGAATGCCTTAGTGAAAAAGACGCGTTACTACGCCCACGCAAGAAAGATGCAGAAAAAATCTTATTCATAAGCGAGGCATAGTCTATAGGTGTATCGAACTCGACTTCCCAATTGTACTTGTGACAATGCTTCAGAGCCTAACTTCTGCCGTCTTGCATACCAAAACCACGATGGGATTAGGCGCACGCCCTAGAGGGGGGGGACTCCGGATTTGTTGGTCACATGGGGTTATTTAACGTGCACCCAAATCTAAGTACAGGGGCATTTTTATATGTGGCCTACATCGAAATATATACCGCCGCTGCCGGGAATAAAACCCGCAATATCGTGCTTAGCAGGGCAACGTACTTCTCTGTATCGCGGCATGTAACGGATGATCATGCGAGCTCTTCCTGACGTTCAGTTACGCAAGATTGTGCATATGCGATCGTCTACACTTCTGGTTTCATCGCAAATAAAAAGTAATAACACAGCCTCTGCTATTGGTTCAAAGTTCCGAACTGAATACTGTGTTGCACAGGCATCATATATTACTTCCATTGGTCATGAGCATTGTCTCTCACACCAGTCAGCAGCACGCAGATATTGATTTATTTGCATTGCAGCCCATCGATTCATTGCTCCAAACAAGGCTGTGGACAAATGAAAACCTTCGACCACACTGAAAAGGCAAACGTTGCGGGTTTCACTTCAGATTCACGTTCCTTTTTTTTACGCAACTCGCATATTTCTTTGTGGTTAGAAATGACAGATGAGGATAACCGTTAACACTGGGAACTCGCACGAGGTATACATGAATGTGCAGCAAAATTTTCCGATATTGAAAAATGAGTTATGCGTCCTTTGCTGACAGACTACATTAAAGCCATCGTTGGGGTAACGTTATAGCACAGTCTTCTTTGCGCCTCTTAAACTATATCGTATTTCGCATTTGTTTGATAACCTTACTGTTTCGCGTGAAACTACAACTGCACGAGTGTCCACAAAGAGAGGTTAATCAAGCACTATTCATCGACTGAGGACACATAGGTAGAATAAGTTCTCCGGCATTGCGACTGACTTATAACCAGACTCAAAATCACGGCAGGTGTTGCATCCTTCATAGAAATTTTGTGGCACCTCTGCTTGTGGCTAGTAATAATTGTCAAACTACGTTCAAGCAGGCTGGTTCAGGTTTCAGTTAAAGCTCCTTGGTCCTCGAATATTTCGGTTCGTTTAAGTGCATGGCCCACTTCAATTTCAGCACCTTACCCCATGGAGTGTGTGTCAGTTATCACAGTAATATAACATGAACAATGGTTAAACCGATAAAATGACTGCCTCTAGAATAGAGCGTATGCTGGGAGAACTAAAAGAAAAAAACTTTTTTTCTCTCCTATGGGTTCCATTTCAACCCTGCAGATTACAATGAGTTCTTTTCGGCATCTTTCTCTCGTATTGACATTCGGGTTACGACCCTGAATGCCCTTCTACTCACACCGAATGTTTTGTCTTCAATACCTCAGCTGAATCAATTGACAATGCCGGGATCGACTTGGAGCTACTATAACCCTGCAGGTTGATCCAGGGATGTCGGGGCATGGGTCCTCTTCAAAGACGAACAAGCACACTGTCGAACAAAAGAATATATGGGGGAGAAAAGCACGACCTCGGAGACAAATGAGAGAAACTGGAGGAAGTTGCGGCGCCCGTTGTAAGCGGCGCGTCTCTCTGAGACACAATAGACGCAGCTGACACAATGGAAAGGCATGGCGAAGCCATGTCGTCTGATGTCAATGCCGCTCTATCGGCTCCACCTTGTTGCAGCATTTCTCAACCGCCCAAGGACGGATGCTTGGCGGCACTTTCGAACAACACAGCCGTCGTGGGCACGGCGAGTCATTACACGACGGATGTAAGAGGAACGGGAAACCGTATTATTCGGCAAATCTCTCGCGCCCGACGCGAAGCATTCATTAGCATCGACGTGAGCTACCGCTATTGGAGCCACTCCGTGTCGCTGCAGTGCGCGATTTCGCCTAATGAAGTGAGCGCTGAATAAATTGCTCATGCGCAATTGGCTGGAAACAACAATGAAACGCGATCACTGCAGCGTGTGGTGACTGGTATGCATACGTCATTAGGTGAATTTAATGAAACACGGTCACGTAATGCGCTGACGTCACGGCCGTACGCCAGCTTATAACACAATTTACCTGGGCCGCTTCGTCCCAGATGTTCCAAACACTACGCATACCATGCGATTAAGGGTTTAGTTGCCGCGAAGATCGCAATTTGATCTGGCCGACTGTGCCTTGGACTGAAAATGAATTGTCATGGTGCCGGCTGTTGTTTTTTCAACACTGAGCGACAAGCGTATAGCCTGCGAGCCCAGAAGATATACAGGGGAGCCGATCAGAAAATGCAATTTAACATTCCCCATTATAACGGTGATCCGGCCTATCAAAAGAGTAATACATAGATGACTTCTAGGCACTGCGTACGTTAATAGGTTTTCTATGCCGAATAGGCTGATCCGAGACTTTGGCCGGCTATAGCTCAGAATCAGGGCCCGTAAGAAAGATAAGAAAGAGGGAGAGTGAGATGTATACTATCCTAAACCAGAGCTGGAGACGTTTGCTTGGCTGACGGCAGGGCATGCTGCTCCAGGTGTAGGGTCAAAGATATGGCGTGCACATTGATCAGACAAACACACAAACGACAAATACATATATTGATAATCACACAGTCAAACTGATCATAAACTCTGATTAAGGCCCGTATTCACACAACTTCTTCCGCGTAGAAATCCTTTCTTCGCTGGCCGCCACTCAGGAGCGCCCACCTTCAGACAGAGAGCAGCGTGAAAATGAGATGACCGCCTCGTTGATGACCGATCCGATGGCAGGTGGCATTTACGTATACCACGGAAGGAGATATTGAGCACGCCTTGTTGCACTGCCTTAATCACTCTCTTGAAAAAACAGAAGAAAAATAACCTAGGCGAGAAACTACTCGCTCCGGACCGAACGTTGCTCTCACGGGGGAAATATTCTAGCCCTCATCAAAAATAGAAGCGCTAAAGCATGCCAATTAGCACCTCAGAATATATATATATATATATATATACACACACACACACACACCTGAAGCCACCACAATCTAAACCACCGGACCATACTTTTTAATAAAGTTTATTTTACTCTTCTTGTGTCTCATGAATTGCGGATAACAACAAGAGCAATGTCGCACGCTTTGCATACACCATACCTTACTTAGTTCCACTGATGCAGTGTCATCTTTCCATGAAGGCTACCTGAACTGCGTCTGGACTCCTGTGAACTATTCGTTAGTGCACCGTGACCTTTAGTTACATTTTGTTTCATTACTTCTCTTACCGCGGCCTTTATTTGCTAAAGCATCGTTTAGCTAAGCGACCAGGAGTGGCCAGCAACGCGCATTATGCCAACGTCTCCTGCGCACCATTGAAAAGCTACACGAAGCCTAAGAGCGAAAAAAATGTGCTGATCATATTAACAGCGCACGGATGTAGACTTGGCGTAGAAGCATGTTATATATCTAGTGGCCACATCACCTCATTCCTCAATAGACAGAAGTACCACGCACTGTACGGAAATAAAATGGGTACGTACGCTCTATTTCTCGCATATTCATGCTCGCTTAGATTAGAACGACCCAGTGGCGCCATTTGAGTTCTCTTAGGGTAAGTCGACACCCCTTGGAGGAGGATAATTCTATAGAGTTTCCTACAAAGTTTACTTTTGTGAACGCTGGCGCTACAATTATTCAGCTACCGTAGAAATGATGGTCAGTGCATAGATGGATTTGACTGATCCCCGTACTTGTGGCTTCAAGCCTTCTGGTGACGTTATTTATTACGCGTTATATGCGTAAATTTCCGAGCATTCATAGTTTTCTAGGCACAGCAAGGGATTCGTACATGCTTAGTCATTGCGAATTATTTCAATTATGACGCAATATTTTGCTGAAAATGACCCGCTTGTACCAAGTTACAAAGCCGTTTGAAGACAGAGGGACGAAGTTTAGTTAAACCCATGCACTGTCCATCATTCCCAGGCTAGCTGAGCCGCCGCCATACTTGATTGAAGCTCCCATAGACGCTAGCGCCAGACTTCCTTTTAGAGACGCTTTTAGAATACTCTATGAGTAATTCAGCGCTGCTGGGATACTATCTTCTCTAAGAAATAATTTCAAGCTAGATTGTGACGCGATCTTTCTTCATCACGATGCCACCGGATGGTTACAGTGAAGGTGTTACCAATCGCGAAACCTATGAAATGACTCTGGTGAAACCTTTCTAATTTTCTCGCTCTTATTTTTTCCATCTTTTTTTAACACTGATTGAGACAATTCGAGTAGCATTACCTCGTTGACGAAAAAACCTCTTTACGGAGACAATACGACTACCTTCTTTTCTTTATTTATTGCTTATTTGTTTATTTTTTTAGAATGTTTTAGGTGACTGCTTTTGCTGTTCTGTGCAAAATTGTAGCATTTGCGAAAAATTATTGTAAGAAGCCCACTCCGAACACCGATATTGTTTGTCTACGTGGCCAGATAAGCACAAAAACAACTGAAGTGCACAAATACAATGATTGGGGATGACTCGGCGCAGAATGGTTCCGCTCCGCCACGTCTCAAAAGCACCGCGTGTCATGAAATCTGTCTGCATATTTCCCACTTGGAAACAACAAGCCAGTCGTCCCTCCAATTCTTTCTTGTTCCTCATTTTCCTTTACATGCGGTGGACAAAGTCGCCCAAGGCGCTCCTCTCCGTCTTCTTTTTTTCTCCGTTTACAAAAGTAGGGTTGTGGGCCTGCACGCTGCACGAAAGTAACCTGATACAGGCCGCTCCATCTCCCATTTGTTCTGCAGCGCTTTCCCGCAAAAAAAAAGAAATAAATAAAAAAAACGGAGTATTATGCGACGTATACGAAAAACACCGCCCTCTCCACCTTCGTCACTCGCCACCACGCGACCTTGAGCTCGAAGGGCAAAACAGACGCAAGCCGCGTCGTGCGCTTCTTGAGGGGGCATCGAGGGGCACTTCTTGGGTGCAAACAGGTAGAGGATGCTGAGAGCGTTGGCCGCGACTGCCTCGAGTCACTCGGCCCCCCGAAGCACAAACCGCATCGTTAAACAAAGAAAGGCAAAGGAAGGCGAGAAAGAATGTGTCCAATTGCTCAAGCCCAAAAACAAACGTCATTCAGTGCACGCGCGCATTCGTGCATGCAAGCAAATGCAAACGCGCGTATACGCGCTCGCTGACATTCCCGGGTGAGTGCATCTAGGTCACGAGCGATGATCGAAAGGAAACAGAGAAACGCTGCCTGACCATCTTGGACAAGTTTGCCTCGGAGGGTAGCGAGGGTGAGGAGGATGGTTGAGAGCCTCAGCGGGCGGGAAAGAGAGAGCCGCGCCTTTCGGCGCCTCACACAAGTGCACGCGACGTTCGATAAACTTACACCGATAAACTCACAGAACGGGGTCCCAGAGCACAAGAATGTATGGGAACCTCCTGTCAGGAAGTTATATAACCAATAATTGTGGAGTACGACAGCGTGTACATTTAGAAAATGTCGGGTAAATTTATTTAGAGAAAAGGAACAGGGGTGAATAAAGAAGCAATACAATAAAAAACGTATACGCAGTAAGAATTTGGTGTTACATATTGATAGGAAATCATAGCAACTACTTTTCTGAAAATTACTGATGAAGAAGAATGGATAATGTGTGATGGAAGAGAGAGAGAGAGAGAGAAAGCCAGGAAAGGAAAGGCAGGAAGGTCAACCAGATGAGCGTCCGGTTTGCTACCCTACACGGCGGGTAAGAGAAATGGGGAATAGAAAGAGGAAGAGAGTGCGCACTGAGAGCATGTGGGAGGATGCACAGAGATACTATAGGCGTTATCTCAAACCGGTGCACTTCAAGTACTGTACTAGTGCGCCAGTTGCTTTTTGCGCCACTGACGGTTGTGGCCACAGTTCGAGCATCTTTGACTCAGAGAACGGTCTCGAGTCCAGCCGGTTTAAAGTTGTCCGGAGAGAGGGGCATTGTACGTCGTGGCGAGGAGAGAAACACAATAAGTGCTGGATGGTTTCCTCGTACCTACAGGAGTCTCACATCGTGCTCTCGGCCATTCCGATACGATAGGAGAAAGCGTTCGTGAACGCCACTCCCAGCCACAAGCGGAACAGCAAGGTTATTTCGCCGCGGGAAAGGCTAGATGGTAGGTGTAGTAGCCTTACCAAGGGTTCCAGCAATGGGAGACGATTACACAATGATAATGTAGTAAAGTAAGCGGTATGTGTTGCATGATTCGAATGCATTAGGGCAACAAGAACTCCCATCAGAAGCGAATCTGCTTGGGTTAACAAATACCAAGTCCCTGATAAAATATTGGATGCGATTAACTAATTTATAGATTGGAAAAACAGAAATGTGAGATCAAACTGGACTAAATTTTGCTTAGAGAGTATGCTGAAGCTTTGGAGTAGATGTGAAATTTTGAAACGATGTGTATTGAATGCTAGTACTCTAATAGCTTTTACCCGCCGTGGTTGCCTAGTGGCTATTGTATTGGGCTGGGAAGCACGAGATCGCGGGATCAAATCCAGGCCATCGCGGTGGCATTCCGATGGGTGTGAAATGCGAAAACACCCGTTTACTTAGATTTAGGTGCACGTTAAAGAACCGCAGGTGGTTTAAATTATTCCGGAGTCCCCCCACTATGGCATGCCTCATTATGGTGGGTTAAATTAAGGAGTTCTTTTACTGGAGTAGAATATCTTGAATGTCGTTTTAAAAGGATGAATTGTAAGGTCATTGTGGCGGCGCCAGTTGCATACGTTGTTGAGGTCAGAGTTAAGTTTGCCTGTGAAAGCACACAGCGTTCGGTCAACAGCTAGTATTGGGGTGTCATCTGCCTAGAGATATGGTTCTGTGTTAAATTATGGGGTCTTACGTGGCAAAACCACTTTATGATTATGAGGTACGCCGTAGTGGAGGACTCCGGAAATTTCGACTACCTGGGGTTCTTTAACGTGCACCTAAATCTAAGTACACGGGTGTTTTCGCATTTCGCCCGCATCGAAATGCGGCCGCCGCGGCCGGGATTCGATCCGCGACCTCGTGCTCAGCAGCCCAACAACATAGCCACTGAGGTATGGTTCTGTGTTAGAAAGGTAATTGGAAAGATTATCCATATAAATTAAAAACAAAAAGAGGTCCAAGAATGGATTCCTGAGGGGGCACCCTCAGTTTCTTTTATGTTGACCTTGGCGCAACACTATAGCGCAGTAAACAGAACGATATCATGCCAGCTAGCCCAGTCGAAGCCTTATAATGAACATAAACCCGAAGGTGTCGTAACATGAAAACATTTTGTCTCGCTGTCAAGTGTTGCGACGACCCTGCCTACACAGTATCTGCATTTTCTTAGCACGCGAATGTCATGAGCACACATTTCGTTTGAATGCGAGCCATGCGGACGACCAATCTGTTATGCGCAAGCACACCACTGACTATACAAAAGACAAAAGAAGCATATACAAAAGAAGCATATGCAAAAGAAGCATATGCAAAAGAAGCATATGTGAGTAACATGACTAAGGGGAGCCTTCAATGGCATCCCCAAATTCTCTATGTGGTAAAGAACGGATGGAACCAGGCAGGTCATTCCAGAGTTCAATTGTCCGAGGAAAAAAAGTGTATCTAAAAGTGTTGGTGCGAGCAAAAGAGACGGATAAGTTTAAGTCATTGCTGTTTCTCGTGATTAGGGGCTTTGCACGGGTCAGATATGTGTTAGGGGAAGCATAATGTGGAGAGTAAAATAGAGAGTGTAGAAGTTTCAGAGAATTAATGTGACGACGGTGGGAAAGAGGGGTTAAACCAAGCATATTCAGATGAGATGACGGTGCAAACATTCTATCATAACGGCGGTATATGAAACGAACCGCCTTTTTCTGAACAGATTCAATGTTGTGGATGTCCGAAATTTTGTAAGGGTTCCATATGGTAGACGCATATTCAAGAATGGGTCTTACAAGTGTTTTGTATGTAATGAGTTTAGATTCTTTGGGGGTAGCACGTAGAGTTCGCATTAGGTAAATAAAATATTGTGGAGAGTGAAATGAGCGGCGTGCCGTTAACAGGCTTTTTCTCAATAGGAGCACGTCAGTAGCTGAGAACAGACATTAAGTGCCAAGAGCCATCGGGATACGTACACGGAGAAATGGGAGGAAGTGATGTTTCGGTCAGAAGCCGTGGAAGGCGTTCCACGTTTGGCTGGACACAATGACTCAGTCGGTGGGAAACACGAAGACGCGATGTCATTAATGAGACACGATGGAGGTGTTTGCCAACACTCGGTGAACACGAACACCCGCCTCTAACGACGCTTACTGCGAGCTCTCGAAAGCTTGTTGCCCCCAATTGCAAGTTGAGTGCCTCAATGAAAGTCTTGTAAGCCGCCCATTTTGTTCGGCTCACAGCAACGTCCAGTGAGTCAGGAAAGCCTTGGAAGCCACGTGCCTTCCTTTCTGGCTATGTCCGTCACTGGACGAGTACAGCAACAAGACAAGAAAGGTAAAGTAAAACCCTCGCGAATTCCACAAAGTTGTTCGGCTAAAGACGGCAAGTGACACATCTTTATGTTCTGACATGTGTTCCCCGTTCCATTCACCCCTCTTCCCCCGACCCCTTCTTACTACTCGACATTTTTGTTTTCTTTCAGGTGTGCTTCTGGCAGCCACGAACAACGAGCCCGGTGAACGCGAAACGAGAAACACAATGTATTTGTCCAGGGTCCGCCACCTCTACGGCACGCAGCCACATTCACCACCTTTTCGGAGGACCAACACGACAGATCAGTGAGTTCTTGACCCTGCTTCGTGTAAAGGGAGAAAAAAAAAGCGGCCGGGTCATTTAGAGGCTGCTTTTGTTAGTGAAGTCAAGTGAGCTGGGGGGAGCGGGGAGGGGATTCCTAAAACTACAAAAGACGGCCGCCGTCCCATCCTTTATTATTTCCTAACGTTGCCTTTCACAGCTTTACCTTCGCTGTCACCGCAGTTTCCAAGCTTCCACCCAAGGTGCTGCATTGAGGAACCGTTTACTCGAGTGTTCGTCGCTGGGACAAGTGAGTGAGAGGCAGCTCTTAAAAGATTTGTAACGCCTGTCCTGTAACGGATGATAAAATGCGGGATGTGTTAGTGAATGGTTGGTCCCCTAAACCACGGAATATTTGCAGGCTTTTCTTGTTGCGGCGCCAAGCAGGGAGTACGCACACCCAGACACTAGCTGCCTTTGTGTATTGTAAAAAAAAAAAGAGCATCAGTTCCGAAAAGTCCGCCTTCAACTTTTCGAACAATCCAGAACCCGTGCGAACTACGTGGCTTTGGAGAAGCTGAAGGATATCTCATGCGTGGCTACGCGTAGTGGCAGAAGAAATTGCAATCATATTTAAAGGGGGACCCCGGCTAACGTTAGAAGACTTTTAAAAATCTGCGTATAGAAACTACTCGCACAAAACTGATGCAGTGCTGTTTCTGGTCCTCCTTTGCAGCCGAGGGCACCTTCTGCATGCCATTAAATTGTTTTAGTTGGCTAAGATTGCATATTGCTTCTTAAGGTGAAACATTGTTTGCCTGTGGGCCCCGAAAGGCAAGAATATGCATTCCATTATTTTATTTGGCGGGCACATGTCTTAGGTTAATAAGGATCTTTTCTAACTAGACAAGCTTTAGTCGAGCATTGGACTAACACGAACGCATGTGAAAATATCCGCAAATTTTATTTCTTGTACTCTTGTTTCACACATGCGAATCAAAATGTTTACTGTCACGAGTCATCATGTGACTTTCGGTTTCGCATTCGGTGGGGGAGGATGAAAAGGAAGGAAGGAAGGGTAGGGAGGTCAACCAGACGCACGTCCGGTTTGCTACCCTACACAGGTGAAGCGGTTTAAGGGAAGAAAAGAAAGGAGATGGAGAGAAGAAGGTACTATTGCTGTGAGTACATGCGGCTGTCCATAACTTCACGCCTATAATTGGTCCCTGAGGCCAGTCGCTTTCATGAAACGTAGCAGCGCCCGCGTCGCTTTGTAAGGCTGCGGCGCGTGGGGTCATGGTCCGAGAACCTTAGACTCTGAAGATGGTCTTATTTAATCGGTTTAACACCCTCTGAAGAAAGTCGCGTTTCTTGTCATAGAGATCACAAAAACACAACACGTGCTCAATCGTCTCTTCACAGTTGCCCGAGTCACAGATTGGTGTGTCGGACATTCTAATAAGGAATGGGTGGGCTTCCGTAAAAGCCCTTTTGAATTTCGCTTATAACACCATGTGTAGTTAGGTGGATGAGAGGACATGCTATTCAGAAGCTGCAAGTCGTGTTGAAGAATATCCAGTGGACATTAATGTCCTTCATATAACGGCGTCATTATCGGTTCACGGCAAATACGGCATTGAAGATCCCGGCTGCAATCATTAGCGTTTTTATAGCAGCATGCATCGCTCATGTCAGGGACGAAAACTTCATTGAGTCTGCGCGTACCTTTCCTCGTTGCAAGATTTCAGACATATGTCTGTGCTAGGGGGGAGACAAACTGGAACTTATATGGAACCAGATTAAGAGTGCATGCACACCTCGGAGTCAGCAACCAGAATTGGTTGTGTCAGTGCTCTGTAGGCGTTGCATGTT
The DNA here is from genome assembly GCF_023375885.2 of Dermacentor andersoni. Lineage (NCBI taxonomy): Eukaryota > Metazoa > Arthropoda > Arachnida > Ixodida > Ixodidae > Dermacentor > Dermacentor andersoni. Next base: position 67,078,317 of record NC_092817.1, on the reverse strand, counting down.
TGTTAGGGCAGGTCCATGTATACTGGTGTCCATCTTGCTTCTCTGTAGTTCGTTGTACAGCGCTAATGTAAGCTGGCTTTGTCCAAATCAGTTTGACAAGGTGCGCACGTTACTTCCAGCATTGGTGCCGGCATTTGATCGCCAACAATGAGCGAGTGGGAAATACCTTGGACATTCTTTAAAATCCCAAAGCTATTAGATGTCAGTCAGCGCCTGCGGCAACGTCTTCCGGTCCGGTATGTGTTTGTCATGCTACATTTTAATGCGCAATCATTCTATGCCGCATAACGCGAAAATCCGCCACCGTAGTCGGCGTGACCGAAAGATGATACCAGAAATGGCCAACGGCGCAACAAGTTAATGCAGGCCACAAAATGCTCAGATTGACGTCAAACTTCTGAGGGAGGTCTCTGTAAACAAAGTAAATTAATGGCTTTGAAAAGCAATGTTGGCAACTTAAGGTCTGGGCCGGAGTCGAACCCGAGCCTACGGAGTACGAGACGAGCCAGCACCTCCTAGATAGCAGGACTATGCACTGTGCTTTACAACATCATGCTACTTGGACCGAAATTTCCATTGCCCAGGTAGGAGTGATGAAAGTGGTGACGTCAAAATCATCGCGGCTTATTCGGGAGCGTCCACATTAGATTCTATGGCGATCGTGTAATGTAGCATACCGTCAGGGATCGAAGTGCATCGGCCTTGCGCTATCTAGGAGGCGTTCGACGAGCCCGCTTCTCCGATGCCACGGGGGCTCCGCGGTTCTTGTTAGCTAATGGTGTGCCTACGTGATTGTACAAGTGACTATGCAGCCAATGGGGAGGAGGTGGCGCCACGTCATAAGCGTATACAATTAGAGTATAAAATAATAAGCATTACCGTCCAATTCAACGGCGCTGAGCGGTCCTTCGAGTTATGAACTCCTCGCGGCCGAGGGTGTGCGTTTAGACGCTTGGTGCGTTTTGATTTGGCCTTACCGATGCGCATCTAGAATGCAGACGAGAGCATGCGCGGACAAGGAACGCGCGGAAAAATATATTTCACCAAAGGGACTAAAATCCTCTCTCATTCCCACGCGTAAGCTGTCTTAAGTGTCTCTGTCAAATTTTGATAATGATGATGAGGTGTAGTTTAATTTCGTAAGGACTAGATATCGCCAAGCAGCGCCAAACTGCCGAATTTTTCTGCAATTAAAATTTCTTGTATCATTTTGTACAAGAATAAGTGCAGCCCTACAAAAATAAATTTACAAGTCCACAAGTAGCCCTCACTTTCAACAAGCTTTATTCTCAACCACGGTTAAAGAATCCTGCTCGAAGAAGCATTCGTCGCTCAAAGCCGGTAAGTGTACACTCATGCGTCTCTCGTGACGTCTTAAGTCCATAGGCGCAACACAATTATCGTAGAAGGGTTGCACACTGAGCTTATTGGTTCATATCTATGTGAATACTGGGGGATGATGTGAAAAAAAAAAACGGAACAATATTTGCACAGCAGGAGCGTAAACGCAGAACATTTATTGTAACTCGGCCCGCTTACGTCGTTTAATCTTGTCCCCTCCTTTAGCCTTGTCACCTCGTATTCACACAAATTTATCATCCGTGTCACTTTAGGTGAGCGAGAAGCGTTGCAGTAAATAATTCGAATGAATTGTAAATAAAGACAGCGACTCGACCAGCAACTCATTCGCAACCGGGCGACGCAAACTCACAACCAAACAACGAAAAGCTCCGAGTGGGGGAGGGGCAAAGACGATCAACCATGGTCCAAAATGGTTTTAAAAGGGACCACGTTTTCTTGGGTGGTGGTGGTGGTGGTGGTGGTGGTGGTAAACATTATTGTAAGGGGAAGGGGAAAGGGGGAGGAGGCTGAGGGATCAGGCTCAAGTAAGGCCCTGGGCCTGCTTGGCCTTCAACGCCCAGTCCACCAGTTCAAGCTGTCGGTCGACGTTCCCTGACCTAAGCCAGGCTGTGCAGTCAGTCTTGCTGCTGATGGGGGGATGAGAAAACGGGAGCGAGGTGTATTCCCACAGTATGTGTGTGAGTGTCCCTATTTGTGAACAAAGCCTACATAGGTCGCTTTCCTTGCCCCCTGTGATTTTTCTAATGCACTTTGGGTGTGTGTATGTGTTTGTCTGGAGTCGCCTAAGCGCGACCGCTTGCCTTTTATCGAGATTTTCTTGACCGTGTGTCCAAAGTACGTCTCCGTCAACTCACTTCCCCCAGGAAGCTATCCTGGCGAACAACGGGAAAAATACCCCCCTCAGGTGAAGGGTTTCCCGGCGAGGAATCTTTGCTCACGCGCACACACGGATACCTGTCATTTGGCATGAACACGCCGATATTAGTGAGAAAACGGATAGAGAGGGCGGCGGCATCGCCGCTGGGGAGCGTTACGCTGAAGTGCATTACGGGCTAGAATTAATGTATATGGCTCCCTTTAGAGAGACATAAAGGGAGCCATATACAGTATCTGTATACTGCCGGTGAGCTGCGCAACACTGACTTCCTATATTCACAAACTCATCTCCGACATATAAACCACTCTGCTTATCAAAACTGATCTGCTTATCAAAACTAAGGCTGCCTGTGGGCAGTGGCAGATCTAGAAGAGGTGGGGGGGGGGGGCCTTCCCCTCGCCTAGAACATGCCAGTTGACAGTAATCAGCATGAGGTAAGCTACCCCTCCTCCCAGTTCTTTGCGTGCTTTGATGAGGATTTCCAGTTGGAGGCTATAGACCGTGAATCCCGCCTTGCAGGCTGTGGACACCGCAATCAGTCATATACCAATCATGACGAAAATCACTATGCTGCTCCGCAGAGTTGGAGCAGTTTCACCAGATTACTCGTACATTACACGTGCAAGGACCTAACCATGCATGCCACTCAAAATGTTAAGGTTTTCAAATAAGCCTCTGGGCGCGCTCCCATTACTTCGAACGACGTTCAACACTGGGCTTCGCGTGAAGCAGGCTGTAAGAAGAAAAAGAACAGCATCCTTACGTCTTTGTTAATTACAAGGATTCTTCAGAGAACCAGTAAGAAGGAATGCGTGCTTGGGCGTGAGTGAGATCTGTGGTGACAAAGAACAAATGGCATTGCTAAAAACCACGCGCGCGGTATGCTTTGTGCTTGTGCTTTGAATGGTCGCTGGAAACGCGCGCGGTATGTGAATGCAAGTGGTGACTGCGGTGCCTCGGGTCGAGTTTGGCTGCAATGTATTATGGCGGCGGACTTTGTGACCGCGACCTAGCGCGTAGTACAGCACGACGTGCGCTGCAGAATGGCCGGCACACCACAAACAGAACCTCTGTATCCTCACAGACGCCACGCGGATTCATGTGCTACATAGTAGGGACTTTCGACGGTAAAAAACGAAGCACCTGCTTTGGAATCACTGAGTCCTGTAGCCGAGTCCCATCGCAGACAAGCGTACTACTACAATACATAGGTCACATGTGATTCACGACACTTCGCTCTCCTCGAGGTTTTATGTCGTCTGGGGAGCACGTTAGTAGAAGCAGTTCAAATGCGTCAGAAAAATGTTTCTTTTGACGTGGGTATTCTTCTGGTGATGCAGGTTCGCTACCGAAATGTTTAGGTCGACGGAAAATGCGGTTATCTGCTTGCATCTCCTGAATGGCACATCAGCCCTTTCGAGCGTTTGCTGCAGCCCAGCAATGGATACCGCCCAGCGTAAGTTCATCGGTTGGCTGATTCCTAGGTTATGTCATATACAGGGTGTCCCACATAACTTGAGACAAAATTTTAATTATGAAAGGCACTCGGGACGCGAGTTGAACCGAATGCTTAATGTTGGCACTGTCCTAATGTTACTCAAGCTATTTTATTTATTTTCCCCTTCACTAACGGATTAGTTATGTTTAAGTAATCAACTTTTTAAGTATTGGCTGCAGATCCCAAGTGTTATCGCAAAGTTATAGAGCACCTTCAGAAACCTCTCAATTGTTTCCAACGCGATATATCTCACGTCCTTTTTTCCGCGCTCCAAAGAAAGCCCGCGAAATATTAGAAAAAAAAGACACGTGACGGGGCGCTTGCGCACTGTTATTGTGCTGCTTTCAAGCGTGCGATGGATGAACAAGGTCGGCTGCAGCGAGACTGGCCCGCGACAGGGTGTTATACCTGGTGTAGGTATATGAGCATGCGGCTCTTATCGCATGACGGTGAAAATGCATGCTGCTCGCCAAGCGTTATGGCACATAAAACCCCCAGAATTTCAACTTTTCTTGTAAATGAGCATAACTAGGCTGGATCGTACGTCATGTTACCCTCGACCAGAGTTAATGCACTTCGATGACTGGGACAATAATCAGTAATCCTCTATCAGCCGAACGCCGCGAAAAAGCAGCATGTGAAACAATGCGGTGTAATCCGCGGCAGCATGATTTCTCCTTGCATCTGTTTGTGCTGCATTCTTTAAAGATTTCCACCCTTTGGGGCTTGTCTAGTCCCATAACAATAATCACCACCTGTGCCACCATCGCCACCATCGCCACCTGTGTTGCCCGTATTTCCTTTCTTTAACAGTGCGAGCCCGTTACTTCCATGTCACGAACAGCTTGTGCGTTATCAGCGTGACACAGCATTCTCGACAGGAAAGTAGCGAGCGCTGAGTTTTCAAGAAAGGAAACGCAAGCAAGGCTGATCACAATTATCGTTGTGGGACAAATATGCACCTCAAAGGGTGCAACTGTTTTAACAGGTCGCAGACATTTACGCAGAGAAACTTGCAGGTTTGAGATCGCCAGGCTGAACACGCTGGTAAGAACATAATAAAGGATCGAAAGAAAAACAGAACACTGAGAAAAACGATATGTATGGGTGGATGGGATATGGATGCTGTGAGCGTCCCCTTTGGAACGGGGTAGTGGGTTACCCCACCAAGCTCTTCTTCTTATATTTCTTACTCACCTACCTATGTTAAATAGAAAAAAAAAGCAAAGAAAAAAACAAACAGCAATGAATTCCCATAACCAAACTTTCTGAACCCCTATTGTGAAGTTTTTTTTTTGCATGCGTCCGTTGTTTGTCGTTTACCTACTTCCACCAATCTTCTAATCGCCGCTTACTAATCTCTACTGCGGGCACGTTTACTTTCCCTCTGCTCTCGCTGAACCTAAAGCCCCTCCATACATGTTTCCGCCGACCAGGCGGTGGCGCGTGGATGGAGGGGCTTTAGCTGAACCCAAGGGTTTCAAGGAGGCCAGAGATGCTTAAAGCGACAACTGGGCAGATATTTTCACATTCTACAACAAAGAGGCGGCGCCATCTCACGTGAAAAACTAAAAGCCACGCTGAACGGTTTCTTGAAGATGAATGTAGATGGCGCCAGGAAGGCATTTCTTCTGCGTTTTCTTGCTAGCGTTCGTTGGGAAGTGCACGAGCACCGTGATGGTTGTAAGCAGTACGGTCGTTAAGAAACACGGCGTTATTGCCGATTTGGGCTCCCTCATGTTTTGGCAACTTTAAGGACAATGTCTGAAGTATCCGAGACAGAGATAGTAGTGGAGAATCATGCTCGGTCCGCACAACACGAACATCCTGATATTTTTTCATTCGCTCTCTTTATTTTCTCCCCTCTCGCGCGCGCGCCCTGCACACACTCACGCGCGCACGCGCGCACACACACACACACACACGTTTTATTATATTTTTTATTTCGGTATATATGAGTAGTTGGAGAAGTATCCGCGACATCACATGAAAGTTGAATTCTCTGTTACTTGCAGTTTGTGCGAGTTTCGCGAGCCAGCAAAACCAGGGCAGCACTACGCGGTCAGGAAAGTATTGAAACGGGTAAGCGTGGGTGGCGCAGAACCGAGCGAAAACGAAACCTGTCGACCGTCCACGTCGTTGTCAACGGCAACTTCAACGAGTTCTTTTTTCTAAACAATGAATCGAATTGTACAAGTAGCATTTTATTTCATGTTATAGTACAATAGGAGGATGTTTCTTACAACGAGTAGTTGAGTGCTAGTGACAAAATTTAACTGAGAAGTGCTTTCGTCATCGGGCAAGTGCCTGAATGACCCGGGGGAGTCTCTAACCATGTCCTCTATTTACCTCGATTTCTCGATTATTAAGGCTCTGTTCGCGATAATATTGACGCCTTAGAGATTTTCGAGCACTAATCTATCACTTTAACTTGACTTAGTATTTTCCTTTAGGGTCCCTTTAGTTACAGAAACCGAGGTGATCGAAATTAATCCGAAGTATCCCAACTACGGTGTGCCTCATAATCAGATCGTGGTTTTGGGACGTAATACTCCATAATTCAAGTTTAAGTGGAAACGTCGGAGTGACAAAGCCAGCTTTTGCTTTGTCTTCCGGGCTTTATCCTGTCCTGGGTTTCTGCTTAGTTAACGCGTCGAAAACAATACGTAGTGATTGATGGGCAGCAGTCCGATTCTCTTTCAGTTACCTCTGGCGTGCCTCAAGGTAGCGTGCTTGGTCCACTACTATTTCTTGTTTATTGTAACGACATAGTTGATGTAATAGAGGCCCCTGTCAATATTCGTCTGTTCGCAGACGACTGCACCATATTAACGATATTAATTCAGTTAATGATCAACTATCTCTTCATTTAGCCTTAAACAGCATTCTTGAGTTGAGCAACAAGTGGGAATGAAACTTAACTCAGATAAATCTGTGCTTCTACGTATACCAAACAAAAAACTACCCCTGAAGTTTTCTATTGGCCAAGACTCCTCGGCCGAAGTGAGCGAGTACAAGTATCTTGGAATTACATTGACTAACAACCCCAATTGGAATAGCCACATTGCTGCTACCGCGTCTTCTGCTTTCAGACAGCTATGTCTACTTCGCCATAAGCTTAAACATGCATCGCATGAAGTAAAATAATTAGCCTACACCACTTTTATTTGACCCAAATTGGAATACGCGTGCGTTATTTGGGACCCGTTTACCAAAATCAACATTAACGCCCTTGAAAGGATACAGGGAAGAGCCATACGTTTTATTATTTTTTTTTCCAAATACGGCCGAGGAGAGTCTATAACTGAATTACTGCAGACAAATAGCTTTCACACCCTTCAAACGAGGCGAAAAATAATACACCTGAAGTTCACTTACTCCTTCATAAACCGTAAAATTTCTTTAGATCCTAGTCCATACATAACTCTCTCTGTATCCACGAAAACCAGTCATTCCGACCCCGTCGCTCTCTCTCCTTACGTTGCCAGAACAAACCTCTTTAAGTTTTCTTTCTTTCCTTGAACTATAGAAGAATGGAACCTCAGTTCTTTCCATCATCTGAACTCCCCTGAATCAATTCAGACTCATATTATTAGTATTTCCTAAGTAACATCGCTGTTTTGTGCTATATTGTTTCATTTATTAAGGTTTATATTTTGGAATTCCGCTTTTTGTACGCGTATTTGTTATTTGTTACCTTGCCCCTCCTGCTTGGGTTACACGGCCTGCAGTATGATGTAATATATATATATATATATATATATATATATATATATATATATATATATATATATATATATATATATATATATATATATATATATATATATATATGTATATATATATATATATATATATCTTTGACCTTTCCCGCGAGATCGCCGTTTCATGTATGTATGTATGTACGCAAATGATCTAGATGCCTTAGCGCGCGCATGTGGAATACGAAGGAGCATTTTCATTTGTAGTATACGGGTAACCTAGCATCAGCGTACCCACTGCCTACACTGGATGCCTGTAAAGCTGCTGAACTTCATTCTTCCTTGATTTCTCTTTTAACGCGACATCTTAAGGGCCCCGTATCGCAGAATATCCGGTGTCGGCATCCGGCGCCGCCGGCCATCCCTGTGAGCGACAATTCTCGTATATATTTAGGCATATGTACATGCCATGCATTGATATAGACCGTCTTACTGAGGGCACCACCATTTTGCGATCGCAGCGCCGCTTATCGTGCGGCGCCATGCTGGTATGTGGGATCGCGCTGGAGGGCGTACGGCGAACGTGCTGTTGACGACAAGTGAAAAGTGACGACACGTGAAGAAGGAAACTCAGGAGAGGCCCAGCCGTCACTCTTTGTGAAGCGAAAGTGAAGCTGGAAGTTCGCGTTGCTCATGGCGTTGCTCCGCCTATCGGGCCAGCTCTTCTCTCTTGTTTACACTTCTTGCGAAACCACGCCGTGCTGCGCGCAACCGTGCTGCTCGGACCCTCGCGCTCCGCAGAAATACCAAACAATCGTTAGCACGTTAGCATGATTCCGCCAAAGAGGCCAAAATTTCCCGCGGATATTCCTTCGTCCGTTCCCATTGCCGTGGCGCGGTACATTGCGTACAGCGTTGCATGCGCGTTCATTTCACGAACTTTAGTTCCTCCTGTCCCACCTGGCCACAGCAACATCCGGTAGAGCACGGTCCAGATAATGCAGCGCAACAAAACACGGAGACCAACGCAAACCTGCCCGCACGGCGCCTTTAACACGGTACGAAACCTACGGAGCAACACGTGTGAGCGCACAGAACATGGCACAGAACAATAACAAAGCCACCATTGTGGCCCGAAAGACGGGGCCACTACAGCGAAGAAATAAAAAAAAAACAGCCAAACAAAGGAGAACCTACTACGTCATTTCCTCCACACTTTTCTCCTAGGGCGCGGAGGGAGTAGCGCCTCTTCTCAGTTTCCTTCCTCCAAGGAATTCACGATGTTCTGGTGTATAGGCTTTCTGCACTCTCGCGACCACTTAGCCGGAAAATGGAGCAACAACATGTAAGCGCTTGCGCCTTTTGTTCCTAATCCCCTCAGGGAACACGCCGTGGCAGCTTAGTGGCTGTTGTGTTGGGCTGCTAAGCACGAGGTCGGGGGATCCAATCCCGGCCACGGCGGTCGCATTTCGATGGGGGCGAAATGCAAAAAAAAAAAAAAAAAAAACACCAGTGTAGTTAGATTTAGGCGCACGTCAAAGAACCTCAGGTGGTCAAATTTCCGGAGTCCCCCACTACAGCCTGTCTCATAATCAGATCGTAGTTTTGGTACGCAAAACCCCATAATTTAAAAGTTGAATTCGAATGCAGCATGACACTTTCACGCGATAACTTTCACTTGGTCATGTGCTCGAATTTGGCAAAGTCAACTTTGAGGGTGGGCCAAGTCAATTTTGCGAGTCAACTCAGTTGGTCAACTCAGTTTGCGAATTGGGCAACATCAATTTTGGGGGTGGGCTAGCAAAATTTTTGGATTGGGCCAAGTCAATTTTGGGAGTGGGCCAGATCTGATTTGAATATAGGTCAACTAATTTTTCGAATTGGGCAAAGTAAATGTTTGTGCTGTGGGTTACGGCGTCCGTCCGACGCCATGACTGTTCACCGTGGGATTTCGCAGTGAGAGCCGCAGCAGGTACAGCGCTGGGAACGTGACGTCGTCACTCGGTCACGTGGGTTTCGATACCATCGAATATTAACGCCGGACCCTCGCCAGATTTTCCGCTTCATGGGGCATATAATGCTTGCGCATTAAAAAACGTAACTCAGAGGTTTCAAGCTGTGGTTGCATGCAGTAGCAATCATTTACTGTCGTGCTTTCCGTGAACTGTCGCCGGTGCATAAAGCAAGAAAATAATGATTGTACGACATAAACTTGGGTATTACTCGACACTACTGCTTATGTGACCAGTACCCTGCCGATTTCCGCTGATTAGACGCGAATGAAATATATTCCCTGTCAAACAATCATCAAGCACTTATTTGTGCACAAGCGCACGTGATTTACGAAACTGATGGAAACGCGAGCCGCTTTCCTTACATGCCTTTCTTGAGACCACAGCAATAAATGAACGACAGAAGGAAAAGCTTGTCTCGTCCTGCTATGATGACGCAATGGTTATCTTTCCAGTGGGGAAGATAATTGGGATTCTGCCTACTGCAGGAAGTAGGCAAAATGGGCGACATGCAGTGTACCTTACGTTCTTGATTGAATGCCCATTTGACCAGCCTTATGCAACGACGTACTGGTGCTTGTGAGGCAACCCTAACATGCATGCACGCCTTCAGAGCTGAAAATTAGGTAAATTAGATAGCTGACACTCGATAGCAGGCACGCAGAGGCTGGTTGAAGTGTCTCAGGAAGACTCGAACCTTTCATAAGCACGTATTTTAAAGCATTGCTTTCTTTGCGAACCCTCCCCGACTTTCATGCCCGTGGCTGCGATCCTGCCGAATTTATTTGTGCATTACTATACCGAGTGTTTCAGCGAACACTTTGAATCTTTTTTTTTTAATTGTCTGTGCCAAATAGGACAATTCTAGTCCATGAGCTGGTCTGCTCGAAGAGGCGGACATGCACCAAAATTCGAAATTCAAGATCGACTAATTAACAAAAATTCGCTAGTTAAGTCTGTAACTAATTACCTTACGGCACATATACAAATTTACAAATTCTAGCCGGAGAGCTTGCAAGGCGAGGTTTCACTTAGAACGAATTCTCAGGATGACACCAGTTTTGATAGATAAGTTCCCGAACTTTGAGGAGAAATGCATTGGCGTTCCACTTACTTTTATCGTTCAATGCATAAAACGACGTTTTGTAAAGAAAGTAAATGGAACGACACTGCATTTTTACTGCAAGTTTGACACCACATATCTCGCAAGTGATGCAATCCAAACAATTCTCTTTAAGTAGACCTGCCTTGCAGTCTCACCCGCTAGAATATCAAAATTGCAATATGTGCCATAGGGTAATCAAGCGAAATCTTAATTAATGATTTTCTGTTAATTAGTCGATTATGTATTTCAATTTCTTGTGCAAGTAATGTCCACCTCTTCGAGTAGAACAGCTCATGGAATAGAATCGCCAAAGGCATTTTTTAGAAATTCTTGACAGTGTTCGCAGAAAAACCCTCTATACTAAGGATATATGACGATACCAACAATATGGCTCATATAAGTTTTGTATACTGACCACATAAGTCCATCTCTAAACTGCGTAATGAAAAATAGTTTTCTAATAAATTCAGGACATGTAAAGTTGGCTCACAAGCATCTCTAAAGCCCATTGATCTGTTAATGGAAGGTCGAATTATATTCAACGGCTTCCTTGACGGAATTTACTTTCATTTAGTTGACCACTCACTATGTGACACAGCGTTCTTGGCCGCTCCTCCAAAATGGGCTTGTCCCACTACATACGATTCATACAAAATCATGAAGATATATTATGGACTATCTCTGAAGCTCACCGATCTAGTAATGCTTAATTTTATTTGACGAATTCTTTCATTTACTTTACTTTCCTTTACTTAGCCATTCGTTTCTTTTACCACAATTTACTAGTTCATGAGTGTGCAGCACCATGCACGACACAATCAGAGCTAAATGAGACTTAGGCTGGGGTTGGCGTTTACGCGTGGGTACATGCACCTCATGCGGCGTACCGAGTCACCAGACGGTTAACTGTACAGTGTGAAAGAGCCCATATATGTCATGTGCTGTGTGACTTCCCTAAGTACGTGGAAGAGCGCCAAAAGTTTAACAGTGTCCTTACGCGCCTCGGCAGCCCACCTCTGCCGGAGGACGTTATTTTAGGCCCTTGGTCAAACGTTAAATCGAGTTTTAAAGCTATCCAAGCCTTACTTGATTTTTTTATACTGAGGCTTTAAGTTGTCCAAAGAGCTTGCTAGGTGCTTTAAATTTTTCCTCATCATCGTCACCCATCATGCGTCTTTTTCTTCCCTCTTTCTTCCCTTCTTCCCCTTCCTCGGATGCAGAGTAGCTGGCTAGAGGAATGTAACTCAGGCTTACCTCTCTGCATTTCGTATTGTTAAACCTTTCTTTCTCTCTCCCTTTCTCTCTCTCAAAGCTAAATTTAGCCTCTCGCTCGGCGTTCAGAGAGTCGTAGCTCGGCAGTAGGTTTGTCGATCCGAGCGGGAGTGATCGCGCTTGAGAGAGCGCGATCACTCCCGCTCTCCCGCTCTCCCGATCACTCCCGATCACTCCCGCAGTAGTGTACGCATAATCCACCAAACTCAGTCCTGTGCTTGCGAGAATGTACAAGGCCTACAAATGTGCAACTTTTTGCAAATATTCCACGTTTCCTCGGCTAAGGCGTCCCGTTTTCGACACGCAGGGTCCAGAAATTACGTAAAAAGACTCGGGCTGCAAGACAAAGGATTGCGAACTCGGGCCCACCACACTTGACCCTGGCGGCCAAACTATGAATAGGGAGAGTGCACGATTGTAGACCGAAGAACCCCCGCTATAGCTGTGTCATAAGTAAAGCGTGTACGCTTTCTAATGCGCGATTAGATGTCACACGCTTTATATTGATATCGTTGTGTGGAGAAAAGAGACCATTACTCGATCATTCAAGTGTCGCATGCACAAATGGCGCCATTGTCGCGCCACGCATGACGCAATAGGAGCTAAAGTGTCTTTTATAACACAACACAAATAATAAACATAATGAATGCAAAGATTGGTTATTGAAAATCCTTCATTTCATTCAAAAGTGAATCTAGGAGCTACCTCGTGACAGATATGGTGGCATTTTCTTCTCTCTAATGTACTAGAACATCAAAATCATTGTACCATTTTGGTGACCTGTCTAGTGCTAATATAATGACGTGCTTCTATATGCGTACACCTGTTTTGCTCGAGCACTAATGAGTTCATTACAGCAAATATGTATGCGCGAATGTAAGTAAACTTGGTTCCTTTCACTGTGTTTATTATTATTTTTTTGGTCCTGTAATATGTGCCAAGTTTATTTTGTATCTTATTAACCTTGCCTTCACATCTTTGTTAATACTTATTGGTTGGTACTAAACAGTTGATAACTATTTCAAGTTATGTACATGCATTTGTTTCCAAGTGTGTGTAACTTGTCCGCCCTAATTATGAAGTACCAAATTGTGTATTTATGTAACGGGGACCGACACCCCGTCCGGCAGTGTTCACCTTTTGTCTCGGCCACCCCTTAGGCTTTGTCTGAGGAATGAAAAAAAAAATATTTGCCTCGCACGCGGCATGTAAAGAAGCGGAGTTCGGTGGTACGTTTGTCCATCCGAGCATGAGTGGCGTTTGAGAGAGCTAAATATGCCATAGTAGGTATAATCTATCAAACTCAAACTGGTGCTATATCTTGAACAATAAGGCCTTCAATTGTGCAATTTGTTGGGGAAATTTGACGCTTGCTTGGCTATTGCCCCCCTTCGTTCGAGATGTACGTGTGGCGTGAAAAGACTTGGGCAGCAGAACAGAGGGATATCTAATTCCTTTAACCGCGGTGGAGTGTGTCCGTTTTCATAGGGAGCACAGGCACAGGAAGTTGAGGCAGGCGCAGGAGCTCCAACCATCCACGAGTTCGGCGAGCTCGAGAGACGCAGGGAAGTCTCTGGCGCCACTATCAGTACTATTTACTTACGCGATAGTGCCCAAACTTCCTTTGGAAAACAAACGGACCCATTGCGAATAGAAAGGGAGCACGATTGCGAGATTAGACCGTTGGACTCTCCTCTAGCTGTAACATAAGTCTAATGCCTATACACCATCTGCAGCATGCACGAGACTTTCCACGTACATCACAGCGGCTGCCAACTCTTGAAACAGCCTATATATATTTTTTTTTTTAGCGGAGGTATACTGGGGAACATTTCTCAGGAATAAATCAAACTTCCGCGAGAAGGCACTTTCTCTGCTTTTCGAAAGCGGTTCTTGCACATTTTCATAACGTCATGCTTCCTTGTCGAAATACTGACGAACTCTTTAGAGCTAACTTTTTGGACTTTAGATGAGGCCGAGGCTATTTAATGTAGGTCAGAATGCGCTTCATAATGACACGAATGAAATGTACGCAAGTGTCCTTCGTCGTTCCCCCGAGACGGCTTGCGTAGGATTATAAACGTCATATCTACGTCAGTGTCGCCCTCTGTAGGCCAATATCAAGCCAGGACGCCATGCTCGTGGGTACAAAAGAGGACAGCAACGAAAAAAACAAAGCTCAAATAATGTTAACAAGGCGAACGAACAAACAAGGAGCTTGCAGCTACGAGGAAGCGAGAAAGAAAAATCTGAATTGTCTCGCATGCAGACAATGAAATTATACCCATTCCCGTGGCAGCAGGCATTAAGCCGGGGCGCCTCTGCGCGATCTCCATTGTGCGAGACAAACAAGCGGCGGCTTTACTGAAGTGAGAAAAGAACACAAGCAATAAAATAACGAGCAATCTAACGCGGATTATCATGATGGGCGAAACTCACAGAGTCCCTCCCTTTCTTTTCGTCCACGTTGGAAAGCGCCGGGAAAGAGAAGTCTCGGTGCGTTAGGCATGCAAAAGAACACTGCCTCGGAACAACCTCACAGAGAAATCTACACGGGTATCGCAGTCCGCAAAGACGGTGTTAAAGGGAGCGACCCGCTACCGACCCCCAACCACTCGTTTTATATCAAATTAAAGGCGTGGAATCCTCCGATAACCTGGAATCAACAAAAAAGTATTTACACAGGAGAAAACGAAGAGTTCAAGGGCGACGTGGACCCTGCTGTCATATTGAATACGGCGAAGGTGAGCATAAATATGACTTCGATTCCTTCGTGTTAGAAAAAAAGGTAATACGGGCTACAAATCGACAGTATTAAGCGACGAGTATTTGCAGCAGCGGAGAAGTAATTAGCACCATTTAGAAAAGCCATTCGGACTTGCAGTATAGGGACTGACAAAATAGCCAAATGACAGCACTTTTCTCTATCTTTTCGACAAATATGCTGACAGAATTATCGCGTGCCATGTGCATCACACTGAAAGCTCAATCGTGTACGCCAATCGAAGTCATCGAAATTATGCTCCTGAGTGGGTCCCAGGTTTACTAATACGAGTACATTTGAGGGAGTTAAAAACGTTTTGCTACCAGCCGATTTGTATAGGGCTGACTCCAGCCAATTCTTCAAAAATAGATCGACCAACTGCTCAAGTCGCAGTTAAAAAGCAACTGAACTGAAAACATTGTTTGGGTTAATTTAATTACACAAATAAGTTAACTGCCTGTGTTACTTATAAGAATGGTATCTAAACTTCAAAACTAATAAAAAAAATGATAAGCACTATAATCAGCAGTGACTTCTCATTTATTTCTAATGTTCAGTGATCCTAACATGGCAGACAGCTCGTAGACTTATGGCCAAATTTAGGTGTCGCTTCTGAAATCGGCTTTAATATACAGGGTGACATTTTTTTACACAATGCATATTTTGATAGAAAAATCTATAAGCGCAGCGACCGTGAAATTTTTGCAGACATGTTCCTAGGCTGGGCGGGTATATTTCGTCGCTAATAACGTGAGCTTCAGAAGACTAATAAAAAAATAATTAATTAACTCTTTTTATTAAGGGCTTAGGACGCAGTTGCTTAAATAGCGAACTTGAAGGCAGCCACGTTATAATGCACCCCCATTTTTAACATTCCTGGAAATAACACCTAATTTGAGGTATTTGTCATCGAATTGCAACGGTAAATCCAGGCAATATCGAAACCTAGCGCCGTGGAAGCGTAGAAAAAATTCCAAGTTTTACCTGAAAGGCGAAGCATTGATTGCGATAGCAAATTAGTAGACAGCTATACAAAGTAAGAATAGTAGTTTTATGGGCCGTATAAACTTGTAAACATTCACTTACTAAGTAAATTAACAAGCATAGTGCCACGAGCGCACAAGCAAACGTGAACAAGTCTCACTCGATGACCGGGAAAACTCGCTGTCAAAATACTCGAATGAGGAAGTGCGGCAGCACCAGCGAGCGAATGGACATTCGCACTGCCTCTCGCTTTAACGCAAACTAAGCGGCAAAAATACAGCGCATACGAAGCTATCGACACGCGGCGCACTCTGTCCCCATCGCAGATAGTTTTCAAAGGATTGCTCGCGTCATACGCAGCAGCCGCCGGAGAAGAACCACCGGAGCGAGGAAGCTGGAAACAGAACGTCTCGGTCAGTCGCGGTGGCAAAGATTTGCCTGGCAAGCCTGTGCGGCTGCATAGTGGCAGGACTCGTCACGGCAAATTATCATTCAAACCTCACCCCACGCCTCATTACTCTGCGTTGTCGTCTGACGCGCAGCGGGACACGCCGAGTCTCGATATTGCTTCGACTGAGCCTTAGAATTTGATGATCAGCATCTAGAATTAGTTGCAACCTTCAAGATAAAATAAAAGGGGGGGGGGGAGCGTTCATGAATATCTCAGTGCCTCCGATTAACCACATAGACAAGTGCCCCCAGGGCACCAAATAAAAATGTTAATCAATGACTTTTTGTTATTTCGTCTTCCGACCATCACATTAATAACGGCAACTTATATCCGCCTTTCCTAGGAACTCGTCTGGAGAAACGATACGTTCGCTGCCTCCTTACAGTATTATAGAAAATCCGTACTTTATAAAAACAAAAGCACCCTGTATATTTTCGGTGCTGCTTTAGAGTTGTTAGACGGAAATCACTCGTTTTCTATGCGTTAACACGTATTAAAATAAAACTTATAGATGAGAACAAGCTTGGCTTGATGTTACATAATATCATCAACGCTTAGAATAACCTACACATGTTTGGATAGCCTAGCAACGATCTCCCTGGGAAGTAAGAGAAGTGACAGGAAAGAACGCTGTTACCAACACCATCAACGTGCCCGTTCAGCCACCATTGCGAACCTACGCAATGCTTTCCTACGTGAGAAGGAGATACGGATAAGACTAACTGTCCGGGCGCTTAATTCTGCATAAGTATTGCGACAAGCGGGAAAATTACAGAAACAGTCTTGATGCCACGGTCCGTTTATAGACGCTGTTTTCATGAAATGACATTTATTCTTACATTTGCAAATAAAACAGCACTTCATCCAAAATAACATCCGTAGAAATCCTGGATGCATTCACTGTCACCAGGTATTGCCTAGCTTGCAAAAATACTTTTTAATGCTTCTTAATGTGGCTCGAAATACCGAATTCACGAACTTTTGGTAAAGCACCCGTGCGAATGGCGCAAATGCTCAGGTGTAACAACAGCCGGCTAAGCATGCCGGGCTAACCTCGCCAGTTGCAGCACCACCATCTGCAGTCACATTTATTGAGATGGAGTAATCTAATATTCAACGAAAACACCGTATCGGTCTCTTGCGACTTCGCTTCCACGATGCTATAGCTTGCCGGGAGCGTGACTCCTCTGTTCGAATACAATCAAGTCGAATCACGACTTCTCACTTAAGAGGGCGTGTAATTGCAATTGAAAACTGCATTCGTAGTCGATGACTTGCGTGATCACAGCGTCTTGATGCCTTCCGAAAGCTTCTTCCCATGAGTTCTTCATCCTACAGCCGTTCTCACATAGCTGATTTTAGAATCATTAGCGACAGACGTGCTATTATTGTGTGCGCGCAGTTCTCACTTATATTACCATTTCTCGCGTGGTACGTTACTTTTCTTTAACGCCAAGGCACAACACGAAAACATTGACACTGCAGCCACCAAGTCGATAGGGGGAAAATAAAAGGCTGATGAATCCTAGTGTCATCAAGGAAATGCTCGAAAACAAGGGCTATTTGCGCGGTTCCACATTCAGTACATTTAGTTTAAATGCTCTCTCTCGCGCAGACTTACATAAACACATGCGTGAACATGCACCCCCAACACACCCATAGCCAGGCTACGCGAATAACTAAAAATTCGCTTTCATAACGCAGAATAAACGCCGACCTTAGAAGGGCTATACAGAGGACAAGAAGATGAGGCACCCGAAAATAAGAACCTATTTAAAGCTTTGCACTCGCATAAATGCATGGTGTAAATTGAAAAATAAAACGCATCTACTGCCGTGAAGTCATACAGCAGACAAAGCGGCGAAAGTGTGTTCTTCGTGCGTTTATTTTCCTGAATGCGAGGTAGTGTACGATAACAGCGAAATCAGCTAACGCTACGATGTTTTGCATTATTTCTTGCGTGTTTTTCAGACATTTCCTCGATAACTCCCTCAACATGGCCTCCCCGGGCCTCAGTCTAAATCCTTTCAAGCTGGCCAGCCAGATACAGCAGATGGGCGACCCGCGAACGCGGGACTATCCGGTGGTCATGAACCCATTGGTTGTGTTCCCGCTGACCATCTTCTACGTCTACTTCGTCAAGGTTCTAGGTCCGCGCTGGATGAAGAACCGGGAACCATTCCAAATCATCAACCTCGTGCGCGTATACAACCTGGCAATGGTGCTTCTAAACGCCCGTTTCTGCTACATCGTCGTCTTCCACGCCTACTACCCTCGCCGGCGCTACAGCCTCTGGTGCCAGGGCGTCACGGGAAAGATGGACGAAGAACTGGCGTACTACTATCGCACTGGTTGGTGGTACGTGGCCGTGAGGTACGCCGACTTCCTGGACACAGTGTTCTTTATAATGCGGAAGAAGTTCAACCAGGTCACTCACTTGCACGTCATCCACCACGTGATCGTGGCGGTGAACGCTTGGTTTTGGGTGCTCTTCGCGCCCGAGGGCCAACCGGCGCTCGGCCTGGCCATCAACGCCGGAGTGCACACTATCATGTACACGTACTACTTCTTGGCTGCCATGGGCCCGGCCATGCAGAAGTACCTTTGGTGGAAGAAGTACCTGACGCGTATCCAGATCATCCAGAACGTGGTGTTCATGAGCCACATGGCCATCCCGTTGTTCGTGGACTGCGGCTTTCCCCGGTACCTAATTTGGGTGGCGAACGCCCAAACTTTCCTTGTCATGTGCTTGTTCATCAACTTCTACATACACTCGTACATCAAGAGGCGAGGGACGCCGAAGCTTGATGCAGGCCACGGAGGAGCTAAGGAAAAGTCTTATGGTGTGTCGAACGGCAAGCACGACTAGCATCTCGGCGTAGTGTGTACAGTGAAACCTATATACTCAAAAAATTATTGGTATATATGAACTTATTGAAGTGATCTTGTGCAGAAATTCAATGTTTTTAGCTTGAAATTATTTGCAGAAAGGACAAAATACACAGTTGTGTGTGCACATGGTTTCCGTGTCAGTGTTAATGTTTTTTTTTTTTTGTATCTTTAGAGTAATTCTTTGTTACATTCTGTGGCAGGCCACTGAAGGAGGTGAAATTGGGGAGGGCTGTGTGTGACTTGTTTTTGAGACCTCATCGAATACGGCCCGTAAGGTGTCGAAAGGGATAAAAACAGCGTAAAGGACAGGACGAAAGCAGAGACAACTGACACAGTGCAAATGTAAACTGGTAAAACACCCGTATGATAGGCGTGAGAGATGCTCAGGTGGAACGATAGCACGCCAAGCACGTCGGGCTAAACCCACCTTCATGCGAATTTTAGAGTGACGAATATTGGCCCAGCATCGTTTAAACTTTATTTGCTTATTTTGAATGGAGCTTTCTTCATGACAGGATCCCAAGGATAAAGCGACGCGCGATTCACTCTATCATAAAGACGATATAGTAAATATATATGTTTATAACATTCTTTATGAGCACCAAAAAGTACAGTCATAAAGGCTGACAAGGACAAGGAATCGCCTTGCTGAAGCGGTGAAGTGCTGTGGACGTCGTCTCTGCTTTCAACCGGTTCTTTGCGCTGTTTTTATCCCTTCGTCATGAACCAACCAGCCTAGTTCAGCACACTCCTGCAGTAGGGTGTAAAACTGGGTGAGTTACTTTATGTCCATTATAACGGCAGCGCAAATGCAACAATAGTTTTTTGTTCAGTCACTGCACCGCCATCTTATTTGCACTGCCTCTCTAATGAATGGAATAGAAATCAAGCAGTGCCAGAAGCAAATAGAATCGAATCGCACATCGAAAACTGTTCTAATAAATTTTTAATAATGACCAGCTGTTTTCACTGTTGATAAAAAAAAATTTTCACATACATATTCACAACATTGGCAAGGTTCGGTCATTACTTTGTAAGTTATGAAGCATTGTTCATTAATGCGCAGAATGTTAGCATCAAATTAGTCTTGTGCCCAATAAACATCAAGCTTAAAAAGGAACATGCATATGAAAAGCACATGTTGGAATCTACGGGAAGCGAAGCTTTAGCGAAACTGGTAAATATACGCTATGCAGCTAAATGCGATGCGTACTACTTTGTCTACTTTCATGCTACGCGACGTTTAATTTCATGAAATATTTGTTTATCACAGCACAACCGAAACTACATTGCCATACAATACTATGCACTACATAGCTCACAAGCGCTGTTGAAATGGAAGCACCAAATTAGGCGGATGCACATTGTGAAACGTATAGGCAGCGATGTCACAAGGAGGAAGGCGATGCATGATGCTTGTCAAAAAATAAATTACATTATGGGGTTTTACGTGCCAAAACCACTTTCTGATTATGGGGTACGCCGTAGTGGAGGACTCCGGAAATGTCGACCACCTGGGGTTCTTTAACGTGCACCTAAATCTAAACACGCGGGTCTTTTCGCATTTCGCCCCCATCGACATGCGGCCGCCGTGGCCGGGATTCAATCCCGCGACCTCGTGCTCAGCAGCCCGACACCATAGCCACGAGCAACCACGGCGGGTGATGCTTGTCAAGGAAAGAACGCTGATGATGATAGGTGTATGTACAGATAGGTATGACATGTTTCAAGGCGCACTTCAGGATTCTGTACCTTCTGTGTCACAGTGGGACATGTCCATTCTGGAGGATTGACAAAGAATGAATATGCACCCAGTAAGGCATACCGAATGGCTTAATAAAAAAAAATAAAGTGAATCATAAAATTCGTTAAACAAAATTAAGTATACCATCAACAGATCAGTGTGCGTTATAGATGCCTGTCAGCTGACATTTTATGTTCATGATTTATGGAGGAAGTTATATTTGTAAGACGAATTTTTATTGCGCAAAACAGAGGTAAGCATACCTAGTCAGCATGCAAGGGTTTTACAAACGACTTCGCGGGCACCAAATATAACCTTAGCATATATACATTCACAGATATATCCATCGAGATAGCGACAGAACCAACAGCCAGGCAGCGACGCCAAAATCGATAAAGTAGGCAAAGAAAGCTTCGATTTAAAAAAGAATTTGTTCGCTTACACGGGACTTTTCGGTAAATGCGGATGATAGCGATTGAACCAGAAAATTTCTTGCTCACTGAGCGCCATATTTCGTGCTTCGCTACGGAACTTCTCGTGTTCTATGCTTGCTATGGCCCCCGGAATGAAACTTATGGCACGTGTGCACGTTTGCCCTTAGTTGATGATTTAAAATATCTGGGAATTATCTGGAAAATGATCGGATTTACGAATGGTGGCTATTGGATTCAAAGACCGAACCATACTTGACCATATTTCATTCGTAATTCGAAAGTTCCCAATAATAGCACAGCTTTAAAATTGAACATGTGGCACTGCATAAGCATCATATGTGCAACATTGCGAAGAGTTTTGGAGAAGCATGGTTTAAGCTATTCAACATCATTTTGGTGCAGCAGCTACGCGTCCCTTCAGAAGCGTTCAGAACCACTCCAAAGCGTAAGTCGTCCCTGAAACGCTGTGTACTGAAGCGCTACCTGAAATGCTACGATAGAGGTTTCGGAAGGTCTAAGGCTGCGTGGCAGCACCAGTAGAAATGCATAATTCTTTTATTAGCTGTATTTTAGGAGGAGTCAGTGTCAGTAGGCGGCACTGACTGCTGCTCTTGTTTGCGAGGGAATTCTGCGAATGTGAAGGGATTCATCCAGTGAGACCCGTAGGTAACGTACACTTACCAGAAGGGCTTGGATTTAAAGTGGAAGGAAGCATTAATCGATCACCAGTACAGAAAAGCGAAAGACATTCGGAGTAATGGTGGGAAAAAGTCAGGGATGCCATTTATACGACCGGCCCTTTACAAGCATAGGTAGCGGTACAAGGTAGATAGAGAAGTTTTGAGGAAGAAGACTAAAGAGATGTGTACAAAAACGTTACAATAAAAAATAATGAGTCATTCCACTCTGTTAAGCTGGATGACCAGCGAAGCTGTGTAGCACGCGACAAAGAGGTGACACAGAAGTTTGAACAAAAGTACGAACCCATTTACTGTCTTGACCTGTGGTCATCGTGACGAAAAGTACGCAAACACATTTACATTGCCCATTCACATTCATTCATGTTATACATTCCTTATACCCACTCACTCTATACACTCGTGTTTTCATTTCGCGATGTGTTGAGGCAAGAAATTTGAGACTGAATTCACCATCAGTGTCGTCAGCGCCTTCGCAGAGGGAAGTGCAGTATGAGAACGCTGGCAAGATGTGCGCTATCGGAGCCAGCTGTAGAAAAAAAAAAAAACGACTACGAACGCGCGAGCAGTGGGACGAGCGTGAGGGGCAGTACGGGAAAGCTGGCATGATGAGTAGCAACGGATCCAGCTTTGGAAGAAAACGACGGCGATAAACGCGTGAGCAGTGGCATGAGCGCGTGGTTGCGCCTAGGGTCGCCAATGAGCCAGCTGTGGAAGAAGACGACGACGAACACATGAGCAGTGGCACGAGCCGTAGCTGATGATGATGGTTTTTGCTCGCGCACATGAAATTTCACAGATCTCTAGTCATAAACAGTTACGCTGCAAAACGCATGTGTAGCATACCTGAGTAACTCAAGCAGGTTAGGTGACTATTTGTCGCCACCTCGTTTCAAAGGGGATGCCAATAAGTGATCATTATTCTGACATAACTCTGCTCAAAACGGCGAACGTGACAGCAACAACGATCTTAAATATACATTGACATTGCTTGCGAAGCTCATGCACAAAACAGTAGTTCCATGGCCGTTCCCAAAATACAAACATTCTGGGGCACGTTTAAATTAAATCATTCGTGAGGGATGCATTCCGATTCCGACACTTACGTATACGCAGCGTTATAGCGATATCTTATAGCAGACCAAGACATTGCTATATTGAAGCAGAGAAGTTACGAATAAGGGCCGTAAGTGCGTATGTTATCAATAATTAGAATAAGAGTAGCACCTCGAAGCTGGTAACTAAACGTTAGTTTATATCATATCTCGAAATATATATATTTTTAAATGCTGCCCACTGAATTATGTTGGTGCATTGCGGTGAAGTTCCACAGGCTGCCGAAGGGGCAATGTTCAGAATTCTTCGGTATGTATGATATAACACCTGAGGGTGGCTCATTGCGCCAAATACCCGCCTAATGTTTCATTCCGGACTACCTTGTTCCTGTTACACATATGTCATATGAGTCGAAACAGCATCCCTAATACATCTACGTATGCGGAAACATGCCATACTTTCGGCTACTAATTCGGTGTATTTTTACCACCACAGAGGTCTAGGATCAATATTAATTTCCCTCAATTTAGAGTGGCAGATTACGAGTACAAAGCTCTCGGGACTTGCATGCTTAAGTACAGGGACTACCAGTGAAATTTTCTAAGATGATGGATGGCACTCTGATATCACAAGACATTTAACAAATGCAACTACTTCACAGCGAAACAAATATTCTTTTTTACGATGTTAAGGTGAGCGTAGTTGTCGCACGACTGATCGAAGAACTACGACTCATTTTTATCAAGAAGAAAGAAGATACTAGACTCAAGAGACTGATTCCCTAAATTGAATAACTGCGAGGAGCTTGTATAAGACCCCAGCTCCTCGATACCCCATTCAGAAACATCCACACGTTCTTGAGAAGAGCCTCACAGTGCTGAAGCAATTTATCTTGCTTTTTATTTAGTTATTTACCCTCAGGGCCTTTTGGCATTACAGAGGGAAGTGGGTTATACTACAAATAAGGAGGAAATATATAACGAGCTAATACACAATATTTGCTAATTATACAATGTCAGCTGAAAGTATGATATATACACTAATAGAACATGACATATAAACGTAACATAAAAAAAGAAAACAACAACAGTAGTTCGTACAAATGTTTGCTATTATACAGTGTTAGCTATTGCTTTTCGAAAATTATCATTGTTATTATTGGAAACAATATCAGAGGGAAGTTCATTCCAATCTTTTGACGTACGTGGCAGAAATGAGTGCAAAAATATGTCGCGTTACGTGCACCAATTCCAACTTTATGCTGATGATCAGTACGGTGAGATAAGTAATATGGTCGTGACATGAATTTCGGATGAAGAGTAGAGTGGTGATACAGCTTATGAAAAAATGAAAGGCGGGAAATTCATCGACGTGTTGCTAGCAGTTGAAGACCCAGATTCGATTTCATTGAAGATACGCTCGCAGCACGGTTGTAATTCCAAAGAATAAAACGAGTGGCGTTGTTTAGGATTAGGTCAAGAGAATGTATTAGGTTTTCGTGAAAGCGGTCCCATATAGCTGCAGCATATTCTAATTTTGGCCGTACCAGGGTTTTATAAAGTAGCAATTTTAAAGAAGAGGGAGCACGAGAAAAGTTACGGCGTAAGTGTGCCAGCAAGCGGTTGGCTTGGTTAATTATATATCCGACGTGATGATTCCACGTTAATTTAGATGTTACATGCAGGCCTAAGTACTTATATGAACTTGTCGATTCTAAAGCAATGTTATTGAAGTAGTACACAGGCAAGTTATTGTTAGATCGGGATACGTTCATAAATTTATACTTGTTAACGTTAAGTTCCACTCGCCACAATCGGTACCAATTACTGACGTTAAGATTGGCCTGAAGCAGCGTGATGTGTTCATTAGTTATTTCTCTGAGGCTTACACAGTCGCCTGCAAATGTACGTGAGAAGTTATTGCTGAAGGTAAGTAATTAATATAGATAACGAATAATAGAGGTCCCAGGAAGGAGCCTTGTGGCACACCGGACTGAACGTCGCTATGAGGAGGTGAGTCATGACCACTAGCTGTTAGGAACTGGGAGCTGTTAACGAGAAATGACTCAATCCATTTTAGAACGTTATGATCGAGGTTTAATTGGCTTAGTTACAACTGTATGGCACACTTTGTCAAAGGCGTCTGAAAAATATAAAAAGATGCAATCAGCAAGAGAAGAACGGTCCAGTATTTGGTGTATTTTGTGAGTAAATGTTATTAATTGTGATTCACATGAGAATGATTTTCGAAAACTGTGTTGTGAAGGCGAAAAAAATGAATAAGACTCAAGAAAATCCGTAAGCTTTGTGAAAATAACAAGTTCTAGTAGTTTACAGCAGGTACGGGTTAATGGTATCGGGCGATAATTTGTAGGCGATGATCTGCTTCCAGATTTATGCAAATGAATAATTTTTCCTATTTTTCATTCTGACGGAACAGTAGATGTGTTGAGTGATTGTTGAAATATTTTAGTTAATATAATGGAAGCATAAGAGCAGGTGTTTTTCAGAAATTTAGCACTGATGTTATTGAAGCCGGGTGACGAATGTATCTTCAGTGAATCTATTAGTCGAATAAGTCCGCGAACTTCAACAGTCACTGGAGGAATAGTTAAAAAATTGTAGACATTTAAGAAAGGTACGTAAATTTCAGCAGTGCACGAGAAATTTTTAACAAAGATAATATTCAGGAGAGTTGCGCATAAGTTTTTCGGAACAGGATTACCAGAGCAATTGTTAAGAGCAACCGAAGTGTATGCATGACGTGCCAAAAATTTTTTACGTTATTTATCAGCATAGATGGTAATGTGGTTGATAAGAATATTTCTTCAGCGCATTTGAGTGGACTACATGGGCGTTAGATGCTAATCTGTAAAATTTCCAACGTGAGCCAGCGGGTCATTGCTTCGCCGAACGATACAGTCATCTTTATTTGTTTAATAGTCGCTTTAAGTTATTGTTGTACCAAGGCGGGCGCGGGTTGCATGTTATAGTACGGGATGGCATGTGTTTATTGATTAAGCGATTTACCTCTGCCGAAAACATATTGCAGTTTGCCTGCACACTACAATTTTCAAAATCACTCAAGAATATGCTAAGAAATAGACACAGCTCATTATTTATTGCTTCAAAGTTAGCTCTCTTACAGTCTCTTATTATTTTTCTTCTCTTCAGAAGTTTCAGAAACAGAGTATTAAAGAGAATATTTATCAATAAATGGTCACTAATACCGAGTAAGTAATGGATGGCAGAGGCCTAGTCCGGACAATTGGCTAGTATCAAATCTAGAATGTTTGCGGAATTGGATGTAATTCTTGTGGCTTGTGTGACTAATTAAGTTAACGAAAATGTAGTACAAATACCAAAGAAATCTTTTTAATCAAATAGTTAAAGAGACTCAGCCATATTAAATCATCAGGAAGTGAAGCCGTAGAAAGCATAGGGAAAAATAACCGCGTGTTCTTTTTTTTTTTGTTTGAAATGTAGAGGTAATAAAAAAGGCAAACGAAGCTGGACTAAAAGTAAGAAAAACGTTACCATCAACTTGCCGCCAGTGGGGGCCGTACAAACATTTTTCATATTAAGTTTGCGATGCATTACCAATTCAGCTACGGCGGCTGCTATCATCCCATGCACTTTCTTTGGTATGTTGTTATGTGTACTAGATCTAGTCTTGGGGGTGTTAGCCAGTGTCCCTCATGGCAATAACATTTTTGTTCTTTCCAAAGTCTAAAACTAACAGCGAAAATAACAAGAGTGGGCCGGTACCACAGAAAATTTTACCAAGCTTAGCGCCATTTGTAAACTAAATGGAAATTGGTTTTCTCGTGAGTACCACCTCACCGTCCACGATCGTGGACATGGCGGCGGATTGAGCACCGTCTGAAGAAATCCTAACACGATTTCTTGCCATCAAAAAATTGTGCAGCTGGCAGACGCGACAACAACGATAAAGAGGCCGGTGGCATGATGACGATGTCAGGACACTACGACGGCATCGTGATAACGATGGTCAAATGATGACGATGGCATTTGTAGCCTGTTTTAGTTCCAACTTAAGAGAGCTCAGCTACACCTTTCGTGGCAGCTGTGCAAAGTGTGAGGCCTTAAACGGTACCTCCTCGCAATTTTTTTCAAGCAAGAAGTTTTGCAATGGAACAGTTATACGCTAGGTTCTGGTGATTCGTGTGCGTAGGCAAAACAGATGGCGTCCACCCCAGAGCTAAAAGACCTAAATTTTTACCTTGTATCCTTGTATCCAGAACCTTGTATCGCCCGGTATGGCCCAGCTGCGTTTAATCGGAATAAGTGTCAAAACGTGTTGGGATAAAAATATACCGTAATAAAAAAGGTAAAACTGAAATAGACACTGTTTAGTGGGGATAGCGGTTTGACGTCAAGTGCTCTATAGGCGAACCACGTAAGCACGTAACGATAAATAAGCCAAACAAGAACAAGTAAATAAGAAACGTATACCGTCAGTGTAACCACGAATGCTGGATAGCTGAGGCTGGCGCAAACGCAACGATCGAAATCCGAGTTGTCGTCGTCGTCGTCGTCGATCTGCCGTACCAAATTCCATCAAATTATGATATCCTAAACGAAAATTTTGAGTGTGTTTTTATTCACTGCTACAACATAGTTCTTGCTGTCGTGTACCGACCGCCACCTGGGTGTATAAGTAAATTTATGCAGTTTGCAGAGGGAGTATTTGTGCATAGTATTGAAATCAACAGTGAATGTGTTTTTGTCGGCGACTTTAATATAAGTGCTTCGGAAAATAATGCTACTTTCTTGCATTTCAAAGAACTTTTCGAATCATATGGTTGTTCAAATGTTATTAATAAGCCTACCCGAGTCACCTCAAATACTGAAACGATATTAGACCTGTGCATTACAAGCTTTTGCCCTCATGATCGAAGTTAAGTCAGTTGTAATCACTTGTGATCTTACCGATCATTTGCCACTTTATTGTCTAATAACATCGAAACAAAAGCGTATATTAGAAAAATAAACTCTGGTTAGAGACTACTCGGAACAAAACATGTTAAGATTTAAAGAATTCATGGAACAACAGAAATGGGATATTGTCATAAAGGAAAACGATCCAAATGTTGCCTATAATGTCTTTCTGAAGTGTTTTACTTCTGCCTACAATGCCCCTTTGCGCTAAAAGCTCTTAAAAACACACAAAAAACAAATAAACCTTAGATATCATATGAATTACATACCAGAATTAAACACAGGCAGAGATTTTTCCAGAAGTTCTTAGACACAAGATGTGAAGGCGATCTTCAAATATTTAAGAAAGTGAGGAACAAATTAAGTGCGTATATTAAAAAGCCAACCGAGAATTTTACATGAAAAAATTTTCTGAAATTGTAGGCGATTCTCGTCTTGTATGGAAAGCGATCTGGGACATAGGCAAGACAAGTTCGTCAAAACGTGTTTTGTATGAAAGTAAGTCCATGAGTGACATCGACGTCGCAAACTTGTTTAACGAACACTTTATTAATGTGGGTGCTTCCGCAGATGACCACGCTAAAATACCTTGCGAGCATTTTGGGTAAACACACTGTCAAAATACTATATTTATGTCACCCACTGATCAATATGAGATAACTGGTGTCATATTGTCCTTAAAAAACGATTGCGCCGCTGGCGCTGATGATATTAAACCTAGACCACTGAACGCTGTCGCGAAGATGGTAAACATCCCCCTTGCACATTCTCAACCTTATTCTTTAAACCGCAGTGTTCCCAGACGCAATGAAGTTAGCCCGTGTGGCCATAATACATAAAGGTGGTTTTGTTAAAGACAAGAACAATTACAGACCAATCTCAGTGCTTCCTATCTTTGCGAAGATAGCGGAGAACATAATACATAAAAGGCTTTCTGGCTTTCTGACGATAAACAATATAATAGTAAGGGAACAATTCGTGTTTAGGAAAAACAAGTCGTCTGAAAGTGCACTTCTTGAAATAAAGGAGCACATACTACACAATATTGAAAGGGAAATAGTTAGCCTGGCAATATTTCTGGATTTTAGAAAAGCTTTTGACTGTGTCCAACGTGATGTGCTCTTGAGGAAATTGCTATCGTATGGAATACGCGGCAAAGCTTGGTCGTTGATAAAAAGCTACTTAACTTCGAGAGCTCAAGTTACTTGTATAAATGGCGTAAACTCTGACTTAAAATTTGTAAAATTTGGTGTACCACAGGGATCATTATTAGGACCGACGTTATTTTTATTATACATTAACGATATTGTAAACATTAACAAAAATACAATGTTAATTTTATATGCAGACTATACGAATGTATTCTTCTCAGGTGATCATGTTAGAGAGGTATTTCATCGAGCTAACGAATGGCTAACAGGTCTGGATTGGTGGCTTCAATCTAATAGACTTCAATTAAACATCAGTAAAACGAAATACTTACTCTTCTGGCCGCGAGGAAACCACCCGACTGTAAACTTGGATTTAAAATTTCAAAACTTTACCATCGAACAATCTGTATCAGTTACACTTTTGGGGGTGACATTTCAAGAAAACCTTTCAAGAACGCCTCACGTTGACAAGCTCCGAAGTCAGCTAGGGCGAGCTGTTGGAATCTTAAATAAAGTAAAATATTATATCCCGTCTGTGGTGAAAAGGCAGATATACTACGCGCTTATTCATTCCCGGTTATGTTACTGTTTATTAGTATGGTTAACAACGACTAAGACCAACCTAGACTGTCTTTTTTCCTTGCAAAAGCGAGCGGTGCGTGCAATCGGAAATTTAGAACTTTTGGAAGGCACTACACCCTTCTTGAAATCAAATAAAATACTGCCTATTCATACATTGTATAAATATAAACTGGCCCCAGAAATTTTGCATCAGCACCAAACAACTCCTTTCCAAACCAAATATCAAGTGAAACCTGGTTCGTACTGCCTACGAAAGAATTCAATAGCCAGGTCACGTTCCCGTACAAAATATGGCGATGAAAAGCGAAGTTTTATACCAGACCTACTAAACGAATATCCGGAAATAGCTGAAGCACTCGTTACAGCTACCTCGGTGCATACTTTCAGAAAAATGCTCAGAAATGTTTTTCTTAATACATGCTAAAAATCGTGCCGGACTGATCTTATTTGGTTTCCGGTTACTCTATGAGTCTTTGCTTTTCATTGTGAAAGTCCGATATGTTTTCTGTACCCGGACGACTGCTGCTTCGACATACCTGTATCATGTATCTGGTTGTATCTGTATTTATGTTATTGATGTAAAAGAAAAAAAAAGAAAGAAAGAACAGTTATTGGTGTCTAAGTTTTACCGTGTCTCAAACTGCTGCTTTTCTATTCTATACTTTTTCTTATTAATCTATGTGCTTGTGTGACCGCAGCTACCAAGGGTGGCGAGGCCCAGTCAGGCACGTTCAGTGCCTTTTGTCGCGTCCCCCAAGGCATTTCTGTAAGGAATGTCTTTAACAAATGAATAAACGAAGAAGAAAGAACCACACTTCTCGCGATTAAACGCAGCTGGGGCATGCCCGGTGATACGCCTTTGCTTTATGCTTTAGTTCTTTTAGCTCGAGGGTGACCGCCATCTTTTTTTGCCTACACACAAAAACCGCTAAAACGTAGCGTATGACAGCTCCGCAGTGAAAAATTGACGCTCATGGGTGTCCAAATAGCAGCGTTTGTAGCCAACGCCCGCTCTGACTTTCCCATGCGGGACAGACCATCAGTTGTGCGCAAAGCACCAAGAGGACACCTTTCTTGTATTACCGCGCCTCATGAAAGAATATTGCTTCGCAGCCATCAACAAGGGAGATTCGAGTCCGTGCTTTCCCAGCATTCCTTACTCTAGTGTCGCGGTCGCAACAGCGCCGTGATGACCAGACATTGTAACGATGCGCGCAGTGGGTCGCCTTTCGCTAAGCGTAGCACTGCCGTGTGACAAACAAACTGGGTTAGAGGAAAAATGCGTTCAAGGCTAGCGGTGCATCTCATGTTCCTCTTAGAATAGGCGTTTGGACAGCGTGTCTCGGGGCTGCTGGAGTTTATTTCGCGTTATTTCAGCACGTGCCTGCGTCCGCCGCACGCTCTTGTCGAGGTCGTAGCTTGTGCAACCACGGTTCCCGAGATGTGAGCGCTGACGGACGAAAGACAAAACGAGAGGGTGACACAAACGGGCACTGGGTGTGCCGCTTTCTGGTCATATCATTCGTGTGTTCGCGCTGTTAAACGTTCATCGCGATTCAGAACCAACTGGCTCACCATTAAACCGTAACGAGCTATCCAACCTTTGGGTGGATATTTCCTTACTTGGCCGTCGATGCTATAGAGTAACAACGCCCCGGAAAAAAGAAAACGGTCACATGTAAACAGTGTGGCTTGTGGCTACGTTCTACAGCATGGCCGGCCACTCCTCTGTAACGACATACGTTGCTCGCGCACGTAGCAATTTCACGTGCGAGCCTAAGCTATATATATACGACACGTGTACCCGTATGCGTGCCGCATATTTGTATGCGCGTAGAGGCAACGGTTTTTCGCTTTTAAAGAAGATATAATGTCTTTAAGAGCGAATAGCTGTGGCGGGCGAGGGAATGCCCCCCCTCCCCCTCTCAGGACTACGAGGAATGACGTCAGTTTTACGGGCGCACGTGTGGTCCTGCCGCTTGTGTTCGATTCTCCGTCGTATTCAGCGGGCACATGGACCGGTGAGCCATTACAGTTACAGAATGATTTCCAAGGGAAGCTAAGCGCCGTCGAGATGGCAGAAAGCTAGGTGGGGTGATGAAATTAGGTCATTAATTTGCTGGTGCAAGAGGGAATCAGCTAGCGCAAAACAGGGGATAATTGGAAATTGTTGGGAGATGGCTTCGTCCTGCAAGTGGACATAAACATAGGTTTATGATGATAAAATTTTGGAGCTTGTTGTAGGTTGTCTTGAACAACTTTGGTTGCACCTATTTTCGTATATATGTTCGTAGCCAAATTCGCGCGTTTAGGAGTTGCCAGGCAGATAGTATGAACATCGTGGCAGGAGCTACAACAATACAAATGGGCATAAACATTATACACCCCTGTCAGCTTCAACTTCTGCGAAGCATGCCAATTGCCGCGTTGCATAGAGTAGCACACGCAGCCGGAAACGATACCAACGTCAATGTTAATATCAATGTCACATAGCTTCTAATACAAATTTTTTTCTCGCAACACATCCCGAAGGTAGTGCGCCCGATAGCGGAAAGTTCCTTTGTTCCAAAATCCTCCAATGCCAACCCTGCCCCTGCGCTTGCACTGTTTCATTTGCTACATACTTTCCTTGGCGGGCCAAGGCCTTCATGCAGTGCTTCTTCGAAGGGGCTTTAACTACCAAAGCATCACAGTGGCCGGGAAGAGACGCCGTGTATTCCTGTCTCCGTATTCATTTTGACAACCTTGAATTCTTAAGGAGCAAATGTGCACTTAATGCAAGCAGAGAGGAATGGTTTTTATTTCTCCGGTATTGGCAGACGGACACCTCGACTTCGAATCGAATATGCGATTTCGTGCGCAGTGGCAGAATGTCATGGCCACTAAGCCACTAATGCCGGTGTCATACGGGCACCCGAGAACTTCTTTAGGATGAGGGAGCGCGAGACTTTCTATAAGGAAGTTCGACCTCAACGAAGTTGTGGTCATGTCACATGGCCAATAAGGAGCTTCTAAAAGCAGCCGGCAGAGGCGTATTCAGCGGTGTTTGGTTTTTGTACAAGAATGTAACTTCTAATTACGTTCGTAGCTAATATATTTACCGGTCCTTCCAAAACAGAAGATACAGACGCACAAAGTCGTTTCTTGACCTTAGGGAAGCCAGGCGCACGCAGAAGAAAATACGTCGTCGCATGGACAAATTAGACAACGAACGATGGCAATCATTTTGTAACTGGTTGGACCCACAGAATGCTCTTTCTCGCGTATGGCGAACTCTCCATGGCCTTAACTCTTCTC
Organism: Dermacentor andersoni; assembly: GCF_023375885.2. Taxonomy (NCBI): domain Eukaryota; kingdom Metazoa; phylum Arthropoda; class Arachnida; order Ixodida; family Ixodidae; genus Dermacentor; species Dermacentor andersoni. Next base: position 67,045,476 of record NC_092817.1, on the reverse strand, counting down.
CTCAGCAACGCCACCCCTTTAAGGCACTGGCTCTCCGCCAAGGTTGTTGAGAACTGGATGTTGGGGAAGAGTTTTGTGAGGCAATTGCAGGTGACAGAAGGCTACTAAATGATCTTGAATTTACGAAGTTCCCTTCATGCAAGTTTCTCCACGTAAGAACTGTAGGCTGCTCTAGCCACTTGCAGGCGTTCTTCTTCGCCCGGACCCATCAGCATCACGTACGCTGCTATCCGCCACCTTGGTTATGAAGCACGAGAGATCTTGCTGCGTCATCTCAATGTCTCGTAGAATGTCGCAGTTGTTCCTTTTGAGTGGAAGCATAGCCGTCTTGTCGCAATCTTAAAACATGGAAAGACTCCCGCTGAGCTGACATGATATCGACCTATTGCTCTCGCCAGCTGTATTTGCAAGCTGATGGAAAGGATGATCCTCACGCCCTTCGAGTGCTTTTTTGAAGATTACAATATTTATCCAGCCACGATGGCAGGTTTTAGACATGGCCGCTCGCTAGTAGACAACGTCATTGATCTTGTGTCTTCGATTCAACAACATAAATCATCCAAATGCCTCTCTGTAGCGCTATTTCAGATCTGAGTGGCGCTTTTGATATTGTTTCTCACGAAGGAATTCTTCACGCGCTCGTGGCTACTGCAATCGGAGGCCACACTTTTCGATGGATTCGGAGCTACCTGTCAGAAAGGAGCTTCTTTGTAGTCACCGCGAATGGTGAAACTTCCGACCCCTACACCAGGCGTGGAGTTCCACAAAGTGGCATTTTGAGCCCGGTTTCGTTCAGCATGGCTTTGACTGGGCTGGCAGAATTCCTGCCGCAGTCATTTAGTCTGTCAATTTACGCAGATGACACCTGCATCTGGGCGTGAGGAGTAACTTGGCCACAGGTTCACGCAAGGTTACAAAAGGCTGCAACAATGACGTGCACTTATCTTCAGAGACGGCCTCAAAATTGCAACAGAAACGTGCGCATTAGTTGCCTTCACGTGAAAATTGATGACTGGATACGCGTTGTCTATTAATGACCAGCCTATCTTGTACAAGAGAACCGATTAATCTTTAGGTATAATGGCCGACCGCGACCTTGCCTGGAGCACCCATGTAAGGAAGAGACTCCTCTCAATCAGTTACCTTTTCAAAGCCATTGCAGGAAAAGCATGGTGACCGTCGGTGCGTTCTATGCTTCAACTGTACAAAACGCTCTTCATGGGTTTCTTGCAGTACATCACTCCGGTGCTGTCAAGCACCCGGAGGACAAATCTCAGGGTGCTTGAAAGCATGCAACCTCAAGCGCTTAGAACATGTCAGGGTCTACCGCGATGCGCTTCAACAGCCGCAACAATTCTCATTGCCAAGGAACATCCCAACAATACATATCGTCATAGAGACCCTTAGAAATGATCTTCGTCACCTTTCCCGACTTCAGTCGGACTTAGTTTTCTCTCGAAAAGTGGACCAGATTCCACTTTTTCGGGCATTGTACCCTCGTACTGATCCTGTCTTCCGTCCGATGTCACGACGGCAGCAAGATAATTTTTTTCTATGTGGTGTCTGGCAGCCACAAGTGCGGCTTTCCATTTCAGGAGTTGGCAAGAAGTCTGACTTGTTAAATTGTGCCGTGAATCAAGCCGCTCTACAGCTACTGCATGATTCATCCTCCAATCTAGTTTACGTTTATACAGATGGCTCTTCCACTTCAACTAGCTCTACTGGTGCGGTAATCATCCCGTCGCTGTCATTCTGCAAGAAATTCAAGATCAGCCAGTCACAACATCAAACAGGATCCGAACTTTCCGCTCTCCGTAGAGAAATGTTATATGTGCAGCAACAACCACCAAATCACGGGGCTATGTTCTTACTATAAGAAGCCAACAAACACTGACACCAAGGACAACATAAGGGAAATTACTTGTGTTTAATAAATGAAATAAAGAAACAATAAATAAATGGAAATTTAAGTGGATGAAAAAACAACTTGCCGCAGGTGGGAACCGAACCCATAACCTTCGCATTTCGCGCGCGATGCTCTACCAATTCAGCTACCGCGGCGCCGTTTCCCCATCCACTTTCTTGGGTATTTATGTGTCCTAGTAGAACCCTGGGAGTGTTAGCCAGCGCCGCCACTCACAGACCTTGGCGGCGGACGTGGAACGTCCTTCTTTGCCGCAGGCGTCACGAGAACGTGATCTTTTTGGGTGAAGGCAACTGGCCAATAAACACACACGTGCTACCTTAAGGCATCAATGTTGCCGGAATGTCCTAGTAGAACCCTGGGAGTGTTAGCCAGCGAAGTCATAACGCTGGATTGACAGTGACATGAAAAACCAGCGCATGTCTTGTAGTCTTTCATGTTCCTGTCAATCCAGTGATATGGCTTCAATTGATACTCCCTAATGAGATACTTGAGCACAGCTCTATATGCGTTTTCGTTTCACGATATATTGGTTGGCGTGGACAATCACTGCTCTGCGGCACGTTGCAAACGGAGCAAAGTGTGGCGCGACTGCCTCGCTAATCTGGAGATCGCAACAGCCAGCGCCTGGGGTCAGCGCGTGGGTGCCGCGTGGGCGCGATTCACAGAATGCGCCGCCGACAAACTTCCCAGATGACGCGCGCTAGTCTGGCGCCATCTCGTAGCCACCGTCGCCGCTTTACGCTTTTCGTCTCACGCTTTCGCCATACCCTCCTACCCTTTCCGCTTCTTGGTTCTGCTACGCCCTTCCTTCCACTTTCCTCCTCGGGCCTCTTCTATCTCGCCGCTTTTTTCATCTCCCTATGCGCGCCCCATTCGCCCTCACCTTTCGCGGTGATCTAGTAGAGTTGATTGTAGGGCTAGTTGGTTTTCCATAATTGAAGTAGTAACTTAGCGCGATAAAAATCACAGAGACAAGAAAAGTGGACAAGGACAAGCGCTACTTTACTGATGACTGCTGAGAATACACAGAATAGGAAGTGCCCAATGCACGAGAAATGTATGCTAGAAGAGTTGATTGTTGGGCTAGTCGGTTCTCCATAATTGAAGAAGTAACTTACTGCGGCAAAAATCATAGAGACAAGAAAGGTGGAGAAAGACAAGCGTTACCTTTCTTGTTTCTGTGATTTTTATCGCGCTAAGTTACTGCAATTCGTAGTGCTCGTTCGATCGGTTACGCCGGGATCGCCTATGCTTGCCGCAGGAACGGGCGCCTAATTAGTGCGCTCTAAAATATTCTTCCATAACACTTGAACATATAATTTCGGCTCATATAGGCATATCTAAAGCACGCCGACCTCCTAATGAAATAGTAAATTATATATAGCGGTTTCTTGGATTCTATTATTTGGCCATTCGCTATGTTCCACGGAGTGTATTCCTATTCTTGGTCAATTCACCAGGGTTGGGATGTGCCAGCGTGACACAAGAGATATTCAAACCTTAATTGTAGAGAGAGAGAGAGAGAGATTTTATTAGGAAGGCAGAGAAATTCGACTGAGCTAGCATGCTATGGCCTGCTGCTCTGTACCGGAGAAAAAGGAAAGGGGACAATAAAGAGTGATGTAAGATGATGAGGAGGACAGGAAGAAGGGATGCGTATGTGTATATACCGCGCCAATTGGAGAGAGAGAGAAGTTTAATGATACGAAATGCTGAGAGGTCGGCCTGAGGTATATTCCTCTAGCCAGCTACTCGGCATTGGGGGAAGGGGAAGAGGGAAAGAAAGAGGGAAGAGGTGCATGATGGGTGACGATGACGATAGAAGGAAGATGTAGAACATATCGCAAGCAATTTGGCATGCTCAAAGTCTGCAATCCACGCCCGTAGTTTTTAAAAAGTTCAGTAATGCCTGAGTGGCCTTGAAGCTCAATTGAGCATCTGGCCAAGGGCCTAAAATAACATCCTCCGACAACGGTGCGCTGTCGAGACGCGTAAGGTCGTTGTCCAACCTTTCACGCTCTTCCACGTACTTAGGGCAGTCACTTGTATTTGCATGTATCGGCCGATGTGACACAAGGGATATGCAGCTGCCTTCTTTATCTTTTTCTTTTTTTAGACAGTGCAGACGTTTTTTATAGATAGAAAGCTATGACCATGAGACACCTGCCGTCCTTGCATGCAAGCTATACGGGGAAGCGGAAAAACCGTTGCTTAAGTTACACTGAAAAGAATACTTAACAAAGGAGTATTAATTAACTTTCTTATTAATGCTTTAGGGGCAGTTGTTTAAATAGCGAATTTTAACGCAGTCACATTTTAACGCACCCACATTTTTTTAAAGATGTTGAAAAGAGCACCTAATAGTAGATATATGTAATGGAATTGCAACGGTAAATAAAGGCAATTTCGAAACCGAGCGGCGCGGGAGCACAGAAAAGGTGGCCCCGCTATCATATCAGACCGAAACGCCCCGTGGCGACAAGCGCGAGGACGTTCAGGTCTCGGCCAGCCGCGGCTGCTACTGATATGGCACGCTTTGCTTGGTGGGCATGCGCCTCTGTTTGGCGGGTCCAAATTCGCCGCGGCATGCTGTCACTCAAACTTCGCCCCACACTTCTTTACTGGGCGTTGGCGTTTCACGCGCAGCGCTACGCACTCAATCACGAAATTGCCTGGATTTGGTTTTCTTTCTGTATTATGAATATCTCAAATTACTTTAAGATTCTCTCGGTTTCTAAAAAAAAGCAGGTATGTCATAAATTGTGACACCCTGCCAGTTTCCCATATAACCAACTGCCCTCAATTTAATAATGAGAAACCTAATCAACCAATTTTTGCACTTGGACTTTCCAGAATAACTTAAGCGGCAGCAAATTATTTCCGCCTTGCCGTAGAACTCGTATGCGAAGGCTACATGTGTCTCACGGCAAGGGCTCCTTTCATAAATATGTGTATTGTGTAAAAAAAAAAAAAAAGAACATCCTGTAGAAGTCCTGACCTTTTGGCTGCATAAGAATAACCATTCCACTAGGTGTCGCGTTGCATAGGATGAATATGAACACAATTTTAGGCATTGCTGTTAGCGCTAAACCATTTATTTGACTGCTTCATTAAAACCTCGCTTTACATAGACGCTAACATTTAAAGAAACAGGACTCATTGAAAAGGCAGAGAGTGTGCGAACTGCTGTGTTCTTTTTACTTTTTTTAATTCTTCTCTTGTTTACTTATATTCTCTGCCTCTTACCCCACCCCCCTGTGCAGAGTAGCCGGCCGGATACTTTATCTGGTTAACCTCTCTGCCATTCCTTTATAGTGTCCCTGTGCATCCTCCCACGTGCACTCAGGGCTCCTTCCTTCGCTCTTTCCCTCCTTCTATTTCCCTTCTCCTACCCCCAGCGTAAGGTCGCAAACCGGGCGCTCGTCTGGTTGACCTCCCTGCCTTTCCTGTGCTTGCTCTCTGTCTCTCTCTCTCTCTCTCTCTCTGCCTTTCACCTCTTTTTTTCCTTCCTTCCCTCGATCTGCATAATATTTTACACCCGTTTATGTACATGCGCGTGACTACGCTATTCGAGCCGAAGGACAGTAAAATAAGCTTTATTTTGAGCGCACTTTCGTTTCCCTTCTTCACCGCCATGCAGTATACTATAAACTAAGTCATCGTAAGTTGGTTCCCTATTGTCGTAAGTACGTGGCGCGTTACTAGGGGGCATGTCCAAACACGTCAGCCACTCGTCTGCTCAGTCTCTAGCACAATACCTAGCGCCAGAGCAGACCCCTTGAGCCACCTTGCTGTGAAGCGCTAGGATAAAATATCTGCATTTCGATCTTCTCCACGACGCAGCCGCCGAGAAATGTTATGTGGTGACAGTGTGTAGGCACCCAGGACTTGTCGTACGCGCCTCGTGAGGAAGTCTGTCGGGATGATAAAAGGGCTGTAATAAGGAATACGGTCGTGTGGGTGATGACACTTCGTCATTTTGCGCTTACGGTTATGGCGAAGACATAATCATAAGGAAAGGAAAGGACATCTCGCAAATGACCTACACAATAAGTATGTCTCTTTATTACTACTAAGGCAAAAAATAACGAAAGATGAAAGGGTTTATTGAGGTGCCGCTGCGTCCATCTATGACCTCACAAGGTTCATGTCAATAATAGTTGTAGCATGAAGTCGAGAATAGCGGTTTTGAAGCACGTCCTGTTGTTTGCTGCTTTTCGTTGAGAGACCGTTTGCGCAGACCCACACAAAAAGTTCCGAATGGTTTGCGTTTATTAGGCGCCACTTTCTACCAGTGATCGTCTATTCGGCCTCTGGAGCTCCATTACAGGAACGGTTCGCTGGTTAAACCAGCGTTGAAACGATTGCATGCCTTCACACAGTTGCTTGAAATTCACCCTTCTTGCTTCGATCGTCTTTACGGCTCTTTTTACTCGGTTATTTTTGACGCTAATTCGTCATTCCGCATTCGTCACATGGCTATGATCAACTTGAGTAGAGAGAGAGAGCAAATGATAAAGGAAAGGTAGGGAGGTTAACCAGGACTATCAACTTGAGTAAGTTGAAAATGTCTCCCATTTGATAGTTCTTTTGCAACATTATTAGAAGAAAAAGAATTCTGAGAATGGTCACAAATAGTTGTACCCTTCAAGACATATATGAATGGCTAAAGGTACTGTACATAGAGCTCTCCTTTGTGCATTATACGATCTAACTCACCAGTGTTTTGTCGTCATCAGGGGACACTTACACACTCGGCAGGGAAAGCTAGTCAAATCATTCTTTTCCTTATTGAATAAAAAAATGTAAAAGAAACATATTTAGTCACCATGCAGTGGTGACGCCTGCCCCTTTTCACATGAGTAGTAATAAACAAATATACGTAAAAAATAAAATAAACAGAAACTTCACGGGTTCCAACAACCTCGAGTGAAATGAGATGAAGAAAGTAAACTGAATTAACATGGCAAGCTGGGCGAGTTGGTGACAGAACATGTTCCTAGGGGTTGCGCTGCCCACTCCTAGGAGCATGAAGAAAGTAAACCACGTCCCCATAGTGCTTATATACTGGAAAACAGAGGCAAAAGACGAGGACAAGTTGCACCACACGCTACACACTGAGTCCCGAAGACGCACACGAGCTCGCGATGTGGTCCAGGCTAGCAGGTGCCTAGATGAGGACGAAACACAGATGGCATAATAAACGCACAGAGACTTAACAGTCCAAAGCTGGCTGCATCACACAAGAGACAAGGAAAGGATGCATAGAAAGTGAGGGAGGGAGGTCAACCAGAGACAGTTCCAGTTATCCACCCTGTATGGGGGCAATGGGTAGGGGGAAATAAATAGAAAGAAAGCTGAAGAGGAGAGCGAGACACTAGCACAAACAAAGTAGCCGCATACAGAGCGGTGGTGAGCGCCGCCCTCAATATCTATCATGAAGAGCCGTAGACCACTGGATCCTCAGTACCGCGAAGAAAGCCTTCCATACTTAGTTTCTTTGGGAGCACTTGCCTAGAACCCTTTGTTCTTATAGTGGATGATTGTCCAATTAGTCCAGCACTCCCCACATCACATGCCACTCGGCACTGTAGTGCGTGCAGACACAGAAAATGCGTGTCAGCGTCTCATCACAGCTGCACGTGTCGCATGTGAACGGGTCTATTGGACAGTCCAATAGGGAAGTCGCATAAGTTTGTAAATGCCACGCCTAGCCACAAACGGTAGAACATGGTCTGTTCGAGTCATGGTGATCCTGGCGGTAGATGTAGCTGCATTTGCGGAGACAACGAATGTAAGCAACACATGGTGAAAACGTTCGAGTACCACAGGGGCAACGCGCATTCATGGGACATCGATCGCACCTCAGCCGGAGAGTCAGTTGACGAAAGCGGAATCAAAACCCGTTAACCGCTTTCATGAGCAGATCGGGCGGCTTCATCGGCGTAGTCATTCCTACTGATATTGCAGTCCCGGAAACTATTGAAAGATTAGATCATGTCTCTTGTCATGGCTGCGATGATACAGATGTCAAATTTCTGAGGCCAGTTGTCCATTGGGTGAATGGCGCATTGCATTTTCGCACTTTTGTCGTATCCGAAGGAACAGGATACTTCTGTTTACATACGCAAAACCTATCACCAAAAAAATATTGCTAAATTTTGTTTGCTTGTGTCTGAAACTAACTGGGTCGATGCTCGTAAAGCAGAGAATCCATCTGCCGCGTATAATATATTCATGGATGAAACACGGGATACATTTAGCAAAGCATTTACAGTTGCACAAGTAAAACAAAAATGTAGGAAGGCCAGAAAGGAGTGGATCTCTGGTGACCTTGTGAAGCACATTAAAGAAAATATGTGTTATTCGCAAGATTTCTTGATACACGGATTGAAGAACATTGAAGGACATTAAAATTTTCGGAATAAATTAAACCAGGATTTAAAAAAGGCAAAATGACTTTTATATGGTCTAAAGTTTTCATCAATGCATAATACTAGATCTCTGTGGCAAGGCCTAAATAAGCTCATTGGTAAGAAGAAACTTGCTCTTCCTTCGGAAATGCAAATCAGTGGAGTTTTATATAGCGGTGTCTCACTCGCTAATAAGCTCAACGACAATTTTTAGATGTAGGAACTTCTACTTCGATAATCTTCCCTTAGCTGTAAAATCAGTCGACTCATTTTCGGTCCCAGTATGTGTGAATTTAATACTTTCTCCCCGACATCTGAAGAAATTCTCCTCCATTATAAACTCAATTCGCAAAACATGCTCTCCCGGCCCAGACGGCATTACTGCACTTGCAATAAAAGCTGTTGCTATGCTTATTAGCATTCCTATTGTACTTATTTGTAATCTAATGCTTCATACAGGGGAGTTCGCGAATAAAATGAAATCCGCCCATGCTACAGTAATCTTCAAAGGAGGCAATAAAAATGATCCCAATAACTACCGTCATATTTCCATGCTACCTTTGTTTTCTAACTTTGCTGAGCGAGTTATCTTCACGAAAGTATACAAATTCCTGCATCTTAACAATATAATTTGCAAGGAGCAATATGGATTTCAGCCTGGAAAATCCACGCAAGCAGCACTGCTCGAAATCAAAACCGTCTGATTCATAATATTGAACATAAGCATTTCACTGTTGGAGTATTCCTTGACTTTTCCAAAGCCTCCGATTCAATTAAACCCGACGTTCTACTTCATAACTTATACAGACATGGTATTCATGGAACGCTTGACAGGTTACTGCAAAGCTACTTGTTGAACCGCACTCAGTACATGCGATAACCGATGCTGCATCCGACTCTGAAATAATAAAATTCGGCGTTCCTCAAGGGTCTAAACTAGAGCCCCTTCTTTTTACGCTACATATCAATGACATAGTAAACCTTTCATCTTATTCTAACATTGTTTTATACGCAAATGACGCGAACACTTTTTTTTGTTTTGATAATCGTGAACTCGAGCGTATACTATAGTTCCAACTCCTGGCTACATGAACTTATGCTGTGGCTTGCGCTGAAGAAATTGAAATTGTATTTTAAGAAATCAAGACTGGTGCTTTTCCGTCCTAAAGATAAGCCTATAGATTATCCCATCCAACTGCAACGTAAAAATACCCAGATTGAATCCGCAAATTCATGTAAATTCTTAGACGTGTTTTTTTGCATAGTGGTGTAAGTTGCGTTGACCGTGTAAATCACGTCGATTTACATGTAGCTCAATCTATTGGTGTAATCCATTGTATCAGGTATCTGTTGCGCATGCAGATTAAGAAGCAGTTGTATTTTGCTCTAATGCATTCCCAACTATAATACTGCAATTTAATGTGGGATACATGCAACAAAACTGATTCAGACAGATTATTTTCTTTACAAAAGAGAGCTTTGCGCGCTTGTTCTCCAAATTCGCCCATGGGCGGCCAAGTATTTCAGGCCTTTCATGTTTTTCTATCTCCACAGTGCCATATGTATTCTGTTTCTGTTCATATTTATAATAAAATTGAGCAGGATGTCACATCTTTTCGAAACGCATACCTGAACAGAAATATAAGCTATAGTGTACGAGTTACCTCTTTCGTTTCTACTCGCGCTCTGACTAACTACGGCACCCAACACATAGATAACCAAATTATTACAGTAAGCAATGTGTATCGTTCAATAATTGATGACACTGTAACCTGCAAACTATTTTTCAATTTAAAATGAAAATGAAGATGCTATTTCAGCTTAATACTGATGCCCCAAATACTTGTGATATGTGATATGTGGTATGATTGTTGGGCTAGTTGGTTCTCCATAATTGAAATATTAAGCCTTATTGAAGTAGTGTTAGCCTTGTTTTCTATTATCTTTTGTATCGTGCATTGTAGCGTTACTACTGCCTTTTCTGTCTTTTGTAAAGCCATGTGTCTTGATTAATTTACGACCGTGCTAAAACTAAACTGCATAATTCTTGTTTTGTTTTGTTTTGTTTTGTTTTGTTTAATGAACATGTTCACCCTTCTGCCATTCATGTGTGGCCCGGGATGAGGCCTTGTCAGGAAGTATGCTGCTAGCTTCTTACTTTTGCCTCACTCCATGGGCATGTTCTGTATAGACACGTTCATGTCTGAATAAACTGATTTGATTTGATTTGATTTGATTTGATTTGATTTGTACAGTAGTGCATGTGAATGTCGAAATAGCACTTGTTCATCGAATACAGTACCAATAGAAGTCATTGAAAGTAGCAGAGGTCTGTGTGCTAAAATGTCTAACGTGGAAGTCATGATTTGTACTCTTGAAACATTGCATGTACCTTCTCACCCAGAGAGTTCCTTATCAGTGAAAAAAGTGGGCGTAGCAAGTATGAGTAGCAAGTCTGAGGAGTTGCCAGCATGCTTCCAGGCTGCAAATTGCAGCAAAATGTGACTCTCGTGCTTCTGCTATAGTGACGTAACTGGGTGTGGCTCGCTCTTTCGTTTATCGCTTTGTGAAACTCGTCAGCAGCTCGAAGTCGTGTTTACGCGAGGTCTCAGAGGTGGCTTTTATTCCAGCATCACCGCACCTTTAGAGAAGCCTTTACAGAAACTGTTGTCCTTTGACATTTGTTTTGCTCGTCCGGTAAAACACATTCAAATGGTTCAGAATTCAGGGGCGTAGCCAGGGGAGGGGGGGGTGGCATATGGGGCTTCAGCCTTCCCCCGAAATTTTTCCGTGCTGTCGTGCACCGCCGACCAAAACAACCCCAGCGCCGGAAATAATTCATGATTTTGTCTAGAATGTCCTTTTCACCCTTGAAAGGACATTTCAGCGGGAACATTGCAAACTCCGGCTGGATTTCGGGGCAACGCCCATACACCGGGAGTCACATAATGCAAGGAGCCCCATCCGAGCACAAAGAAGTTTCAAGGGCGTTTTGATGGCGAGCGGGCTCGTCGCGGCATCTTGCGGAGATCGCGGAATTCACGGAGTGCATGGATTTCAATTCTGAAACTTTATATGTATAAAGTTCTCATAGACTTTTAATGCGAAAGGTGCATTGATTTTTCCAAAGTCATGCTTTACATTTTCAATGCCGAAACTTTGTGGGTTTAATGTTGCTATAAACACTTGACGCCATAAGTGCATTGACTTTTCTAATACTCGTACATCGGACCATACGGCAAGACAAGCTAAATCAACACGCTATCACACAAATTGCCAAAGCACGCAGCGAGGTCCGATGACACGAAGCGTTGTGGTGGTTCATTCTTGCCGTCATGTCACGGAAAATAATATCAACATCTTTTTTTCACCTGCACCAAAGCATCCATGTCCAGACACTAAAGCCAGGAAAAGTAATTACGTTCTTATTTATTTGTCTGCGTTGACATTTATTTGCGACGACACATTGAGCTTCTTCAACTTTCTTTCTTTTTTTTCTTTTTTTTTTTTCTCGACACCCACGGGCTGCCGGAGCCAGCCAGAGCGCATGCGTTTTTCTCGTGTTGCCCCGACTACCGCGTGGCGTACTTCGATGCGCGTTCGTTTTTCTTTTGCCGAGTGGATTTTCGCCTGGCAGATTTCTGGACGTTTTCTTGCTACCAGACGAGAAAAAGAAACAATGCGTGGTCGTTCGCCGCCATTACTGCGGGGACTCGACGGATTGCAACGCGTTCGCTTGAGCGTAACCAGTTCTTAAAATTTTGTCTCACCGGTGTAGGATACCTAGCATTATGCGTATGGTTCTCTATAGACCAAGCGTCTCACGTTCTCTTCGATATTCATTCGGTAGCCACATTAGGTGCCCAATGTAGACATTCGATTGTGGCCAACATGCTTTCCACTAAGTTTTTTTTTTCATTTCCGTGCCCCCGCCCCACAAAAGAAAGAAAAAAAGACACTGTTGCGGCGGAGCGAATTGTTGCAAGGTGAAAGTTCGGTGTTGTTAGTTCTTCTTTTGCGGAAAGTCATGGGCCCCGGGACGCTTCAGTTGCCGGATGCTCTTATTATATTATTGCGATAGCAATTATATCGACACTCCAGGCGCATTCCTGCCTTCGCCGTCGCCCTCATGTTCCGCATAAAGCCCACGGGTGATAACATCGTGACCACGCGCCGCATTGTACGTGCGATTGAAATAGTGCGGGGGGGGGGGGGTGGCATCGGTGAGCCGACGGTGGTGGCTCAGTCTTGTGTGCGCAAGGGAGAAAAGCGCGGAGCAAGCACGCCGCCTCCTGTCGCACGCGATACATCCGGGGGAGTGGAGGGAGGGGGGCTGTGATCTGTGAATCTGTAGTTGCGCAACATGTTTATTTGCCTTGTTTGACGCATCATATACAGTGACTTTTTCTTGGATACGTAGATCTATTGGAGACTTATAAGTATGTATAAAAACCACAGCCAGAAGACGGACATGTTCGGCGCTGCCTTGGCTCATCTAATCTGGTATCACAATGAGGGTGCCGACTTTTTGTCTGCAGTTTTGACCAGGCACGAATCATGCTGGCACAACTACGAGCCTGAAATACGATGGCAAGCACTTAGAATGAAAACATTAGAATACACCACCCCCAAAGAAAGCAAAGGCCGTCATTTCTGCCGGGAAGGTGTTGTTGACTTTTTTTCGATCGTTATAGGGGCCATTATTGATCGAATTTGCTAAACCTGGAGAGACTATCAATCGTTTCTGATATTGTGAAACGCCGGATCGGCTACGTGTCGCGATCAAGAAGAAACGACGTGGAAAATTGAAGAATGGGGTCATCTTGATCCACGACAATGCCCGCCCCCACGTCGCTGATGTGCTTGATACAAAACTGGCAAAGTTCAAGTGGAAAACGGTGCAACATCAGACATACAGCCCAGACCTGTCGCTTTGCAATTTTCACATTTTGGGGCATTTGAACAAGCAGCTCAAGGGAACCAGATTCGTGTCGGATGGTGACGTGAAAGAGCCAGTTACAGACTTTTTGAAGCAGCAACCCAAGGAGTTTTATAAGACGGGAATCACGCAACTCGTCAGTCAGTGGGACAAATGTCCAAGCGTTCATGGAGACTACTTTTAAATAAAGTACCCCGTTTGTCATTTTTTCACATTGGCTCTCTTTCATTTCACTCGCCGTCGCATATTTTGCAGAATTCCTCCTTTTTATATGTGCTCCCTGCTGCGACTATAATTTCGGTGCAATTACTCACAATACACGACCGGTTACAGCTGCTCCTGCGCAATACGTTGTAACAAAGGGCAGCGTCATTGAGATTTTTCGCTGGCCGTTGGATATGTACAAAAATGTAAACAAGGTTCTTGAAGGACAAAGTTTCTATTCATCCTCAACTTGTTCATTTCATGGTCTTTACATTTTTCATATCAGCGGCATGCACTGCTGTGCTGGTTTGAAACTGATATAGTTGTAAAGTTCGTGTGATAGTTTCAGTACTTATTAAACAGACGGAAAATATGTAAGCATTGACATCAGCAATCTCGGGCAAAATTTTGTGAGACATACGAGTATATTATTTTATGAAAAAAAAAACATATTTGACTTGTCTTGACAGTGCGTAGCGTTAAATAATTCGTTTGCAGCATCTTTGTAAATGGCAATGCAGTTATTATTCATGTATTTCATCCCTCGACAAATTCTATAAGGGAGAGGTCGAGCTGCAACGTCAGCCCCCCCGAACAAAATTTCTGGCTGCACCACTGCTTGAGATATATTCACCTTTTGCAAGCGTGGCTGTTTAACTAAGTGGGCAAGGCATTCGGCTTCTGAGCGTGAGGTTGTATGTTCGAAATTCACCACCGCCAACGTTTCTCATTTCGAGTTTATTCTGTTTAATGTGGTCACTGGAACTCCCGAAGTGTAGTTTACTTCACACTAAAACATCAGAAGTTCTTAGAGCAATAGCAACTTGACCTTGACATAAAAAATACAGCACCACCAATCCTTATAGGTCTAAGATGCAACTTTCCTATTATAGCATTTTGGGAATAATAAGAACTGATGACTGTGCAATTCAGAGACATCTGCTTACTACATGTAATCCCATTTTTCTTTGAAGCCAAGTTTTATTTTTTAATATTTATTGCTGGTTTGCGTAATAATAAAGATTGCCAAGTGATGACTGCAAAGAGGCTCCATCTGTTTTGCTTTCGTTTTTTGTTTTCTTTTCGTGGGGGCGGGGTGGAGGAGTTGTCATTTCTTTAGTCCCTTGCTTTCGTCACTCCGTGTTCCAACATAATTTCTATTACTTCTTTTTTGAAGTCAATTTATTGGTACTTAATTTTTGCTTCTTTTTTTATTACACGCTTTAATTTCGTCTATTGTATCTCAAAAGTCAGAAGCCAATCCTTCGGAATGGGTTTGAAGAATTGCCAGCCAGTACTACTGCTACTACTACGGCTCTATTCAATGCAAGGAACAATGCCTTAGCACAATGTACAATCCGAACATGCTAATTATGAAGGTATTCCTATAGGGTACCTCCTTTTTGCCACAAAGGAAAGCTAAAGATCGAAATCATCGCCCCCCCATCACGCGAGTACATTTGCACAGAGAACAAAAGCAACTAAGAAGCGCACAGATAATGTCGCCATTCGTGGGAAATAACGTCGTGCGGTGGGTACAACACGCACGTGAATCGACATCGGTTTGCAGGAAGCCTGCCTGCCATTCGTGCTTTCCAACGACATTCAAATGCCGGGCTCCCTCTCCCATGTGACGTTGGCGCGTCCAACGTCTATCCCGCGTTTCGGCAGGTCGTCGTCATTACGACCTTTGGGGCAAGTCTGCTTAGTCTGTCGCGATCGCGCGGCCAGCCCCGGCGTCAATTCATGCAGTGCGTTACATTTTGCTTACCTCCTGTGGGCTTTTGCTAGGGACAAACATTCTAGCCGCATTCTTTGAAGAGCTCAATCGACGTACTGAAGCAACTTACAAAGGTAAGAGTGGTGTGAATTTTCTGGCAGCGTAGCAGCATTACAGTTATTACGGATGCGAATTCTTGTCAGCTCTACATGCGCTCGTAAGCCTTCTTCAGTCACGCATTAGGACCGGCTGTCTATAAGTCTTTCATATCCATACAATTTAATACAAACCTGATCTATAGCGTTTATAAAGGTGATATGACCCTCGATCACGACGAATATTTAGGCCCTTTCACATTGGTTCTCATAATTACAGTAGAATAACGAATTCAGAAACTGCCCTGTTATTGTTTCTCCGTTGAGTCGCGAATAGCATCGAGGCAGTCGATGGAAAGATGCCTGCACCTTATTCCTTGTGCTCAAACGTTCTAAGGGAAAAAGCACAGGGAACAGATGATAACGGAAAACAGCTAATCTAATTTTCCATGGACCGTTGAACTTGCTATCTCAAGCCGTTACGTTTTGGCATTATCGTATAGACACCAAAGTTACATATGCTGCAGGTTTTCGCTAATGGATGTTTTAATATACATTCCGAACCGAGTACGTGGCATTTTAGTCACCCCCACTGCGATTAACACGCGCGCACACGGGTCTCTTTATGTAGACACTCTGAGTGAACGGTATAGAGATGCCGTGCAGTCATCAGTCTCGCGTGGCATGTGCTGCGGCCAGGCTGTGCAATACTCACGATGAAATTTGTAACGGCGTTCGCAGTTTACTCTCATTGTGTATGCGTGGTGCATGTGCTGTCTGCATTGTATAGACAAGGCTTACACTACAGCAGCGATATTGCTGCTTTCTTGTCTCTCATGGGCTGAGCGTTTATAACGTATCGCACATTGTGACACCGATGTGTTGACTTAACGGGTCCCCTTCCTTGCCATAAAATATTTGCAGTGCTCCGGGATGCCCCAATACATAGCGAAAGAACGCGTTTCTTTATATATATGTTTATTGATTGATTTATTTATTATTTTAATTTCCTATGCTTTCACAATACCATCCACTTCCTATGCCAGTGCAAGTGACACTTATAGATCGAATAGGCCCCATTGTAATTTTGGTAATTATATTTTAGTGCCGTTGGTAACTGCACTATATCGAGGTAGTATTTAGTTAGCACTCAGTTAGTGCTTTTTGCTAGCTTCAGCAGATAGTGAAAGTACTAACCATCAATTTACTACATGCACTTACTAAAAAGGTAGTGCTTTTTGGGACAAGGAACGTGTTAGTATTTAGTTAGTGAAAATGACGACCTTTTCCTTAAGAGTGTAGGAGAATATACCACGCCACTACTTCTACTGAATTTGGCAAAAACTCGGCTTAGGTTAGTAACTCAGGTCACGTCTCCCCTGGTATCATGCGCCGATCATTTCAAGGTTTTATTTTTGACAATTCTAAATATTAAAACTCTCCCTTGCTACGCCATTTTAAGCCGTCTTCACATACAAGAAAAGAGAAAGAAATGAAGGAGAAATCTGCGTTATCACTACACCATACATCTGAGCAGTTAATAAAAGAAATTGGCACCACGTCGGGAGACGCAACAAACGAGCAAGCGACCTTCAAAAGAAGTTTGGCAACTGCAACGAGGCGGTGTACGTAGACGCCACGTGGTATGGAGACGGGAGAAGCGCACACGCGATCGCGGTTGTAGACCGCACGGGTAAGTGCCTCGAGAGCGCTACGGTAACCACGGGACACATGGAGACTGCTGAAGAAGCCGCGACAGCCTTAGCATTCGCCGCGGTGCCGAACGCTGCGATCATGATCAGCGACTCGCAGGCGGCAATCCGCGGCTTCGCGCACGGCCGCGTCTCGCGTGAAGCGGCCCGAATATTCCAAATTTGTGACGACGGTGACTCGACATCGCCCTCGCACCCCCCAAATTCTACAGTCTTCCTCCTCTGGACCCCGGTCATACCGATGTCCCGCCCGCAACACGGGCAACGAGGCGGCCCACGCCACGGCTCGAGTTCTCACGCGCCAAGTCGCAGCAGATTATGTGGCCGCCGCTTCCGCCACCGAGACCGGGGCATCAGATCTGCCGGATCGGGATACTACGACAGAAATGCTGCAACAAGAATCACAACGGGCATGCGGCGATCGCCTGACCACGTTCAGAAACCTCACCCAATACTACAGACTCGAAAGATGCACATTTCTTCCCCGCACGATAAATTATACAGGATCGAGGCCGTAACCTTACGCTTGCTACTAACGCACATACACCACTGTTACCCAAGATTACACCCGACTGATGCGTGTAAAGCGTGTGGACAGAGAGCAACGCTGCAACACATGCTCTGGGAATGTGCCGGCAACAACGGTACTGAAACCGCCTCCGTTCGCGACGCGTCCATAATCGCAGCCGTTGCCAGAGTTCAGGAAGCCTTGAGCTTGCTTCTTCCCGACGCTACCCCGGCTGCGGGAGCCGCTGGGAAGCTTCTCCGTCGTCGTCGCCGCCGCTGGAAGACGGCTCTCAAAAGTTGGGAGTTGCAAGACGAGCTCTGGGCCGTCCGGCAAGCCGAAGATGCCGCCCGAGTCCAAAGACTTTGAGCTGCCACCCGAGGCCACCACAACCGAAATTGCCGGGCCATTCTTTTTAATAAAGTTGCTTTTCTTCTTCTTTGCGTGGACACACACACACACACACACACACACACACACACACACACACACACACACACACACACACACACACGCACACACACACACACACACACACACACACACATACACACACAAACATATATATATATATATATATATATATATATATATATATATATATATTGTTTTCTTTCTGCGAATACAATACGCCCAATCTCATAGCAGTTAGGCTGGTAAAGAACATTTGTTATAATAGATGAAATATGGCGCGCTCGTCTGTTTTTCCTGTTATTCCTACGCACTTGTTCGGGTTTCCTCTATTTTTATTACTCAGGGAAGCGCCGCTGCTTGCCGTCTTTATCACATCGCCTCGAAACATATGCGACCCAGCGTAGTGGTTTAGCGACTGTGTTGCGCTGCTAAGCACGTGGTCGCGTGATCAAATCCCGGCCGCGGCGGCCGCATTTCGATGGGGACGAAATGCAAATACGCCCGTGTCCCATGCATTAGTGACACGTTAAAAATCTCCTTGTTTTCAAAATTAATCCGGAGTCCCTCACTACGGCGTGCCTCACCATCAAATCGTTCTTTTGGTACGTAACACCCCAGAATTCAATCTAACACATGCAGACGTAAAGTGTAACTTTTGACGACTGGTTTGGCACGTTCCATACGTGTTCTGGGAAGCAATGCTGCAGTGAATGTGTTGTGCATCAGAATCGGACAGTTGAGCAGCGATAGAATCGCCATAGTTGTTACCAGAAAGATACCAAGAGGTAACTTTTGAAAGCAATTTTTCAACTTTAGTAGAATTGTCAGCCTTCTTTTTATTATAGTCAGTTCATTTGAATTCGAGCAAAGTACAATCATTTTTCTACAGGCATGTTCATTTACCACTCCTCTGCATAAACCGAATCCATTTTATAACTGCAAATTTCGTAATGTCATCCCTTAATTTAGGCCCCTATTACATTTGAGGCTCTGATACTTCCTTCTGCTCTAACACATTATTTCTTGTCCCTTCTGTGTATTAACTCGCCTTCTCGACTTTACCTATTTTTCATTCTTTGTCGACTGCACAGGACTGAATTTAACTTCCCTAGGAGTTCATTGGGCTTAGTATAATAGATCACTAATTATATGTGTTGTGCATTGGATGTGCTAGCCACTTCCATTTTTTCCTCTAATTTAAACCTAAACAACATCTTTAAGCTAACAGCGTGAACGTAAAACTTGGACACAAGATAACAGAAGGGATGAAACACTTTTATGTAGTGTCCAAGCTTTAGTTCTCATGCAGTTAAGATTTGTCTAACCAACTAGCCCAAACCTGCAGCCTCTTTAAACAGCATCTGTTCATGTCTCATCACTAATTCTTACTGCGCTTCCTCAGCCATAGCGTATTGCACGTGTGACTAACTGGAGTGTGCGAAATTAGAGGCATTTTGCTTACATTTACTGTTACGGGGGTGGCCATTGTGCTTGGAACATTGCAAACGAATTTCGCAACAGCAGTGGCCGACAGTCTCGAAAGACACAGCCAAACAACCTTCGCGAGCAGTTTAACTGATCCCGCTACTAAGGAAGAACCGCTACCTTCGACGTCATTACGTAATGCTTTAGCGCATGATTCTTCCACTCGCACGCAACCTTCACGACACACCGTCCCTGAGATGAGGGAATGCTTAGGGCGGTCCTTGTTTTTTTTTTTATTGGAACTAGCGATCAACATCAGCATTTAATATCTGTGAAATCTAACTTGCACACACTTTTGAGTTGGCAGTGTTAACAAATTAAGGTAAATGTTGATTAGGCCTTGCGTTAGGGTTGGTCGGAATAACATTATTGGTACACAGCACTGCTGCACAGGTTTTCGAGACTCGCACAGCAGTCGTCTTCAAGGGATCTGGTCACACACTTCGCTAAAGTTGTTCGCTTGGCAGTTCATCGTGTTTTGCGCTGGTTTATCCTTGTGGGTCAGCCTCGTAACCAATTATACTTTGGTCATTGGGGGATTAAACACATCAATTCCTGCTCACCCGTGCTCTTTCATTTCTGCTCTTTTTTCTATTATTGTCAATTTGACAGGTCGGCTGACTTCTTCTAAAATCAAGTAAACCCACAGTGTCAAATCCTTTCCTAAATTCACTATAAAAACGCCACGAAGTGACAGGGAATTCAGTTTCTTTATGTGCTATAGTGTGCCGTGGAAGACAGACAGAAAGGGACAAAGTAGCCAGATCCTGCTCCCTCTCTCCTCTTTACAAAGAAACAGGTGCGTTCCAGTAACATTATTACTAGGCATTTGCATTTTCTTCAGGGACTGCATTTTCATTCATCCGGTGCACTTTTGCCAGTGCCTTTAATTCCAGGTAAAGAATGGAAAGCACCTCAGGCAATTTTTTTACTTTTCTTTTAAATGCCCCTCACCAGGTTTGGTCGTTCAAACATGCAAGCGCAGTGCATTCTGCACACGCTGACGATTGCGTCTGCACCCCCGAAAACCACCGAAATTTAAAACCGAACGCTACGTGTCCTCGCTCTCGAGAAAAGCGTCGCTACAAACCAGGGAGTATAGATAGCACGCACAACAACGGTGACGTAAAACACAGTCCTAGCATCGTAGCAACTTATTAGGGTAGAGCTTTGGCGAGTTAGCCGTGGTTCATAACAGCGGTGTTTGCGTAGCGCACGAAAGTAGGCAAGGAAGGACAGAGACGAGTAAGTAGCCAGTCTCATGTGTTACGCGAACGCCGCCGTTACGATCCTGGCAACGTCTCTCACGATGACCTGTCACTTCGGTAAATCGTCCAAAGCGAAACACACAACGACGCCACCAGGAATGCACCGCGCAGAAAAGAAAGAAAAAAGGAAAAAAGGATAAAAAAACAAACGAAAAAGAAAAAGAGGAAGAAAAAAAAACTAAGGTGGGGCTCGTCATATCAGATCGAAGCGGTTCCTCGGCTCCGGTATGGGAGAAGGAGGGGAAGGAACGTTGCTTGCGGGCGCTACTCAAGACAGAGGGAGAGAGTGCACCTGTTGGGATTCAAGCTATAGGCTCTTGGTGGTACGGTAAAGCGGCATTTAATTTCTTCTCTCTCCTCTATGAATAAATTGATTAAAATATATTTCGGTAAAACAATCCCTATAGACGGTCGTTCTAGAAATTTCAGGGTATAACTAAAATCTACAATAGGGCCCGGTGAGGTGCGCTTTCAGTGTTCCTCGTTTTCATATATTTTCTGTTCTCTCAATTACGCAGAGACTACGGAAAGCCAAGATGGCGGCGGCCACCAATGACACCCTTGAGAAGAGCACCATCGTCGAGAACTCTGTGTACAAGTCCTTCGTCGACAATCCCATCTATTTCCTGGCAAACTTGCAGCAGCTGGGTGACCCCCGTACACGCCACTACCCTCTGGTGATGAACCCGCTGTTCGTATTTCCTCTCGTCGCCCTCTACATATACTTCGTCAAGGTCTCTGGTCCACGCTGGATGAAAGACCGGCCACCTTTCCGCATTGACGGTCTAGTGCGGCTGCACAACCTTCTCATGGTGCTGGCCAATGTCAAACTCTGCGCCACGCTTATGTGCTCCACGTACCTGCCCGGTGGCAGCTACAGTTTCTGGTGCCAGGGCATCACTGGCCGCGTCGACAACAGCCTCCAGGAGTTGTACAGGACCGGTTGGGTCTACGTACTTTTCCGATATGTGGACTTTTTGGACACCGTGTTCTTCGTGCTCCGCAAGAAGTTCAACCAGATCACTCACCTCCACGTCATCCACCACGTCATGGTGACGTTGAACGTCTGGTTTTGGGTCCTCTTCGCCCCGGAGGGTCAAGTGGCATTCAGCCTGGCGCTCAATTCCTTCGTGCACGTGGTGATGTACTCCTACTACTTGTTGGCCAACATGGGACCGACGATGCGCAAGTACCTTTGGTGGAAGAAGTACCTGACCACGCTCCAGATAGTGCAGTTTGTGATAATAGTCGTGCACATGTCCATACCACTATTCGTCGACTGTGGTTTTCCCCGGTACCTCATATTCTTGGGTGTCGTGCAGACGCTGCTTGTGCTAGCATTGTTCCTGAACTTCTACAAAAAGTCCTACATTGAACCTGAGCGCCTCAAGGCGCCGCCAAAAGTCACGGCGAGCTATGGAGACGCCACCATGTACAAGCATGATCACAAAAAAGATATGTAACCTCTCGGTTATTTTTCAGAGAACTATTGCGCATTGCAGAGTAGTGAAGAGCGTTGATAGTTACTCTTTATGCCACGGCTATTTTGGCGCTTCATTGTTTCTCTGAACGAAATGCACGGCGTCCAAGCTGTACAAGCTCGTCGCTTTCGCCTCTTTATTGCATCGCTATCATGCCAGCAATTCCCAATTTTTCGTCATCGCGTAACAAACCACTGTTCCGATCCAAATGCAAAGAGGAGACATTGCAATACCATAGGAAGTTCGTAAAGATCAAAGGAGAGCCCCATTAGCACGAAAGATCGATGATGTTCGCCTTTAAAATATTTCTGCGATGTGGGAGGATGCGGGACGAACTTGAAAAGTAGAGCTCGACGACAATCACTGCGGATGGTGGAGACGGATGAATCTACTATTCGATCAGGCGAAACAAGTGCTGAATAAATTTGGAGTTATTAATCAGACCTCATGAAGTACATACACACGAATAATGTATAGGTATGGGGCCCTACAAGGTGAGACCATTGTAAAAGGTAAAACTACACGGTATTGCAATATGTTTTCATTTGAATCTCCTGACGTCAAAATTACGTAACCGGTGACGTAAGCATAGGGCGGTCACCCGCAGCGTTGTTCGAACCGACCAACCAAATGACTCCTCGTATAATTATAGGAAGTCACTTTTGTTTGCTTTCAAAACGAATAGAATTGGCTATCTTAATAGGTTGTTCTTATCTAATTGGCTGTAGTGAGGAGCGCGCAGCATTGAAGAGGGGTTCGGTGAGGCTAAGCTAGCGCCGTGAAAAGAGATAACCGGATGAGGAGGGTGGTGCCGGCGGGTGCGATTGGCCCGTTAACACTTGCGTAGGTTGCGGTAGCTGGTCGAAAATCGGGGTGCCGTGCAACAGAAGGTTAAACATGCCGCTAAAACGAATATCCACAGAAGAGGATTTATCAAAACGATGCCTTAAACGCACCGAAAGGGCTCAACAACTCTATACTATCATGCAAGAATGTTTATCATACGCAAGTAAATTCATACACTCTGGCAGCACCGAGTAGCCTGTGTGTGAGTGATCGGTAGAGAAACATCTATTCCTTTCGGAACGGGGTAGTCTCCGGTTATTGCGAAAAAAATGCAGTTTTGTGAGGCATATTAATGCATTTTTAATGCGTACAAGTAATTTTGAGGTGGCGAGTTTTCGCACTCTTGTGACGTCGCGTGACAGACAGGCGAAGTGGACGCAGCCCGAAAAAGTTTGGCCAATAGCGATGGGCTAATGGCAAAACGGCTGCAAAATTTTTTCTTTTGTTCGGTAAAATCATGCAAAACCAGTTTGTACACGTCATATAAGACATTAGCGCCATATTAGCGCCTGTTTCAGAAATGGGATAGAAACAGTTTGTAATAACTTTACGTGATAGCGCCTATGGTTTAATGAAGCTTGCACAATTTGCTCGAAGTTTTTTTTTCTTTTTTTTCTATCCTGTTGAAAAACCTTTGTGACATGTTATGCTACGTCCAGAGCCTTATTTTATCACATGGTATGTCTCCATACAAACACATGATCATGTGGAACTGTATTAGGCGACATGTGGGAAGCTATAGCAATGCTTGGAAATTGGTAAACACCACTGCTTAAGAACTTGGTCGACAACTACATTTCGCGTTAAAAGTAGACGTTGCTCTTGATTTATGTATTCTTTAAGCAGGACAAAATAATCAGATTACCTTGCGCTTTTTGCGTTGTATATGAATTGATGAAATAGTTGGGGAGATCTGATCAATGATTGGCACGTAATGTTTATATCACGTGCAATTGTTTGCTCATTTGGACAGAAGGCGTGGCTGCGTAGTAAATATATACTAGCTTTCGCAAAGTCATTTATACAAATAAATAATATAATTAAGAGTATCTTTACAAAAATTAACACACGTCTGTCTTCCATCGCTGCACAGGTAAGGAAGCAAGTGCATTAACCAAACAAAAAGCACATGTATGATACCAGTTATTATGGTAAAGACAGCTTCGACAGGAAAAGCATATGCCGAAGGAATATGTTAAGCTATAGGACGCCTGCTTCAACAGTTCACCGGCTGGAGTTACACTGCCGGTGAATGTCACTTTCATGACTAATTATGGACTACACAAATATAATCAAGAGAACTTTTCCGTTATATTTGTACAGCATTACTTGTGCTCTAAAAAATGAGAACGTCAGCTTTCACTTTTATTTATTGGTAACAATTTCATTTATGCTGTTCTGTTTCTGTTTCGTATGAGCTTTTTCGGTGTCATTCATTCTTTAGGAGCCGTTATCTTAAGGTTATCCTTGAAGTTTCGCGAATGTACAGCCGTCATTAAAAGTATGCGGACATGGGGCTCTGCCCCCCCCCCCCTTATAAAAAAAATTTAGAAATAAATTTAAAAAATAAAAATAAATAAAGTCAAGTAAAAAGATACCTAAAAGAAGGAGAAATAAAAACGAATTGATTCGCAACGCCGTCTAACAACCTGAAGTGGACAAATTAGAATTTCTTTGTAATCCCAATCATGAAGTGCTCTCTTCAGTTACAGGTTGCAAGTCAAGGCATAAAAGGCATTCGCTTTAGAGCAAAAGCTTTACTCCTCGAGGTACAAATCCTAGGGTTGGACTCGGCGCTCGTTTGACCTTCAGCCGTCGGCGCACAAATGTGCAAGTATGACGTCACGTCACGTGATCCGCTGCGGAGAGGCGTCGCATCTGCGCTAGCTCGAGCCTCGCCGCTGCGTACCACGTGACTAGGCGACGGTTTATCAGCTGCTTCGCCAGCGCTTGGTCGCTCAGTCGGCTCAGTCTCGCCATCGAAGAAGCACTCGCCGGTGCGAGCGCGTCAACTCTTCGCCGCAGGCCTCAGGCTGAGTTTGAGAACCCTGCCGATATAGCTCACCAGGAAGAAGCTATGAAGAAGCGTGCTAAATTAACGACAGACAGAAGAAGAGCGAGAAGCTCGAGGAGGAGAAGAAACGCAAATATTACCGAAAGAACCCTTTTATGTGCAGTAAAACATTAAAAGAAGCAAAACCGTGTCAAACCATGCTTAACTGATTCGCTCGTATAACTAGCTTGAAGCCACGTTAAGAGGAAGCTTTAGCTCGAGTGCTCCTATCTAAATACATGTAAAAGAAGAATTCGTTTTTCTCGGCAACCACTGCACCAAATTTGACGAGGTTTGTTGCATTTAGAAGACAAACTTAAAATATAGTGACTGTTGGTTCGGAATTTTTGAGTTAGGTTGTAAATTTTTTATTAAAAATTGGCGAAAATCGAAAATTTTCAAAGAACGATACTATCAAGTTTACAACTCTGTAACTCAACCACTATATATGATAATACAATTCTGTGAATTGCATATAATAGTACATCTAAAGCGGACGAAATTGATACGTTACACATGAATATAACAAAAATATAATCATTGGTAAATACAACTTTTGCAAAACCGTTGTAACCAACGTAACAAATTCACGTAATATGTAAAATGACATATTGAATTTGTCCGCTTTGAATGATCTAATGGATGCCGTTTACAGAACCGTGATATCAGTTCTTGATGCAGAGCTATGAATTTGTAAACTTCGTGCTTCTATTTTTTTCAAACGGTCAAATATTTAAAAATCGTTTTAAGAAAATTCAAGCCCTAAATCGAAATTCCGCTTCCAACAGTCACTAGAATTTAACTTTTTCTTTCAAATGCAACAAATTTCATCAAAATCGGTCCTGGGGTTATCTCATAAAAACGTTTTTGTGTTTTACATGTATTTGAATAGGCCGCGTCGGTGTTAGGCCCGAGCTAAAGCTTCCTCTTAAAACCCAGCCACTTTTTTGGGGGGGTTGCCGGGCCCCTGACCCATGGTCCTCATAATTTTTAAGTGGGTGCACTTATGCTCAGAGATATGTAGCGAGATTATGCGCACGCTGATGTTGCACAGACACGCATGGCCGCTACTTATAGTTAGACATCCTTCTTTATTGTCTTGATTGTGCTTCAAAAAACTAAGCAAATCAAACGCACAACTTGGAACCTATGTGTAGAGAAGCTTTCGTGAAGCAGTTAATCAAGTGCTATAAGTTTGCCCATTTCATTCCTGCCTCTTTGACGTAAAGGAAGCTAGCGCCCGCCGGTGCTACGCAATGTGCCACATTCGTCGATCATCTCACGGGGATAGCTGGCATTGGCAAGATAGAAGTACACATACGATTGGGGCCTAATGGAGTGTGCGGAAATTGGCAGTCAACCGACTTGCGCAAGCGCGTCATGTCCAGGTAAGCCGTTGTATAGTGAGCGGTATTCTTCGCCTCGAGATCGAACAACAGGTGACAGCACCGTCGCCGCGTTAGTGCGGATATATAGGTTGTCGACGGCGCGCATGGTAGTGTACGCTGCGTAGTTCCGCTGTGGACACCTTGGTCAAATTATTAAGTAATGATACGCGCTGACTGCAGTGAAATGATGTGCACGGTCTAGCGCTGCAATACCATATTTTTGCACGTAATGCGCAGCACGTACGCTTCTATTTACAAGAGAAAAGCGAAATCTTATTCAACGGAGGACTGACATTCAACCATAGAGCCTCTGTTTCGGTATTTTATTGCGGCTTTTTGTGCATGTTTTGCTTGCGTTCCGTCTACTCTATTACTATTGTTGCGCGATTTAATTAATACCTCATTCTCTGAGAATATCGTAGTGGTTTAAAAAGTGCTTATTCCTGTACAGCGAAGATGAAGTAACGCAAGTTACTTTCAATATGCGCCCTCTACATCGCCAGCTGTACGCACAGATCTCCGTTTCCTTTGTTTTTTTTCTTTTTTTTTCGCTGCGAAATGCAAGCAGTCAATGAATTCTACTAAGCAAACTAGGCGACATTGAGTGACAGTACTTCAGTATGAGCATCTGGTTGCTCCAGACTAGATTCTTTTGACCGCCCTTATACGGTTGCCCGTCCGACAACCATGAGGCAGAGGTAAAAAATATTCGAAGAGCTAAAATGATAAGGCTGTTTTGTTTCAGCTAATAATGACCACTGTTTTGCTTCAAGCTAACAACATCACAACGAAGAGCAAAAAGAAATTGCAATAGCCGCCTATCAACTCAGTGTTATGGCGTCCTGCCGCTACAGAGCGCCATGTCGAATAAGCTTCTTATAAAAGATGCTATTTTAACTTTCACTTTGCGGCCGCGAATCACAGTATAAAAGCGCGCACTTTAAATGCGAAGCATTGTGAATTCCCCATAGTGGCATCAGAGCCGCACATTGAAAGAACATCCCTGGTAGCGTAACAACTAAGCCAGATAATTGAATCATCTAATCATCGATAATCAGTGTGCACATATCATATCAGATGGTGCGTTTTCTCCATATTTTGTGAGATCGCGTGATAGACAGGCGCTGTGGGGGTGGTCCGAAAATTTTTCGGACAACCATCAAGGGCTAGTTGCAGAACGGGAATAGACAAGTTTGGAATAGCGTTATGTTACAGCAACCCTGGTGGCCAAATAAAGGTTGCAAAGAGTCAGTGAAACCGCTGAATGTAAACCCTGGAACAATGAAGTATTTTCCGCACATAGAAGTATTTTGTTGCAGAAAAAGAAACTGCACCTTTTAACTCTACCAATGATTGAAAGGTTAAGGGGAACGAATGTATGGGCATCACGCTTTTAGGGTAAGTACACGTTCTTTCCAGAAATGTGCATATGACTTATATGCATCCAATGGAAGACCAAGGTATTTTTGTCGAACACAAAACACTTCAATGCCAGCGAACCATCTCAGCTTAAATATCCATGAGCCTAACCCCAGTCCCAAACTTTTAGCAGAGTTCATATGTGTACCAAAAACAGTTTTCGAATTCCTCTATCATTAACAACCACAGTTCTGATATTAGATTTGTTCGTATGAAAAAAACAACCAAGGTCGTCCGTATATTCGAGTGTTATTACCTCACTTCGAAAACGCTGAAGTCATGAATATTGCTAGAGTGAATTACTGTTAAGCGCAGTTGCTTTGTGCGGAGGGCAAACAGTAATGATGAGAACGTTTAACCTTGCTTCATAAGGAAACGCATAAGCACAGGCTTTGAGAAGCGACCAATAATAATCTGACGAGACATTCGTCTATAATACTGAAACGCTGCCTATTAAAACCTGCTTAAGTAGGAAAGACATCATTCTATTTATATTCGATTAACTGCCGTATTTGCGATGCACTGAAAGCTATAGAATACTGCTTTATTAGCTGCAAGGACGCCACCTTATTTTGGTACGTTCTCCAAACGACTTTTAAAAGGAACTTCATGTAAATCCTTATACCCTACGATATCTTATGCCACCTTAATGTACAGATGTGCCTTTTGGCATGCTGATACTTGTAGGGTTGCCGAGTTTAAGGAAAACATGCATGTAAGATCGGAATGCAAAATCAATTGCATCTTCGCAGTCAAATTTCATTGAAATGGCTTCGCAGCTAAATGATATTTTCAATCAGATTTCTAACCAGACTAGTATTCATGATTTGTGAAGTGTATCTCCTTGGCTCTCTTTTAGAGAAATGCTTCCTGCATTATTGTGCTGTGAAGTATTTGCTTTGTGCTTGTAGGCGCGGTCATAGCTGTTTTGGCAGATATGTATATAAATTATGTGTGCATTGTTTTTTTATATTTATAATAAATACCACGCAAAAAAGCGATTGTGGCCTAATGTTTAGAATATCAGGTTTCTGTTCTGAGGGACCGAGGTTCAATCCCACCATCGGGCACGCATTTGAAATTTCCATGAAATTTCCACCTAATTGAATGTGACAGTAGCTAAACCCCACAACCATTGTCAGCAAAGTCCTGAAGGATTAGAAAAACAAGGTTACCTTAAAACACGCTCATTAAGTTCTGATTGATGCAGAGGAGGAGGAGGAGGAGGAGGAGGAGGAGCAAATAAAGAGAAAAGGCAGAGATGTTAATCCGAAAGGCGTCTGGTTGGCTACACTAACCTTGGGGACGGGAAATAAGGAACGGAAAGGTAAGATAGAGAGAGAGGGAGGAAGGGGGAGGAAAGCCACGGTGAGCTCGCGCACGCACGTGCAGGGCCTGAGCGAGTCAAAGACGTTCACATAGGCCGGTCGCCCTCAAGACAAAAGTGCCTTCACAGCTTTGTGGGCCGACGAGCGACGGATACAGTCGTCAAGTAGCACCTGCACAGACAATGGCCGATTGTCCAGTCATCGCAATGCGATAGATAATCTTTCTATATCTGGCTGAAATCGATGACAATGGCGAAATAAATGTTCGATGTTCTCTTGCAGACGTCGCTGCAGACGTCGCATGCAACACTGTCTGTCATTCCAGTCAAAGTGGTGGACGCCTTCGTGAAAGCCACTTCCAACCACAGCCGGTATACAGTAGAAGGGATGCCTCATGTCGGTGAAGCCTGGGTGGAGGTCGCAGTTGGAGCGCAGGGTTCAGTTCGTATAACCTGGTGCGCCTTATATTTGGGGTCTTCCACGCTGGTAAAGAGAGCTTGCATGCCAAGTGACGAAGCTGCCTTTCAGCATCTGTCCTGGAAAGAGGAATGGGAACGCTGTGTTGTTCTTGGTGTGACTTTCGCGCAGCTTTGCCTGCTTGATCGTTTCCGCGGATCCCGCAATAGCCAGGTAGCCACTGGCAAATAACTTTGTGGCTATTCTGTTTGACGCCGTGGTGAAGTTTGACGATTTGTTATGTTAGCTGTTCGTGAGCTCCACGTCTTAGAATTGACTGCATGCTGTGTAGAGCCGGTCTCGAGTCTGAAAACACGGCCCATGTACCAGGACTCTCTGTGTCAACAAATTGAAGCGTACTGCGCAGATCAGTGAGTTCTGCAGCCATGGACGTCGTGACATGTAACATCTTGAATCGCAGTGTTACTGCTCTTGTTGTAATAAACACAGCCCCGCCAGGACTGGTCGACGTGGTCGATCTGCCAGTATATATATGTACGTGGGTACTATATTTGTCATACAACAGGAGTAAGCACAATCTTTTTTAGTGCGGGCAGTAGTAGATATGACTTTTTCTAATATCCTAAAATTCTAAGGTGTACTTAAGCACGGCTCAAACACCATGGACAAGACACCAACCTGGCCCCAAGTGACCCCGATGTCAGCGAGGCACGATATGCACTGGCAGTTGTGCTAAATGACGTGCGGGGTCTTTCCACGGTGAGTGCAGCGAGGTGGTGGCAAGGGGTCCGGGCAATGTGTCTGACACGTGAACGAACTGTCCCGATGGCGATATTGCTCGTGATTGAATAATCTTGAGCAATGACGATAGTTTGAGCCGTTGACGCACTGCGTGGTAATCCAAGGCATATGTTCAGAGCTTGGGCTTGAATGCTCTGAACTGTACGCAAATTGGTTTTGCAGGTGTGGATATAACAGGTAGGCTTTACCGGAGAAGCATAACCCTGTGCAGCTGTAACATGGATTGTGTACACCCCATTTCTTTCCTGCAAGGAATCTGAACAGATGACATATAGGAATCAGTCGCTTTTTCACGTGGTTCACGTGAGGAGTCCAGGACGAGTCTCTGTCAGTCACAACACCCAAGAACCTGTGACTTCTCCTGGACGATATCACGTGTCCGTTGATTGATATGGCGTACGCAGGCATTGGCTTCCGGGTAAACGCCACCACTGCGCACTTTTCCCACGTCACCTCCAGATCTTGTTAACGAAGGTTGCATGGTGTCGATGAGGCCGCCTTCTGAAGCCGAGCGCGAAGCTGAAGCCGTATAACCCCCGACGCTTAGACACAGATGTTGTCGGCGTAGATAGAAAGTCGAACGGCGCTTGACAGGTCCTCCAGTAGTCCAATAAGGGCTAGATTAAAGAGCGTTGGGTTTAGTTCTCCGCCCTGAAGGACTCCGCGGCTACTGTAATACTCGGGTGTCGGGTCAATCCCGGTGAGCACGTAGAATGACCGTATCTGTAGGTAGCTGCGAACCCGGAATTATGTCTTGCCACCAAGTCCTGTTGCTTCTAACACCTTAAGGACGGCTTCGGGCGCGACATTATCGTACGCCCCTTTAACGCCTAGGAACAAGGCAGCGGACAAGCGTTTACAGGCCTTCTGTAAGTCGACGTACGTTACTAAGTCGACAAGATTCTCTATAGATGAACAGCCGCGCCTGAACCCTGTCAACGTGTCTGGATAAATTTCACGGTGCTCTAGGTAACACTCCAGACGTGTAGAACCACCTGTTCCATTACTTTTCCTACACAACGAACAAGCGCGAAAGGACGGTATGACGCAACGTCCAAAGCGACTTGCCAGCTTTGAGAAGCGGAATCAGGCGACTTGTGTTCCATTCCTGGAGAACCGTGCCAGTCTGTCACGAGTCGTTGTACAGGAGCAGGAGTGCCTTTCAAGCCCGTTCACCAAGGTTACACAGAGCGCGGTATGTAATGCCATCTGGTCCTGGCGCTGAGGAACGCATGCATAAAGCAAGCGCAGCCTCTAGTTCGTCCAGAGAAAAAGGGCACTCCATACGGGGATCACGTAAAAATTGTAAGTGGTCGGGAGCCTGCATTCCAGTGGAACTTGCTTGCTGGAACGCGGGGCATTCTTTAGGAACAAATCCACCTGCGGTGAGATTTATCAATTCACTCAGCACAAGTAATGCAATGGCAGACGCTAACATACAACTTGAAGGAGTGAATAAGGGCATGACTGAAAGAAGTATCGGCATCTTGGGAACAACTTGCCAAATATACGAACGTTGCGGTTCCTTATAACCGAAACGTCCGTTTACCGACTTGCCCGGGTTTCATTTTTTCGAACACTGACGAAAGTTTTCGAAATTGTAGAAGCTCTACCACATGTATCTGAGACGTATAGTAATTTGCAGGTATTAGGGTTTGGAGAAACTTATGAGCTATATACTTCAATTTGATAGTAAAGTCGATCTCCGAATGCCGGATAATGCAAAGATAGATAGTGGCATTACGTCAAGGCATAAATCGAAATATGGTGGTGCCGCATAGCAATATGGCTAGTTGTAACAATGTCGTCCAAAGAGAGCCCCCCCCCCCCCACACACACACACACGCACAAAAAGTGAACAATAGTGTGGCGCAGGTTTCTTTTGGTTGGGCTTCACGGTGGCAGGCGCAGTGACCACAGGATGTGGGAGGTTTGGAGCGAGTTTGTGAACCAATTATTATCAATTCGGGGCCGCTTTTTCTGCCGTATATCCTTAGGCAGCACCAAGAAAGTGGTCTTTTTGTGTGTGTGTGCCAAGCATTGCAGTACCACCGGTATTCTGTGTCACCTAATACGGTGCCAATAGTTATAAAAACGATACATGTACAACACACCGCCGCCGACTAGGCGCCACCTATTGTCCTAATTATTCGCCGAACCTGTCCCTGAAAGCCGACTTTATCCTACTAGACCATCTTGATACCGAAACGGCCGACGAGCAAAGGTTGTCTAAACGTACACATTGCCCATGCTAGCGACGCCCATCAGCATTGTAATTCTACGGGTAACGTGCATAGAGGTCGGTCGCAGAGCGACAACTTTGTTTCCACAGCGCCTTTTACAGAATAGTTGCGACTGTATTTGCAATTCAAGCCGAAGCCTAAATGTACATGCAAGCTACAGCGTTCGATGACAGTTGCCCACGTCTAGGTTCACTAGATGTCGGTCGCGATCTGTGCAGGTTAAGCGCAACGACTGAGTTTGTGGACATAGTAACAGCACATTTTCGAGTGTAGGTTAGAAGGTCTTGTTTGAACACTTCGACGGAGCCCACCTCATGATGGATGCCGACGTTGAAGCATTTACTACTCGTATTTTAAGTAATGAAGCGACACAACGTAGTATGGCCACCAAAACGCGTCATATATGTGGCATGTGTGCATTCTGGCTCCAATCTCGCGCTTCTTTGGACACGCTGTGCCATTTGGCGGCACCGCCAAGAAGCTCGCGTGTGGCCCAAGTGTGAATATATGTTGTGCGAAGATTTTATGAACATAAATGACGCGGTCTTGGCACCGCCAAACGGCGCAGAAGTTTTAAAGATGTATTTTTTTTCTTTTCTGTGCCATTGAAAAAAATCGCAGTTTCGCCCGAAAGGCGGAGCATGAACTGCGATAGCGACAGCTATACGAAGTACAATAGTTTTATCGGCCGTTTAAACTTGTGAATATTGCCTTACTAACTAAAGTAACAAGTATGGTGTCATGCACCCGCAAGCAAACATGAACACACCTCACTCGATGACCGTGGAAACTCGCTGTCAAAACGCTGAAGTTAGGAAGCGCGGCAGCTGGAGTGAGCGAATTCACCTTCGTGCCATGACATTCATACTTCATGAAGCAGTCACCTACATCTCGGTGCTTTCATGGTCGTTTCATAACCTTGGTATGCACCAAAAATTGGCATGGTACGAGAAGAGGGTATGACGAACATAAATGATAGTTCATAACATGTGTGTCATGTGGGTCATGAAACAGCCACATACGTCTTGGTGCACTCATGGTCATTTTGTTAACTTGGTATGTAACACAATTGGCACAGTATTATAGGAGTGTATGACAAATATAAATAATAGGTCATGACAAGAATGTCATGACATGAGTGTCACGTAGGTCATGAAACAGCCGCCTACGTCTTGGTGCTCTTATAGTCGTTTCGTTAACTTGGTAGACTCCCCACAAACTGCTTCGCACAACATCGATTCCCAAAGGGCGTGGGATCTGCCTTCTTTTTCAAGTCTGGCACATGCCCAGTTGCACATTGTTGCCAGTTGACAAGTTGACATCAAACAGGCTCATTGACAGTAGCACCTAAGTTCCACATACTCAGTGAACCAAGTTGATCCGATGGTTGGTTTCGAACCCTGTTCCCTCAGCACAGCAGCGCGATGCTCGAGGCATTTGACCATGGACCACCTAGTTACCCAGGCTGGCGGGAAAACAGTTAGAGACTTAGATATGTAGCCCCTGGAAAGTGCGGAAAATACCCTAGGTATGCCAATCGCGTTAAGAAAGAAGATTTGACAAGAGCTACGTAGATATCATTACGTAGGTGGCTGTTGTGATATCCAGCAACCCAACTTGGCGACACACAGGTTGATTGAAGAGCAGCACATAAGCAGTGGCCTCAGTGGCGCATACCCATGGTGTCGTATACCCAAGTTGGTTTCAAAGAGGTTCATTAAAGAGCAGTACGTACCCGATGGCACATACCCAGTGGCACGTACTCAGTGGAACATAACCGGTCGCACACACCGTGTGACCCCTGCGGCACATCGGACTACATTTTTAGACTGCATTCTCTTCGAAATGGGTCCCAAAAAAGAACGACCAGATGCCGGCCAAATAGTCGTTACAGAAATCTGTGTATAACTCGTCAAGAATACTTTGCATTAAAGTGATACAAAATTTATTTTTATATCTCCACAGAGCTTTGAAATAATCAATTCCTTACTTGGAAGACTTTTTGATAGACGTCAGGCCAATCTTCCCGTATTCACCGGCGCTTCACTGAATTGTGTGAAATGACAGATATTAGTGAATATTGCGTGCATTCCCAGGGTGAGACGCTGATTAATTAAAAAAAAAACATTGATTGCGTCACGTGTCTCGCGAACAACAATTGGTGATCATATAAATGCGCTATAGTGTTTAAGGAAGTATGTCTCTCCTCAGAGGTCAATAATAGCCTCGGTGCATTCCCCAAAACAGACAAAGAAATATAAACCATGCTGTATATCTGAGCGCTTACTGGCTCAGAATCCTTCTAAAGCAATAAATAGTTAGGCGATCATGTAAGCTTTGTTGAAGAAGTGCACGAATCGCTAACACCAGCTACTGAAATCAGCAGCAGCAGACTACGACGCCTTTCCTTGTCTTCGCTGTCGAAGATTGTGGTATCACTCACACGGGTGCTTCTCAGGGTGATGCAACAATATGCTCAAATTAGGTAGTTGGGACGTTTTGGCATCCTTTAATGTGTTTCTGGTATGCTTTTCACCAACCTTCGAAGGAACGACGAGTGATGAATATATGGGGTGAGACAAACTTCATCCCCGCACGTAGGTGCTGAGCTTTTGATAGGCACTTTTCTGTGACGTCACAATTTATCGCAGCGCCCATTAGAAATAATCTTATGGCTAATAGTAAAACAGTAATACCGTGAGCAGCCGATGCCAAAATGAGCAGCCATGAGCTCCCGAGTAGTCACGCCAACTGGCTGATCTCGGAGTCAAGACAAGGCATTGAATGTCGGACTGCAGGAGAAGGCAGCATAGCAGACGAGAGACTGAGCACTGAAAATTCCCGGTGTCTTGTAACACCGTTACTCCGTACAACGACGTAATGACGCATCTATATTCCGGAGGATGCCTAACTTAAGGTGCTTCACAGAAAAATATATCGAGTCTCGTCAGTATCTTTCCTAAGGTTTCGAAGGCTTGCCCATGCATTTCACGTAAAAAATTACAAGTCACAAATGTATGGTCAGCATCACTGTCTTAAAGAATTTTTTTATTGAGAGAAAAATTTGCAAAGAAGTATTTGTCAGCGTTTACTGGTGACCGCTACCCGTTTTCATTTGGTTAATTATATAGGATAAAGAATTTGGAAAACGATAAATTCATGCATTAGATGATACCATAACAAACTACAAGAACATGTAACAACACTAACAGTAAATGTCGTCGTCGGAAAGTTCTCGATGTGACAAAGTCCGTGAACGTCTGCGGTACGCAAGTTTCAGATGCAAGAATTAGACACACAAACCATGCAGTAGAGTCAATATTCGTCGCGAATACCACCGTCGTCAAAGAAGCGTTGAAGCAATTTCATTGATTTGCGATGCAGTACTTTTGATGACGATGGGTCTAACGCGTTTGCAAGGAAAAATACGATCCAAATCAAGGAAACGGAGTTCTTGTTTGAGACGACACTGTCTATGTGTAATGTGGCAAGGACAATCGAGGAGCACGTGCAAACAGCTTTGTCGTCCCGGCCGCACGAACTTGCTCGAGAGCACGTACGCATAATTCGAAATAATAAACGCTTTGCGCAAGCAGTTCCAAGGCGGAGACGATGTAAGAGGGTGTCAATGCGCCGCAGAAGCTCAGGGTCTAGCTGCTACTCAAGATGGGGATCAATGCATACAAGAGTGGTTATTTCCTGCTCTCGGTTAACCAGTTCAACACACAAGCAGTTCTCACTTGAGCTGTGCCTCCGACTGGTAGATGGGAATTGACATGCTGTGTTTTGTTTTTCACGTTTATTCTTTGAATGTCGGCTTCTTAATATGCAATGAACTAGCAACGGTGAGATGTAATTAAGGTATAGAGGATATGTGGGTGTTCCAGCAAAGCACAAGACATACAACAAAAGCCCGGCGCTTGTACTCATAGAAACCGTCTGCACCTTACTCCAGGAAAATAAAGACGTGAGAGCCGGCTGTTTGTTCCCAATTTAGCACTTTCCTTGTTTGCAGCGAACAATGGCAAGGTGCTCGTACTCTTTAGTCTGGTAAGTAGGCAGAACAAGAGAAAGATCATGATTAGAACAGACATTTAGAAACGGGTGGTGACGATGCCTATGGGGCAGAAACCCCGAACAATCCGTGCGTGTGTGTGCGTGTAAACGAGTGAGTGCGTGAGTGATTGATTGATTGATTGATTGATTGATTGATTGATTGATTGATTGATTGATTGATTGATTGATTGATTGATTGATTGAGTGAGTGAGTGAGTGAGTGAGTGAGTGAGTGAGTGAGTGAGTGAGTGAGTGAGTGAGTGAGTGAGTGAGTGAGTGAGTGAGTGAGTGAGTGAGTGAGTGAGTGTTTTATCTATAACGATCAGTAACATTTGACAGAGAAGATAGTGACACAATCAAGAAAAGAACAGCAACAAGGACAGTGCTACTTTCAAGTGCTGTTTATTACAAAGCAGATTCCTAGCATTTTATGAGCACCAACCTTCATAATATACATGAAAAAAGAACAACAGCGATGAAGTACAATAAAAAGACAAACCTGCAAGACACACGAACGTAGATAATGAAGTTCAGGAAAAACCGCGCCTGCGACTCAGATAACGGTGCTCTTTGGTTACAACTTACAAGCGTGACGTACATCCTCCAGGAAGCGAATTTCTTTATCTATCAGTGATAATGAAGGTGTTCTTACAATTCTTCAACCTCGACTATCACACGTGCCGATTCGTCTCGATTCTTATACAGCACAGCCGTGGTGTCAATGTAAACGCTGCAGCCGCATTCGCAGCAGGAATCTTCCAAACCCAAGTCCGCGCCTTAATCTGCCTTGCTATCATACCCCCTGAGTCATTACATTAACGCATTGCCCAGTTTTTGCACTCGGCCACAAGGGAGCGTAATTATGTTAGAATAATCTATTGATTTTTGCATAAACATGGAGTTACAAGGTGTATAGCTGCTCACAGGAAACGTAACGTCTCGCTCGTTCTTTCATCAACTTTGAACCGACAATGTTGCCCGAGAGGAAGCACATTCGAATAATGAAAGCTAGTGACGTGAATAGTGTGATCCTACATGGACACTAAGGCAAGCTGCAGATGAAATTTGACAGCCTTTCTTTTTCTTTTACTTTTCGTAATGATGA
This sequence comes from Dermacentor andersoni, assembly GCF_023375885.2. Taxonomy (NCBI): domain Eukaryota; kingdom Metazoa; phylum Arthropoda; class Arachnida; order Ixodida; family Ixodidae; genus Dermacentor; species Dermacentor andersoni. The sequence continues at coordinate 67,007,657 of NC_092817.1, read as the reverse complement.
CGCTTCAGCAACGTCATCAACACTCATTAATTAGCCACTTGGGAAACACTATGTTATTGTGAAACGTTGCAGCTGTCTCAAGGCTTACGTCTTGGGCAGTCGTGATCTCAAGAAAAGCCACGGAGATAATTTTTTTTTCATTCTGTAATTTCTTTCTTCACATTACCATTCCTTGTTTACCGCACGAAAGTTCCCACGTGTAGCTGTACCGTATTCAGAACAGAATGTTTCTTTTGTTTCTATAACAGACCTATGCTGACACGGTCGGAACCGCGCCTCCGCGTACCCACTCGTGGAGAGGCGCCTCCCAAGTCCTATCATGGCTCAAGGAGTTGCGGGTGAAAATCTCACTCGCCTCACCGCTACGCGGAACCCGCAAGCAGTTTCACTGACGAGCTTAATTCCAGACACGGGTCAGACTAAAAGACAATGGCGCACAACCTTGAAGGCGTGGCCTCTCTTAGGCGAGAAGCAAGTTTGCATTTATTTGCAGTTTTTTTTTTTTCTCTTTCCCTACTGGACTCCCTCGCGTGATATGTGCGCAGGACAATTTTCGAGCGAAACAATAACTACTACGAAAGCCCCTGTAATGCGGCATAAGAATGCGTAAACGTCACCTCCGGTTCGCAGGTGCTTGAAGGTAGGGATATTCCGCTGACGGCAGCAAAAGGGAAAGGAACAATTCACTTTTAAGAGTAACTGTAAGGACAGTTCTTTTCTAGCCGGAGCAGCGAAAAAGATAACTCGTGGTTGTTGCGGGATCTATTCGAGCATGCTGTAGCGAAAGCAGGACCTCTCACTGAATTTTCCATTTTGGTTTTAAGCTGTTAGAACATTACCACGGGTCCGTGAAGAGAAGTCTCTCTGGTGGACCGAACTTGTGCCTTATGACAACTCTGCTTTAAAGGTGAGTTTCTTTCTGCGCTTGCACCATTTTTTTTTACTGATTAATCGCGCGTATTACTCGCGCGCTTGCTAACTTTTTAGAAATCTTTTTATAGCGATGGTTAACACAGTGCACGAACATTTATATTAACATGTGTGTCAATACATAACTTGTAACGTCTAATGCTGCCCGCTTTCGGTAATACTTCGGACAAGTGACCGTGCCTGTTCGTAAAGGAGGCGTTCTAGTTAATTATACGTGCACGATACTCCCCCAACGACCTGTATCATTGCGAGCGCAATCTCTTTTTATAATTATTTGCTGTAAGAGAAACAAATCTTCTCTATCAGAACGAATTGAATAGAATACAAGTGCACAAATCTAAACAGTATCAGTTTGTAATTTAGGCTATAAATTATATTTGCTATTCTATGGAAGATGAGAGACACTCTTCAAAAGATACTTATTCTGAAAGAATCGCCCACGCATTCGTGCCATCTCGACTTGACCTGTGTCATAACAACATGGCCGCTTTTAATGAACAATGTATAACACGATCAATACGCTCAGTTTTCGTCAGATGCCTTCATTTTGCAAGCGGGAATTATACCCTTTGCTAGAGCAAAAAGATAAAGAGAGAGAAAGAGAGATAATGTAACATTTCTATGTCTTCTGAAAACAATTTTCTGAGAAGTTGGAGTTTCGTATTGTTGGAACCAGAGGTCTAAATTAGGCTCTGGACGACATTAAGAGTGTTAAATTTGTGCCTAACTTGTTCTTTTCCGCTTATTTCTTTTATCCAAGTCGTATGAATGCCGCCATAAACAGCTCCGACAAACTTCTTTTCAATGCATGCCTACTGGTAACTTGGTGCTTCATGGTATCATAACAATTTGAATCGACTCACGCAACACCCATATCCTGGGCGAAGATTTTAGTAGTGTCGTTTGACGTCGGTGTCCTGCAGTGGAGGATATGTAAATGCTGCGGCGCCATCTGACTGAGATGAATCAAAGCTCTTTCATTTCAGCAGTGGCGTCCTGTGTTTGGCCTATACGCCGTGGAAGCTGACAAGAAATTCAAATACAGCCACAAGAAAATCATAATACTCTTTTCTCAAAGTGAGATTATACTAAGGGAAGACAATTTCACAATTTAATAAATTTATTACTCGCTGCCGCGATGAGGAGCAAGTAGCAAGGACGAATTCAAATTCCCGCCAACGGCCTGGACAAGGATATCTGCTCGTGGTAGAGAAACTTGTACTGAAGCCCCCCCCCCCCCTTTTTTTTTTTTTTTGCAGAGACTGCCGTTTCGTGTATGCTAGCACCATTTCTGTGTGAGTGGGGACAGTTGTGTAGCACCCAAGTTTAGTCCCACGTCCCATGCAGAAGAAAAAAACAAAAACACAGCGCTTGCGCGTTTCTTGACACACAAGTTATCAAACCGCACGCAGATGCCCTTACGCACGCACATAAAAGCACCTAGCACAAGCCCAAATTTTATGCACGCGCGGGCACGCACTTTCAAATTTGCATTCTTAAAAAAATAAGTGCGTGCAGCGAACGGCATCGAACAGGACATAGTTTCTTCCTCCATACCCCCCTTAACTTTAAAGCTTGTGTCTTAATAAGCGAATGTGGGCGGGTGAAAAAACCCGTATTGTTTAAATAACAACGTCGAGTAAAATTATTTATATTTTTTATTTTCCAGAATAACAACAGAAGTCACCCAGCCATGAATTCTAACGCGGGAACCTTCACCATCAACGTTAACAAGACCATGAGCTGGAACCCCATTACGCTTGTAACTCAGGTCCAAGAATGGGGCGACCCAAGGACGCGCGATTACCCGCTAGTCATGAACCCCATGTTCGTCTTCCCACTCATCATGTTCTACCTCTACTTTGTGAAGGTTCTCGGCCCACGCTGGATGAAGGACCGGCAACCATTCGAGATAACTAATCTCATCCGCTTCTACAACCTCGCGATGGTGGTACTCAATGCCAAGTTTTGCTACATTGTGCTGTACGAGACGTACCTGCCCACTGGCCGCTACAATATTTGGTGCCAGGGCATCACCGGCTACATGGACGAGCGACTGGAAGAACAATACCGCAATGGGTGGTGGTACATAGCCGTGCGGTACGCCGACCTTCTGGACACCGTCTTCTTCGTGTTGCGTAAGAAGTTCAACCAGATTACGCATCTGCACGTCATTCACCATACCATCGTGGCGGTAAACTGCTGGTTCTGGGTTCTCTACGCCCCCGAAGGTCAACCGGCGCTAGGCCTGGCCATAAACGCGTTCGTGCACGTGGTCATGTACACGTACTACTTCCTGGCCACCCTGGGACCCACGGTGCAAAAGTACCTGTGGTGGAAGAAGTATCTCACAACGCTGCAGATTGTGCAGTTTGTCATCTTCCTCGTACACATGTCGATTCCCCTGTTCGTAGACTGTGGCTTCCCGCGCCACCTCATCCATGTGGCGAATGCGCAAACCGTGCTGGTGCTGAGCTTGTTCGTGAACTTCTACATCAAGTCATACATGCGGGAAAAGGAGAACACAGCCTTGAGAAGGGCAAAGGCAGCGGCAAAGTACGAGGGAACAGCAAGCGGAGACGTTCGGACCGACACGCCAGCGAACACCGGAAACGGCAAAAAAATTAACTGATTTCGGACTGTATTAAGAGACTTAGTTTTACATTAGCATGTACTGCAAGAAAATGTAGCAGGCGAAAAGGTGAAGCAAGTTGGCGAAATGTGCCTAAACTTCTTCGAAAATTATAGACATCTGCTCGCATGTCCTGAGCCGCTGCAGGATATCACGCGGAGGCTGTGTGGTACTTTTCGAACACTAAGGCTGTACAACGTGAGCGCACGAGTTACGTTACCCTCCGGCGCTTCGAGTCAGTAGTGTCGTGAAGATCCTGTCTAGGCTTTGGTGACGAACAATGTGCGCAATGGAAAAAAGTTTTTTTTTGGCACTAGCCGGACTTTTATAAGACAGTGTTTCACATTCTCGCAGGTGCCGCGGAAACATTTCACAAACTAAAGATGATTCCGAGTACCTTCAGTTTGAAACTCAAACTCTGGGAGAGGTGGCATACCTCTGTAACGTAATAATAACACAGTTACAGAACTGAGCGTGATAACGAGTGGTTGCTCGTTCTACTTCGCTCAATGTGTCATCACTATTCTCTCTCTGTCGATGCCGATACGCATCAGATATGCATGAGCATGGTTGTGGCGCCGGTACACGACGAGCTTAATGCCTCTCGGCCTCTGCAGAGCGATTCAATCCTCCGAATCTTCGTCCGGGGCCTTAGGCGTAAGTAGAGTCATGCTGTGCGTGTGTCTAAGCGCCAGCTTAGCGAGATTAAAGGAAGTTGCAGGGTTTCACGTCCGTTTTATATGTTACAAAAACACGCCGCACTTACTTGTTCTCTGACTCATCAAACACCTGCGCCGCTGCGCCGCCCCCGCAGTTACGCGACTACGTCGACACCACTTAGACGCAACAGCGCCGCCCTCCAGTCCCCCATCCGCCCCCTCCTCTCCAAAAAAGAAGAAAATAAAACGCTTGTCTCCACACTGCTTGAGCCGCTCCCTTCTTGCTCTATGCGCGTGCGTTGCCCTTATTTTGTAATAAAACCTTGTTAAGAACCCATTACAAGAGTATCTGGGCCTCTGCCCATTGCGCTATTTGTAGTCTCTGCGCACACTTGCGCACCTGGCGTAAAGCTTCAATCCTTCCCATTCACCTACAACTAACGAATGTGTTTTAACATGCCGTTAAAGATAAATGGGTTCTTAAAGCACGTAACATTTCATCGGCGCAAAAAAATCTGACGGGACAATCTGCCCTTCTTAAGTGGCAAGCAGGCTCTCTCGCAATGCCTAATTGCCCAACATATGGCAGTCAGTATATTGTAAAAATGGTGATTAGCTGCGAGTTTCATGTGTTCCGCCTGCCCTGAGATAAATAAATGTGGCGCGGAGGAATGCACTAAAGCAAAAGCAAAGCACTGGCTGCCCAGCAATATTCCTTTCAACAATGTGCTGCCGCCATTTCAGGGGCAATAAAGCAGTGCCAGAAAGAAAATCATGTTTGACGCCTATTAATAGAGTACATGCATATAGGACGAAAAGGCGTCAGGCTAAAAATGTTAAAGGGGCTATTTGATATTCCCTTTAAAACAGCGTTCCAAGAATGGCGACGATTCTAATATCTTAGAAATAGGACTGTCGTATGATTGCCGTCGCAAAGCATAAGTCGGCAGCATGTTTCATAGTGCATAATCTCTAACTGAGCTGTGAATGGCGGGAACTCATTTAGTCCTTCTAGTATAACACCCTGGTGTCCTGGTTCATGTGTAGGTAAAAGACCCCTAATCGCTATTCTCCATCTTGGAAAGTATTCAAGAAAGTAAGACTGCATGAAATATTGAAGGTGCTGGGATTAAATTATCTGTGGGTTCCTTGTGCTTGCTCTTCTTGCAGCCCGACGTACACTGTAAGCGTATCAAGCTATGAAATGAGATAAAGTTACTCTCGTAAATGTCTTCTGTTCAGGAGACATATAGCTACATTTACCACTTAGCTCGTCTACTCGTATATATTATTTTGAGAGCATTTTGTGTGTTCGAGATTGGGTTTGCCTTGTGTGTCCGTCCGACCATATATCCATTCCGTTACGCCGACAACGATCGTTGCCATTGACGTTATTTTGTCGTCACTGGGCCAAATCGTTCTCTCCAGCTTCGCCATCGCTATTTTGGCAAAATGCAAACGTCTTGTCCGCGAATGCCACAACACGTATACACATCTATGTCACTGCAGCAATGCGCATTTGGGACTCAGTCGGGCTAACCACTGCGCTATAGCAGAATTTTGTTTTTACATGGGAGTAAAACAGTCTAAGAAAAAAAAATACCGCAGAAAAAAAAAAGAAATTAGGTTCTGCGGCTTTAAGTGTCAAAACCACGATCTGATAGCGAGACATGTTTTGGGAGATTGTGGAGTAATTTTGACCGACTGGGGATTCTTTAACGTGCAGCTGAATCTATGGACACGCGCGTATTTGCGTCTTGCCCCATCAAAATGCAGCCACGGTGGCCGGCATCAAATCCGTGACGTCGAATGAGAAGCGCAACGTCATAGCCACCAGACGTTGATGATATTACTACGAAAACCTAAGACGCCACTAAACACTACACTAAAGAATCTGTCAAGCACGCAACAGCACAGCTTGGCAATTAGTGCAGTCTCGCGCTCCGAAGACTCTGACAGCGGTGGAGTCATCACATCTGTTTTGGATGCCATGGAGCAAGCGGTACTGCAGCGCACGAAGATGACATTATGTGCATCGCATAGAACTTGTTCGTGACAAGATGGCGGTGCGTTGGCGTGCAATACTTCACCATCATGGCCGAGAAAACAGTGTCGACGTTTAACAGGAGGTGTACTTGATGACGATGATGACAAACCTCAAACTTGGCACATACCCATATTAATATGATGCGCCAAGGATCAGATGGTAGTGGAAAACAACGTAGATAGCATCGAGAGCGTCCAGGCGCAACTGCGGCGCAACGCTATAGCAATAGCTCTTATTACATAGCACCTCACAAAATTAACAGCCTAACCCCGGTATTCAGAAATGCGCCTTAACTTGAAGCCCATGCTTGACGTGAACGCGCCTAAGGAAAGGCAAGGAGCATCTTGGGCATGTTAGCACCCGGCGTCATCTTGACCAAGTCAAGCATGGGCATCAATTAGGCTGAGGTGCATTTCAGAAGGCGGAGGTAATGACCGATATGGCATCAGTGCAAATGCACAGCCTAAAAACTTTGGATCAAATATCCTAGGTGAGCCTACACCATTTTCTGGTCCTGCGCCCTTTCGATCCTGCGACATCATTTGTAGAAAATATTTGGGCCCAGGGTTTATTAAATTCCCGGTTAGAAACTTCGCCATGGCTCACTTAGCATGGAAAGCAGGAGGCCTTTAACACTGCAACTGCTCCACCACCGGCAGCTTCACATTAATATACACGAACACTGAGTTGAAGAAATGGTGCAAGAAAATTATATTTGAATGTCCTCTGTGTTTACAGGCAGCCGACACAGGCTGCCGACTGTTTTACCAAACTTCTCAAATCCTATTATACTGACAATAAGGCCAAGTCGATGATCGCGCAAAAAAAAAAATGACCATGAGCGTGGTTCGCCAAGATTGTCTTAGTCAAACATTTACTAATACTTCAATGTTGGACGACTTCGAACTAACCAATTTCCATAAGTCATTGGCTTAACATCTGTGAACATTAGGTTACATAACGCTATATATTATAACTGAATAAATCTAGCCGACTTAACTGTGGTTGCCTTGTACAGCATTCGTAGAATGTTGCCGTGCTTTGTCAGACGTGCTATCTCTGTGGGTGTAAGCTGTTGTCCCGACAAAGCTTTCAACAATAGTACATTGCCTGGTGGCCATGGTTCTTCGGCCTGTTCTGGTAATGCCCATCGGCTCAACGCATCTGCGTTCTGACGGTTTTTGCCATGCCTGTATACAATGTTGTAGTATGAAACAGATAATTTGATGCACTATATGGTAATTCGTGGTTAGATCACATGAGCCGTTACCTTCCCGGACCCAGTATGCCAAACAGCAGTTGATGATCAGTGACGAAAGTTACCTTTCTTCCTGCTTTATCTTTGTGGAACTTATAAGCTGCAAAAACTACAGCAAGGCCTTCTCTGTCCAAATGGGCCTAATTCCGTTCTGGCGGCCCTTTGTTCCTAGATGCAAAAGCGATCGGCGTCTGTTTATTCTGCTCATCATGCTGAAAAAGAGCGGCTCCTATGCCGTATGGTGAAGCGTCACATGATGCAAGACGCTCCTTCTCTTCATGGTAGTGACCCAGTGCGGCTTCACTGAGGAGCAATCTCTTAAGTTGCTCCAAATTTTTTTATGCTGGGTCTCCCATGTCCATGGTGCGTCCTTCTTATGCAGCTGGTAGAGCCAGATGGTAATTGCTGCCCTGTACTTCAAGAATATGTCGTAGAACTCCAGCATTATCAAAATTGACTGGAGCGCTTGATTGCAATTTGATATTCGAGCCTCAAAGATAGCTCTAACTTTTTCTTCGCTTGTGTAAACTTCAGACTCGCCAATTCGGCGTCTTAGGAAAGAAACTTGGCGAACTGCAAAACAGCAGTTTTGTTTGGCGAGGCGAAGGTTTCACTTTTGCAGCCTCTTGAGAACTTCCAATCTAACGGCGTGTTCTGCGGCATCCTTTCCGCTGATGATCATGTCATAAAGTTATTCACAAACGCTTGTGATGTCAGACAGCATAGTGTCCATTAAGCGCCGAAAAATCGATGTTGCTGCAGAGATTGCAAAAACTAACCATTTGACATTGTAGAGCCCGTTTAACGTGTTGAGTGTGAATATCTCAGCTGTCTCCAGAGTTATCTGAAGTTGTTGGTAAGCTTGTGCAAAATGCAGGGTGCAGAAGATTTTGCATGCATTCGAGTGGCTGGGCCCCTCATCTGCTGTGCGAAGCGGACAAGCTGCCTTTTTCGATAACTGATTTACTGTACAATGGCAATCACCGCATATTTGCAATAAGCATTGTTCTTTCGAAACAGTACCAGAGGCGTTGCCCGATTCGAATACTCGGCAGGTTCGATCATGCCTTGATATTGCAGTCGATCCAATTCAGCCTCTAGAGGAGATCGCAGCGCGAAACGACCTGGCCGAGCTTTTAGAAATCTTGGCTGTGTTTCTTCTACAAATTCTAGTTTTACAGAAGGATCGACGTCTCTTGAGATGTCCTTGTTGAACACAAACTGATACTTGGCCAGTAGCTTGGAAACAAGTTCGTTTGTTTGATACGTATTTGATGTCTGTTATCTGTATACCAAAAAGAAGAAATCATTTTCGTTCGACAAGGTTACACCTTGCTTCTTTAATAACACACGATCGGTAATCTAGACCTCTTGTACATGTGGGTTACTTCCACAATTGCATGACCTACAACACGAAGGAGGAGGAGTAGGAGATCCATTTATTAAAGGGCCCGGCCTGACCATGTGAGCAGGAGAGAGTTCTTCGTCTGAAGCCATGGTGGGTCATGTGTCCGCGAGTTTGAACGTAGCCTCACAGATGAGTGTGCATGAGGCAGCTGAGTGGACTTCAACATCTAAATACTTACCGTGGATGCGTAGCTGGATAATTAGTTTCCGTGTGCTGGACGTGCTCATTAGGGTGTTAAATTTGTACAACACCGTGTCTGGCGAGTCCTGATGAGCCGCGACCGCGGTGCTGAGGCCGCTATCCTGTTATTCCATCCCACTGTTATTCCAAGTTATTCTGCAGCTTTTCCCCGGGACACGTCTTGCAAGGCCATCCTAAATTCATCGCTAGCTACAGAAGGAGCCTCTGTATCTTGTTCATCACTACTTCCAATGTAGGTTGCGTGGCTGTTCTGTGTACGTCAGGTGACTGCCTCGCTGACAAGAACCTGTCTCGTCCGGCGTCGTCATGTTGCCATATCTGCTCCGTCGAGGCGCGCTAGTGACGTGGCGTCGCGGTGACACCCTCTCCCCTCACGCAACATCTGGCGCGCTATCGCGGCCGCAGGTGCTCCGATTCGCCCGTTCTGCTTTGTCAAAACGCGCTCGTGACGTGGTGTCCCAGGCAATGGGAACACGAGAATACAAAACACGAAAATGCTTAATACTAACTGCGTTCTATTTAACAGTAACGTGCTCCAAAGAATAATAGAGACTGCATTTATTGGCGTCTATCTTGACTCATAACTTGCATGGAGCGCGCCTACGCGTTATCTTACAATTAAAATGTTCAAGAAAATGCATCGTCTTTAGAAGCTGAGGCATCTGTTCTCACTGAATATGCTATTATTATTACATCACTTTTTCATTCACATCCACATCACCTACGTAATCACAGTTTACAGACTAACCTATCCTAAAAAGTCACATCCAGAACAAGTGGCACAACATTCTGCACTAAGTAAGATTGCTTTTTTGTATTGCAATATCATTTAGATAGATATTCCAAACGACTTTTTGCCGTCACCGTCAGCGTCGCCATGAGGCTCCTCATGTATATAGGTATGTCTACGCTATATGCTATGCCATGCTATACATAATTTTGTATATGCGCTTTATATTGATACACTATTCTACCACGAAAGTTGCTCAAACCACGTCTTGTAGTCTTGAATAAATTATTCCTCAGAATTTTGCGAATGGCAGGCCACAAACAAATATTACGAAACGCAAAGTTCACAGCGCATTCCTTTTACCTTAAGTCTGCCCGGACTGTTAAATATTAAAAGGGCAAAACAATATCAGAGCTCGAGCCTGAAAGTGATGTAATTCTACGGGTTCACTTTTTTACGTCCAGCGTAGTGACGCCTGTGCAATGTAATTACAGGCCCTACATGGCGTTAAAGGTTTTAAGGGTGCCAGAAATGTCGGCGCACCCACGTATATCGGATACGCTTTAGTCGGACCCGCGTGTAGTTATAACAGCGTCCAAGAAATTCAAGCACAACGCTAAGCCTTGCTATCGCCGTAAGTGCTACACCCTTCGGGTGAAACTGACAATTCTTTTTTTAGACAATGCGATTCGTTGGGATTTGCATATTCACTGCTCAACATTAAGTCCGTCAACTTATGACGAACTGAATATCTACAAACTACAAACTTCTTCATCGTTCATCGATCCTTCATCGATCCTCCAGCTTCATACCAAGCACGATCGACTTCAGCTAACTTTCTAATAGAGCCACCCATTTGAACGAATTATGGATTCCATAGTTTTATTTTCATTTGCTGCAACCAAACTATGAGAAAAAAAAAACTAGCATGCAGTCTAAGTTCAATGACATAGTTTCGCGCAATCAAACAACGTCTCCCTACGCTTGAACTTTAATCAACGAAATGCTCGAAATATTTGCGTCAATGTGTGTGTGTCTATGTGCGTTTTGTTTTTTTACTTCAAGTAACTACTGATTTTTCCTTGCCTGATTGCTTTACGTGCCTTTTTGCAACTTGCTTGAGTTAGAGCTTTAGATTATATTTGTTCTTTGCCATTTTTATGACAAGTACTTTTTATTATCTTCTTTTGTAAATTACCATTTTACTTATGTAGCTGCGTTGTGCGATCATTTGGTTTATACCAATATATTTTAGAGGCCTTTCCGATTGCTTCATGTTCCTCGTTATCAACTTTCCAGAGTGTTGATCACTATTTATTATTGTTTATTTCTTGCCTTCAGTTACACGTACTTCCTAATATGTTTTACTTTAATTACCGTGTTACTTGAGTACCTCCCTTGTGTGGTCGTAAGCATTATCTTAATCGCTTTTTTAATCTATGGATCCATCACACAACTCCGGGATGAGTTCTGGGTCTGTACTTAATTTTCTTTGTAAATAATTATGTTTAATGAAGATTTTATTTATTTATTTATTTATTTATTTATTTATTTATTTATTTATTTATTGACTGATTGAGTGATCGATTTATTGATCGTCCAACAGATGGTGGTCTGCTCCAGACCATCGTCAGTTGCACTCCGCTCCTCGAAGAGGCAGGACGTGTGTAGAGTGAGCTCCTCATTAACACTAAAAGTGGTGAATGCGGTTCAAATCATGAATCCGTGACATCAAAGAGGTGCGACGTGATGCTCGCGCATTTGTCTCGCAGTTACCGCTAGATATCCACTGAATTTCGTTTCTCTGCTGCATTGAACAGTGCTTTGGTCCGTTAGAGCAATGTCTTGGTCTTGTAATGGTCCTGACTGTAATACTGCTATAAGGCAGCAGGGAAGCTACGATAAGAGCCGTAAAAGCGTATGTCATTAGAAGGCAGCACCTTCTTGACGTTGCTAGCTGAAACTTATTGAAATTGAACCAGTCTTCTGAAATATTTTTCTAATGCTGCGTATCGAGTTACGCTGGTGCATTGCGGGGAAGTTCAGCTGATGGTCCATAGGGCACTGTCGAGAATTTCTCGGTGTGAGCTCGAGCAACAACAAAGTGAAGTTGACGCACCTTCAACGCTCCACTCAATAGGCTCGGTGGTGTAGCCAGGGCAGCGTTCTACTTTTCGCTGCTCCATGAGCATTGGTACCGGCACGTACACGATAATAAAAACGCACAATGGCCACGTTTGAACACAGCAGCGGTATTGGTGCAGCGTTCGAGCACGGCCGTGAGCACACTATAGGCCCTCTGAGCATTGCTAGGTGGCGCCACTATCGGCTATCAGAAAGCGCTACCATGCGATCGTTTTGGCGTTTGTTGGGGCGTTCGCTCCAAGAGTGGGAGGTGCGCGATCTTGGAGGAGGTGGCTGGGAAAAGGGGAGAGAGACTCTGCAGTCAAGTTGAATATCACAGCGGGAGGCTGGCGCGGTGCTCGCTATGGCCACAAAGAGTGCGTCCGTTATTACAAAGGCAGGATTCATCTAACAGTGACACTTGGACGCGTTCTTTAGCGGCGCTAACCTTAAGGGAAAGGTCATGTTTACGGCAAGCCACGTCTACGAAGTCGAGAAGCTGGCGGTTGCAGATGCTTTTAAGATCACCTGTTCATAAATTCCTCAAAGTGTAATCAACCCAGTGACAAGGCAGAAGTTTATTTAAGAACTTACCTGTATCAACATGCACATCGGGTTCGTGTTTTCAGGTTAACAATAACCGAACCACGGAATTCAAACGACTGCCGCGTTGGTGTTGCGGAAAAGTGCAAACACATACGGAAAGCATATAATAATTAAGACTGGAAAATTCACGAGCCGATAGTGGAAGTTGGTATAACTAGAAAGGCTTCGGGGCTTGCCATGCTGTTTATGAAAGCTACTGTTCACTGTGGTGGCAGTGCTTTTATGTTTGGGGGATACTCAATACCCGTCATTCAATGTGCTCTTGCAGACGCCTTTCAAACAAATTCACATTATCTGAGCCTGTCAACGACGAGAAAGTGGCTGCTTTCTAAATAGGAAGAAGACAAAACACAGTTCCTAATTATATTGACCAAGAAGCAGGAGCTACGAAGATGCAGGTTCTCGTCAGCAGTAAAGCAGGCTGAGTGGCTGGGTTGATTTTTTGTTTTGCATGACGTTTTGACAACCCGCCGTGGTTGCTGAGTGGCTATTGTGTTGGGCTGATAAACAAGAGGTCGCAGGATAAAATCGCAGCCACGGCGACCGCATTTCGCCCCCAGCGAAATGCGAAAACACCCGTGTGCTTAGATATAGGTACACGTTAAAGAACTACGGGTGGTACAAATTTCCAGAGTTCCCTACTATGGCGTGCCTCATAATCTTATCGTGGTTCTGGCACGTAAAACACCACAATTACATTTTTTAACGTTTTGCCTACTGTCCCTGACGGTAAACTTACGTTCAAAATTCACCTTTGTCCAAACAATATGTTTCGCCTTATTACACTGCTGTCTTGAGGCGAAGCATATTAAAACACATTCGTCATTTTGGCAAGCGTCGCCTTATCCACCCCAGAAAAGGATTGGCTGTTGTTTTGAAAAACGCAGTACTCCATCCTGTGTGCAAATAACCGCTCGGCAGATGATCAAGTGCAGATGTTTTGGAATGGGAACTCTTCCTAATGCGCAAATGACTCTATATGTATAACGTGACGGCAGCCTGCAATACGTCGTCGTATCACCGTCATAATCGCAACACATGAGCGTTTTTCTTTTCGTTCCAAAATATTAAAAAAGTAATTAATGTCAGCTGATGGCGGTCCTGGCAATGTTGCGGGGTTATATGTGCTGACCTAAGTAATGGTTTAACGTCCGAGTGCAACTCACCAGCCGTTAGCCATTCGAATTTACGTTAATCAACTTCGCTAACATTACTCCAGGTCTCCCGAACAACACAAGCGCAACCGAGTAGCGAAGAAACCAAAGGTAACTAACTGCACGCTGCACCAGTTTGTCATCAGGTCAAGTTATTAGGGACGGCTAAACGTAAGCCCACCACGAGAGCCGAGGGTAAAGTGTGTCTTTATTTTGCGCGCCCTCCGCTAACGGTACCTGGAGCGCTTGAGCTCACCCAAACTCGATCCGAATCATTGGACCGTGCAGCAGCCATCATTTTCGATCGCTATCAGAAAATTAGATTCGCATCAGGCTCGATCGCGATCGAAAATGGCCATGTGACGCCGATATATTATTTCACTGGGCGCCGACACGCACACACTTTCCTGTTGGTCTCATCTCGTGCATTATCAATGTACGACACCTGCAACGCCGATCGCGGCCCTCCTCATCACGACAGCGTTGTGAGACGCATGTACGCCTGCTGAGGAGCTGTTCCTTCTGCCCAGCAGCAGTTGCGTTGCTTTCTGCGTCGTGCCAACATGTCCCACACCCACGAATAGTTAAAACACCATCCAAGGAGTTCAAGCGCAACGCTAAACCTCGTTACCGCTGTCAGTGCTTCCCCCTTCGGGTGAAGTGACCAACTGTGTGGATAAATACATTGATGCTCTAGCTTACACTTATTAGCGCTGCATATTTCCGTACTACTGGCCAATGCGAACTCAAACATCAGTGTATTTCGCCCCCACACTTGAAGACGTATATAGTGTATTCCAACTGACGTTAGCTAGGCAGTTAAAAAAATCTGAGGAAAACTAAGCACCTATGTGCTCATTAACCGTTTTGAGACCACTGGTGGCGAGGCGCACGGGCGTGCAATCATGTGACACCTTTCGTATTCGCACACTATGACTAAAGGGCTGAAAAAAGATTGACGCAGAACGGATCCTTTGGCGTTGATTATCTACGTTAATGCGATTAGCATTCAAGTGGTGGTGCATATGTTATTTGGTAATATTTACGCATGACATAGTGCAATCAAAACGACTGAATAGGGTGTTTCAGGAGGCAATAACAGTTTCTCGTCGGAAATCGTGCCCTCAATTCAAAAATGAAAAACTTCCGCAAAGCTCATCTCACAATTACCGTCGATGGTAATGCGCTAGCGCTGAATCAATTTATCCACACAACGTATTGCCGCCTAGAAAGAAGTTATGTATGAGGCGTGTAGTGCAACGGCGACTTCAGTTTCGCGCTTCCCTATGAACACTCGGTGACATTTAGCACCGCAACCGCGAAGCCTCATGTGGCATCCGAAATGTATGGCGCACCGCTGTGTGTGAACGCCGAGAAATGCCTCGCGCGACAACCGAGCTCCTCTCTAGCGCTTCATTTTGTACACGATGCGCCATCTAGTGGCGCTGCCAAGAAGTCGGCGCATGGCCTCCGAGACGAGAAGCGGGGTGCGCCAGATCCTGCGAACGCTGATAATTTTTCCAGCGGCTGCACCAGCCGGTGAAGCTGCACGTAGCGGCGCTTCTCAGTGTGAAACTTAATGTCCTTAGTCGAAACCGTCGCAATGGTGAACTCGAGACTGCGGTTCCTAGCAGCGCATCGCAGGTAAGGTTCCGTTTCCGCAGTGCGGTGGCAAAGTCACCGTGTTTGCTTAGTGGCTATGGTGCTCGGCTGCTAAGCACGATGTCGCGGGCTCAAATTCCGGGCATGGCGGCCGCATTTCGATGGAGGTGAAAGGCGAAAACACTAATGTACTTAGATTTAGGTGCACGTTAAAGAATCCTAGATGGTCCAAATTTCCAGAGTCCCCCACTACGGCGTGCCTCATAGTCAGATCGTAGTTTTGCACGTAAAACCACATAATTTGTAAACTGCGGTGGTGGTAAGAAGAGTGGTGACGATTGTGTCATGGCTATTTCTGCGTCTCCCCCCTTGTGTTCACAATGTATATGGGAAGAATGTATTTCGCATCACAGAGGTCGGCTTGTTTCCGACGACTGTGCTTTGACGTGAGATCTGCGCGCGTTGCGCGCTGACTGCTTTGGCCACGTGTAATACTGAAGGGGTAAACGAGCGGTGAAGCAAATGGTCTCTCGAACATCCTTGTCAGCTGTGACCTCTCTATTTGTCGTGACTCAGGCGACCTATCTCTTTTCGAAGGCTGTTTCTTGACTTCTCTGTGACAGTCGCCCGTCCATCGGCAGTTTTCCTTTAGCCTGCTCTTTTGCATAGTGAAAACACTGTTTCCAACGATAGTCGATTTCATCGCTAGCTTGTAGTTGTTCTCTGGAGCTCTGAATGAGTAGTCCACCTTGCTGCGCGCATGGCCACTCTATCAGATGTCGCGTGTCGTAGTACTAGATGGACAGCCTGGACTTAACTTTCAAGCACACGCTGCAACGAGACTAACTGTAATCGTCAACGTTCCCGCCCCTTCGGTAGAAGGCCGGCTTCTGTTGCTACTTCCTGAGTGTCGATACACTTGGTGTCAGGAGTGGAGGAAAAATAAAGGTGGGAGACTCCTCTGGTGGGTTGACACGCGTCATTGGTGTGCTCTTGGTAACTTGGCTACTCCCCCGTACAATGATATACTGTGTGCTTTGCTGCGCAGTAGGGGCAGTATGAGGCTAATTTTTTGGGGTGGAAGAGGTGAAAATGAGAGAGCCGGGAAAGCCAATTAGTATGAAGCTGTCGCCACGCGATGGCATCGTCTCGGTTAAGGGAATTATGTGGTGGGGGAAAGTGTTTCTGCTATCTCTGTAATGTGCAGTTTCAGTGTAGGTCAGTAGCTCTGTCGGTGCGTCGTCTGGGTTGGACAGCTCTTACAATGGCGCCCGGTTAGCGCGCTCTCGGGCTACAGCATTAGCGCGTTCATTACCATGGAGAGAGGCGTGTCCAGGTGTCCAGACGATACGCACGCTCTGTAACGCTGTGGGGTGTAGTGATGTAAGGATGCGGTGTGTGCAAGGTATCGCCATCCCTTGTACCAAAGTCTTGCAGGTGGTCTGTGAATCAGTGACCACTGTGATCGGTCCACCTGGTACCGGTATGGTTGAAGCGTGTAGGGTGGCTAAGGCAATGACAGCCTCTTCCGCCTTGCCACTGTCGACAGGGTTGAGCATGGTCAAAGCTCTCAGAATGTCTCTACTATCTAGTACGACTAGACATAGAGCACGTCTCTGTGGGTATCGGGCCGCGTCTATTTATAGGAACGGTGTGTCCGACGTGTTATCGCCGAAGAGTCGAGCCAGGGCTTGTGCTCTTGCGTGTCTTAGGCCTTTACGAAGTCAGGGTGCATATTAGGAGGAATTGGGGCCACCTGAATTTTGTTTCGAGCTCTAAGCGCAGCAAGTGTGCGGTCTTCCTGTTCTGGTTTTCTTGGTATTTGGTATCTTAGCCGGGATAGAATGAGGTACTCCTGCATTGTTCGTTGAAGACGTTGCAAAGGTGACCTTCGACTAGTTCACGGATGGTGTTGTGCCCTCCGAGTCGTAGTAGGATCTGCGTGGACGCATGTTGGATGCCAGCGCTGCCTTTAGTGCTATGCGGAGGAGGGTGTCCATCTGGTGCGTCTCGGTCTGAGTCAGGTTATGATAGTGGAGGTGGTAAGTTAATCTGCTAATTATGAGGGTTTGCATGATTCGGGGCGCATCTTTTTCTTGGAGTCCTTGTCGGCGGTTTGTAATGCCCTTCATTATGTGTGTTACTTGAGTGACTTGTTGGCGGAGTTGGTGTAGGGTATGTATGTGTGGCCCTCTTGTTCTATTGTATGGAAGGGCCTAGTACATGTAGTCTGTCTACACTTAGAATAAGGTTATCATTGAGGTGCAATGTGATGTGACTAACATAGAATTGTGCTTTCCGGCCACCCAAACTGTGGCCATCATGCATCAAGACAGGTGCCTACGTAGAACTTCCCTTGTCAGTGGCAACTTGTCACCTGTCCCTGTGTCCCGGAAGACAAGTGCATCACTCCTCTCGATAGACAGGCGGTTGCTGTCTTGCTTTCATATGGCGCAAATTGCTGAGAGATGACGCTTCCAGCAGTGCTTGCACTTGAGCCACGTTGCGCTGCCGCACTTTCGTATGACGCGTCCATCTTTTCCGCACTTAGAACAACAGTTCTTTCCAGTTAGTCGGCGTCTAATCTCATCGGCTGGGAATGTGAAGGGGCAGTCATTTAAGGCGTTGTAGCGTTGATCACACAGTGCACAGCAGAGATGGTCATTCAGTGCAGGTCCTGCGGCTAGCGCTAATGCTGAGGGTACTTGCGGTGGTACACAACGTTGGCATCGCCTGTGTCCTACAGGGGCGTTTTTAGGCGGGGAGGTAGAAAGGGAGGCCTCGCTCTCTTCGTTGCTCTCGGCTTGCACCTGCAGGAACTTCATGACCTTTTGCAGCTCCTCTTGCCGCGACCTTGGAGTAGCCCCTTCGTCGGCCTCAGTCCTTCATGCGTTGACTGCATAGAATGGCGATACCTTCGGGGAGGGATTGCATAAGACCCGATGAAGTATGACCGCGTATTTTGACGCTGGGGCCCCGAGGCTGTCGGGGTCCGAGCGTGCATCTCTTCGCAGACTTCCCGCAGCTGCGATACCTGAGAAGAGAGATCAACGGGCGCAATGGCAAGTTAACTGTCAATGTGATCGTCAACCAGCGCGGTATGATGGTCGAACTTCTATCGGGGCATTTTCACCCCAACCGCGTAGTTTGCTTTCGCCAGGCGCTCACCTTCGATTGCACGCTTCGCTGTTTTGGTTGAGCATGATCCTAAATACGAAAACTTCTGTATGTCGGAGAGCTCCCGGTTGTTATGGATCCTCGCTTCTAGATGTTCCCAGAAGCCCTGCCCCTCGCGAAGTTCACCGAAGAAAACGGGTACCTGTAGTTTCGGTAGGGCAACTCCTTGTATCGGTGCTCGGGTACCTGCTTGAGTGGAGACGTCTTGGGTGGTTAGTTCACTCGCAGCGCTCTTGGTGGCGCTGCCTCCGGCCCTTGCAGCAGAATTTTAAAAGAAGCGGACCCGGCTCATGGTGCTGTGGTTCTTGTGGTGGTACTTCAGAGCTACGGTGGCTTCCTCCTCATACTATTCACCGTCGTTCATGAGGTCGGCTATGTTCTAGTTGAGCGCTGCAGGCGCTGAGTCTTTTTCTTACAGGTGGTCCAAATAACTTGCAGGTCGGACGGAGAAGGATGCTCGGCTCGTAGTGCTTCGGTTGCGGGCGAGATGAACTTTGTAGCAGCGGCTCGAAGTATGCCTCTGCTGCGTCACACTAGATCCATCGTCGGGGCAGGACGCCAGTCTTCTACCATGTTTCGGCACCAAAAACTATGTTGAAGACAGATACTGACGTCCGTCGGATGCGGTTTATTGATAGAACTGCTAAGATGGCGCTGACACGAGTCCTTGCCTAACGCATTCATAGCATTTTCGTCTTCAGTTTTCATCAGTAGGGGGGTAAATTCCCAGTGGCAGATACCTAGCAATCCAATTTGGGGTGAAATACGTTTTTCGAACAGCGGCACATACCTATTGGCACATGCCCAGTGAGCCAAGTTGGCATCGAAGAGATTAATTGAAGACCAGCCCAGACCGAGTGGCACATACCCGGTACTCCAAGTCGGCGCCAAAGAGTTTCATCGAACACTGGTGCCTACCCAATCGCGCATCTACAGTGACCCATGTCGGCGTGAAACATCTTCATTGAAGAGAGCAACGTATGTACACATTGGCACATACCCAGTGACCCAAGTTGATCCGATGGCTGCTTTCGAACCCTGACCTCAACACAGCAGCCCGGTGCACTAACCATTCGACAACGGACTATCCAGTGACCCAGGTAGGTGCAACAACGGTTAGATGCAAATATAGATACATCGATATAAGCATACATGCATAGATACATACCTATGTACATACATCGATACATACATACATACATAGATACAAACATAGATCGATAGCCCCCTGGAAAGCGCGTGAAGTACCTTAAGAGTGCTAACGCATTAAAATGTGTTTAATTATTCTGCTGTGACTAGCCGGATAAGTGGCACACAACAATTGCCCGAGCGGCGAAAGACGACTGATGACTGAACGGCGTGTCTCATAGTCGTATATTGTACAATACTTTATTTACCAGCTTGGCTAACGTTAGCTGGCACAGATTGTATATTTCGCAATCGGTTATAAGCACACATTTCTGCCAAAAGAATATTACTTCACTATTGCTCGCCTGAAATCACGCAGATAGTACATGGGCCTTAAAATAAATTACAAAATTAATAATTCAAACTTTGCTATCAGCTAAAATGACGAAGCTAGCTATTTTTTTGTGCGAGTAAGGCTCACTTCAAGTATTCCAGCTAATGTGGCAGAATTGCGCTATCGGTCACAGGAGGTTATTGAATACATCTTTCCACTAAAACATTGCCTTGCATACAACTTAAACGTACGTAGAGCGTCCTCGGATGGCACAAGTTTGTTCTTGCAGACCATGTATACGCTTCTTGAAACAACTATTTGCGTTGAAGTACGGGCCGGAGCCCAGAATTTCGGAATTTTTCTGAACAACGCTTGTAACTTGAAGCGTTGCCCCTGCAAAGTGACAGGGCTGTGGTGGTTTACCGGTAAATATCCTTCCCTAAAAAGAAGAAAAAAATATAAGAGAACATACATGCGTGCTTCGAGCCCTCATAATTGTTTTAGTAGCCATGTTTTGAGGCAACAACGCCAGCATACGCAAAACTGTTCACGTAAGCATACTACAATCTTAAATTGGATGGCGTAATCACCAATGTATTAACAATGCCTCGGCGGCCGAGTGCTGCGTCAAGTGTTCATGTTACTGGGAAAGTTGTCTTACGTCACAGGAATGTCGGAAACCTGTTCCACATTTCATAATGAACAGAGCTGGCATGGCATGAATATAGAAGAAAGGCAGCATGGATATAAAAATTTCCTTGAAAAAGGTGCTTTTTAGTTTGGTTGGGTGAACCGCTAGAATTTCGAACATGAAAGTGAGGCTTTCAATAGGCATCAAGTATCGCTAAGAAGGCGTGAAAAGAATAGTAGCAACTGCGCCGCCTCATAAATAAGCAGCAATAAATTGGAAAAAGAAATGAACTGATAAATGTTGGAAGTGCAGCGCTGTTACACACGCACAATTACATAACTGCCGTCTATGTAAGTGAGGTAACGTTAACGCTCGAACACATGTGTTGGTCACGTTTCATCACGTTACGTACCGCTCCAGTCAAAACACAAAGGCTTCCTTTAAGGTGTGGGTTACAATCCAGAGGCGATATAATTATTACCATCGGGTAATAGGCCCTTCAGATAGACTAGAGCAGCTCTCGCAAATGTCCTGGCATTACAGCTTCCACAATGGGAATGCGCAATTTTTCTGCATGCAAATGAAGACTGTCAGCGTCATCTGAAAATAACAGATCTCTCAAGATTTCGTTTGCTTACTTCTTTAATTTGCAGGTGTGTTAAACCTGCGATTATTATTCCCACAATCGGTGCAGAAATTACGCATGTGCATGCGTATACTTAAGGCATTGTTTCCGGGCGTAATTGCGCCACATTCGAGGGAATGAAATATAAGCTGGCGCGAACCCACTGTCATTCAAGATTGCAGCCACATGTGTTTCCGCCCTTTCATCCAACAGGTCTTTATGAGAAAAGGACTTCGCTTCTTCTTCCGTCACGCAGAGTTGATACAGGCGTGAAGGTCTTGGCTTTGCGCCCTATGCTGGTGGTTATAGGGGCCCAAGCATCGTGTTTTGGGACGCTGCCTTGACTATGAAAATACCCTCCTTCAGTGCGTCGCAAAGAAAAGCTCATGAACGAATGCGGTGGCTCAGTGTGGCCCGAAACATCAGCAAGAACAAGAACCTGAGATCCCAGCTCATAGCGGCAGCACGTCCGTGTCAGGTAAGCGCAAGCCTATGGTCCCGTACTTTATTGTAAATTCTTTTTGCCAAAGAAAAGAACCGCCATTCTCCTGCGCCTAAAAAAATTCATACGAAAGGCTTTGGTGTATTTTAAGAAGGCGACTAAGTGAGCATACATGGTAGCTGGATACAGCGGTGAACCATATTATCATTTTCTATCTTGAGAAGATGGTCTTTCTGGGTCGCCTACTTTGCGCCTGTGTCCAGAGACGACTGAGAAAACGCCGATGAAAGTGTCCATCGCTCAGACATTTCTGAACGTAGAAGAGCTATTTCACCCTCGCGAGTGAAATAAGCATTGGAGTACTGCACATTCAGGTTGCATCCATAAAGAACAATGCTCCCGTAAGAAAAATTATGTGACCACAAATAGGGACGTCGACAATGCGCGGCCAACACACGCATAAAAAGCAATGTCGCAATCTTTTTTTTTTTCTGCAGTACGCACAATAATGTTCATGCAACCTCCTTGCTAGGCATTATTAGAAACCGATTTTGAAAGTTAACATGGGGTTCAATTATGCCTATGTGACTTTCATGAAAACTACAGGGCCGTCCCAAGCTGTATTTTTTTTTTTTTTTTTTTTTATGTCGCACAGTTACTCTAATGACGTGCACTGTTCTCCGAGCTCAAAAATAATTATCCGTTGTCTAAGAAATGCGCCAAATTTGTGCTGCCAAAGATATATATAGGGTCAGCTGTATACGAAAGAACGCTGTATAAGGGGATTCCCCTTTTTGCTGGTGCGGATGTGCATTCAGTCGAATGCGATAGTAAGAAATACGTCGAGCTTGTTCGTGTTAGTTGAAGGCAAGCACCGCTTTCTGCTCTCAATGCCGAAACTTCACTGAATATAGGCTTCGAAGAAAAATCATGTCATGCCTATATAGAAAATGAATGTGAACACAACCGTAGCACTTACCTACGCGAGTATGATGCCCATCGCATTCAAGAAAACAGCGCTGACACTAATGTCCAAGACGGTGGTTTGGTTAAGTCCAAACAGAGACGTCACTCTCAGGCAGTTCACGCGATCCAGAATCTGGCTAGATATAAGTACAATTAGCAGCAATTGAAATAAATCATTTGAATCCGTCTTTCTCCGCTTTCAAAAAAAACGAACGAGTTTTCCAACTAGCTTTAGCTTTGCTGCCCCAAAAATGCCATTTGGAAGTCACCTTCTTTGGTTCCAGCAGCCCATGCATAGATGTGCACAAAGCAGCAGATTACCCAGCACCTCTGTAGCAGTCAGACGAAAGAGTGCGCGATTTGCATCTATTATTGGCCACAAAAGCTCCAGTAAGATGTAAAAATATTAAAAATGTGGTTATGAGAATAAAATAAAAACTAGGAGGTTTAGTTCGGTTTATGTAAGTCTGATAACATGCAATATCTAATGGAGTGAACTTTTCAAATTCTAATTTACACAAAAGAACAAACCATGTTATTAAGGTGTTAATTGGCATTTCAATGTAGCCGTTAATCGACATGTGTATTTTGTCATCTCAACTGAAATTAGGAACCACGCTAGACACGTTTACATCAGGTGCGATATTTAGGTGAATACCATTGACAGAGAAGACATACTTAATCTAGGTTCCTATGGGAGAGCAACAATTCTGACCACCTTTGCCGGATACTCGGTCACGCAAGCACACTACTCGCTTTGCCCATTGTGGTTCCTATGAAGCAACCTTAAGCCCTGCATAGCGATTGTTCTGGTTTGTAGCAAGATGAGAGCATGTATAACTAATGTAATTGACACCGACATTCTTATCCAATTTGTGAATGAGAAATTTTCCGAAATAGATTATTTTTTACGTTTTGTGGGTGTTAACGTCAAGATTCCTACATGTTTAATTAGGCAAGATTTTGCGTGCCCGTTGTTTAAGGGAAATGCCGTCTGTATCAGTTATTTTTTCCCGCACGTGCTCGTTTCGCAGACGTCTGCTCCTACCCACGGCGAGGATCCAAGATGCTGACACTTGTCCTGGCTCCCGTGAGATACCTATGGGAAGTGTACGAGAAAGGAGACCCCCGAACGAAGAACTATCCTCTAGTGCTTAACCCTTTGTTCGTGTTCCCTTTCCTCGCCGGCTACTTGTACTTCGTGAAGGTTGCCGGGCCCCGATGGATGGCGAACAAGGAACCGTACAGAATCATTAACCTCATCCGTTTCCACAACGCGTTCATGGTCGTCGCTTCTGCCTGGTTTCTTTACCTGCTCCTCAAGTTCACGTACCTTCCTGGAGGCCGCTACAGCTTGTGGTGCCAGGGTATCACTGGCTACATGGACGAAGAGATGGCACGCTATTACAAGTACGGCTGGTTCTTCATTGCAGCACGCTATGCCGATCACTTGGACACGGTGTTCTTCGTGCTCCGTAAGAAGTTCACTCACATCACTCACCTGCACGTCATTCATCACACCATCGTCACGATAAACATCTGGTACTGGTCTCTATACGCCCCTGAGGGACAGCCGGCGTTCGGCCTCGGTCTCAACGTGTTCGTGCACATCATCATGTACACCTACTATCTGCTGGCAACTATGGGACCGGCTGTGAGGAAATACCTCTGGTGGAAGAAGTACTTGACGAGACTCCAGATTGCCCAATTTGTGCTCTCCATAACTCACATGTCGATACCACTGTTCGTTGAGTGTGGATTTCCAAGACACCTGATTGTCATAGCCAACCTGCAGACATTCCTAATACTGTGTTTGTTCGTCAATTTTTACGTAAAAGCTTACGTTACCCGCAAGGATAACGGATCTGGTAGCGTTCACGTGCGTTTGACCACAAATGACTGCGATGCACTTCGCAAAGAACAATAAATTGGGCCAGCTGATCTATAAAAACAAAAGCAGATTACACGTTGATAATAAAATATAATCAACGAACGCTTATTGATTATGATGCAAAAGCCGTTGAATCTTAATTTTACCACTGAAACAAAGAATAGGCTTCCATGAGAAGATGCGAGAGTAACTGATTTATTATAAGCTTTGCTAGGCGATATAACATTTCCTGGAATTAACTACAGGCCTTAATATTTTAACTAAAGAAGGAGGAGTTCACGTTTCCGTTATTTCATCAAACTGAAGAAAATACGTTGCTTAGAGCAGTATAGCCGGTCCTCTTCGTATATGTGTGGTAATGATTTCAAGGAACAAGTAACTATAGGTGAATCTGTTTTTGTGATTTGAGCACAAGCACACACTTAGCCTAAATTTTATAGGCATAGTTGGGTCCGAGTACGTAGACTAATGTGAGGAAGTTGATGCCGGTGTCGGTGAGCACATCAGCAGAATACACTATGCGAAAGAAATGTGGGGGTGGGAGGCAAGATATTGATGAAGTCTTTCTGCACTTAATTTGTAATAGTGGATCACCTGGTTTGAAGTCATAGAGTCGGGTCACAAGCACTGCCAAATTTCACCGTCTTGCGTTATACGAAACGTTTCCTTGTGCATTTTAAAAATTAATTTCATTTCTTGCCCTGGTCTTTTAACGTGTCATAAATCCCTCATTGACTGCATAACCATATCTTGATGTAAAACACCCAGAATATTTGAATTGTTATTAAACACATCAACGAACCAATCTCGCACAAAATTTCTGTTTAGATGCGTTGTTGTGCATTATGAAATTTGTATTCAATTGAATCCCATGCTTATTTAGGACCAGAGCTGTGCAAAAAGTACATGTGTTCCTTGTCATGGTTCTGCATAAACTATACACGGCATAGCCAGCCCAGTAACGAGTGATAACTTCGTTTTTAACTTGGCTCTTATAGCAGGAGCATTGAATTTTCTAGTGTAATGCTGGTAAACAGTGAAACAGTGTGTATCAAAAAAGTCTTGCTGATATTCTTGCTGCCATCATATCCATTATTGTTTCAGTCGGCATCTTCGGACTTCATCATCTCTTCAAAATAGTACTGAAAGCAATTTCGTTTGTTGTACTACGATTCAGTATGAATCGTATATGAGCAATACGGAATCACGACGCTCATGCTTATGACAAAAAAAAAAAAAAACACGGAGACATATGACAAAGAACGAAATGTGTGCAGTAACCTGAAACAAGAACGAAGGTCTTTGGCAGCAAAGCCAAAACAACTTGATTGCTCGGGAAAGTGGCGTCGACGGCTTCCTTTCCAAAATTATTTTAGGACTGTGATATCCCCTCAGTCTTATGGCATGCGACAAATACTCACCGGTGGAGAAGCCGACGACGGAATTCGCATCGCACGCTAGTATTCATAGCACTTTTCTACTAATCATAAAATTACTTTGCTATCAGAGGAACTCCTCTCACAAATCTCATGCCACAAAAGTTCTTCGAGTCCTAAAAATATAAGTGGAGTTATCGCACCGATACCCAGCGTTCTCTCTCTTTTCGTCGCCCCTAACGCGCCGGAAGCTACACAGCGGAGACTCCAAGAAGGTAAAGCCCCGGTAGAAAAATTGAGTGTCGCGGCGGTGATAGAGATCGTCGCGGCACCGTGTGGCGGCCGCGGTGGACTACGTTACGCAGCACGCCGCTGAAATCTCGGATGCCACGCGCATAGTGCGAAGGTGAAATCAGACCACACACACACACACACACACACACACACACACACATATACATATACATATATATATATATATATATATATATATATATATACATGTCATCGTCAGCCTGGTTACGCCCACTGCAGGGCAAAGGCCTCTCCCATACTTCTCCAACTACCCCGGTCCTGCACTAATTGTGGCCATGTTGTCCCTAAAAAACTTCTTAATCTCATCCGCCCACCTAAATTTCTGCCGCCCCCTGCTACGCTTCCCTTCCCTTGGAATCCAGTGCGTAACCCTTAATGACCATCGGTTATCTTCCCTCCTGATTACATGTCCTGCCCATGGCCATTTCTTTTCCTTGATCTCAACTAAGATGTCATTAACCCGCGTTTGTTCCCTCACCCAATCTGCTCTTTTCTTATCCCTTAACGTTACACCCATCATTATTCTTTCCATAGCTCGTTGCCTCGTCCTCAATTTAAGTAGAACCCTTTTCGTAAGCCTCCAGCTTTCTGCCCCGTACGTGAGTACTGGTAAGACACAGCTGTTATACAATATAAGTGCTATACACACACAGACATACACACACACACACACACACATTCTATATATATATATATATATATATATATATATATATATATATATATATATATATATATATATATATATATATATATATATATGTATGTATATCTGCGATCTCATAAAGACTGAAAGTCATTTCACTTCATTTTAATCTTCGCCATTAATTTATCATTTCTTTACTTCATTTAGTAAGTACAAGTAATTTCCCCTATGTTGTCCTTTGGGTCAATGTTTGTTGGCTTCTTATGATATGCTTAATAAAAATCGGGTCCGTCGTTTAACCCCCTTTCTTCCTTTCTTCTCGTATGTATATATATACATACGTATGTATGTATGTATGTATATATATATATATATATATATATATATATATATATATATATATATATATATATATTCAGCCGAACTCTGCTCGCACGTTTCACTATATTCCTTTATTTAACTAAAATTAGTACGTCCAGGTGTCCGGCAAACTAAGGGGTCCTGCTGATTGGTGGGCCGATTTGACAGCATTGTGGAAGCGGGGGCAAGGGTTTTTTTTTTTTTTCATGTGTTTGACAAGGGATTGTAAATGCCTTGCTGCGCGCAGTGCAGCTATATTTCACTCACATGTTCACACTAGCCCCTGCAACAGATCGACAACGTTTTCTTACAACGTTCATAAAGTGCTTCGGGGCCCTTTAAAAAATTATCACAGATAAATATCACGTGGTAGCCGCCCAGCCACGAATGAAATCACGGTATAATGACTGGATTTTTCTACGATTGCGAACGCCTTTGTTGGGAAAGAAAGCTGTGGTTTCTGTAGCGTTCTTAGCGATTCATCTATGCTGTGAGCTATAGGTGCTGATTTCTTTCGAGCAGTGGATAGCGTTTACGTTTAAAACTACTTCGCAGTGCTAGTCGTGTAGTGACACTAAACACGAGTGCTTATTTTAAAGATGTTTTTTTATTGATAACCTTTCGACGGGGTAAATTAGGTTAACCATTACCATGTAGCTTTATTGAAGTGCCGATAGTACGTTATTGCAACAACCAATAAAGTTGTTCAAGGCCACCGACAGCGACAATGTTTAGAAAAGCTATGTATTGTAATTATGGTATTTTAGGTACCCAAACCACGATCTGAATATGAGGCCCGCCATAGTGACGGACTGCGAAATAATTTTGACCACCTGGATCTCTTTAACCTGAAGCTAAATCTTTCAAAGTGCACGGCTGCTTTTTTATATTGTCCCCATCGATTTGTGGCCGCCGTGGCCGGGATTCGATCTCGCGACTTCGTGCTTAGCAGCGCAACACCAAAGCCACTAAACAACCAAGGCGGGTACGAATACAAGTACTGCTCTGCATTCCTTAGCTACATGAAGTTCTGTACTGGCAGAGCCTGTCGACGCTAGTGCCAGTTTAGCATCTAGTAATTTTGCTATGAAACTCCCCGTTAGCAAGTACATACTTCAAGCGACATGAACTCTCGTCGCACCGAAAGTTGATCATGACATTGTTGACTTTTTTACGTGGCAGTGGCCTATTATAAAGACTATAGTGGTACCATTGCCTCCCTTAAGGTTCTTGTAACCTGTTATTTTGGTCACCGCCCTTCTTTCCATCTTTACTTCCCCTTTCCCTTTCCCTAGTGCAGGGTAGCAAACCGGAGGTTCAAACTCTGGTTAACCTCCCCGCCTTTCTCTCATTTGCATCTCTCTCTCTAAAGCGCTAAGACACAGATGGTAATTTCACGCACTATCGCAACATATAGTAAAAAGTAACCTGCCAAAAAATGTAAAGCAGAAACCCACCTACACATAATTTCTCGAAATATTGAAGTGGTGGTCATTGCATAACCGGGGGCTAAATGGGCTCTAACCTTCTAAATGAGCGTCTGTTAAAGTATAACCTTTTCAGGCACACTGGCGAACATCGAAAGGGATTCGCCGTTTCGAGTTACTTTCTTCCAAATTCAGGCTTCAATCAGCAATGCATTACAGCAAAGTATACGTGAGTGCTGCAATTGCAAATTTTTCGCCTTTCAAGAAAGAAAGCAAACGTAATAAAATCAAAGCACGTCAGTAGCATAGCTGAAACACAAAGACGTAAAAATATATTTAAAACAACATAGAAGGACTGAAACTTGAGCTAATTCGCAGGGATTCATTTTAGAAAAAGTGAGGTGTGGAGACACGGATGCAAGAGCAAGGACGTTTGCATTGTTCTCTTCTTTTTTCTTGCGTCCGAGTCTGCACGCCTAAGTTTTACTCACAGGACAACACCTTGTACAAGCGATACTTTGATAGCATCGATACCATCAAATATGCCCTAGTAAATTATCAATCGCCACTGTTCGCATTACTAGTACCCTCCTCCTAGGCTCCCTCTACTTTGTTTCTTTTCATCTGTTAACCCTCTCCCGCCTGCACAGGGTAACAAACCGGACACGTGTCTGGTTGACCGTCCTGCGTTTCAGTCCTTTTTTTCCTTATCCTCTTAAACAGGACCCACTGACAGACAAACAGGTCTGAATAGAGGCTTGTTTGGCACACAAGCACGCTTGAACATGACTAGTTCACCAGCCATACAGGACCAGACCATTTTATCACTTATACTGGTTCAAATTGGACCAGCTTTGAAGCCGTACTGGACCAGACCATACCCGTTTAATGCTTGAACAGGCTCAAATAGGCACTATATTGTAGTTAATCCAGTCTATTTTCACATCGAGTAAAATAGCACAGGGTCCTTCGTAAGCTGTATATGGAAGTCGGATGACCAATAGTGGTCCAAGAATAGGCTCTAAATGCAGTTGTGCATACTACCTTAACAAAAGAACCAGCGCGAAAAACACGTGAATGAGCAAGGAAGCGACAAACACGGGCGCTTGTTAAGATGGAACCACACGAACTCGCCCAGCTCTCAGTTTTGATGTACGTACTATAGTGCGCGCGCCCGCAGGCACACACACGCACGCACGCACACACACACAAACACACGCACACGCACACACGCACACACAAATACACACACACACACACACACACACACACACACGCACGCACACGCACACACACACACGCACGCACACACACGCACACGCACTGCTTTTACGATTTCTTCAATAGCATGTGGTTTAGTAGACAGGGGGGATTTTCTAAAGCCGTACATTAAAGAAGACGGCAAAATTTATTCGAAAAACGTCAGGGTAAATGATTTATCTGTCAGGCGGACATCATCTGCAGGAAAACTATAGTCAATATTTGAACTAATTAGATAAGCTATGTTCTTAATTACGGCTCATGTTTACAATAAAAAGTTGTAGGCAGTCGTCATAAAAGCCTAGTTCCACGTTTGATACGTGTAAAAATGGTCATACAGAACGAAATAAATGGTGCCAAATTATTCATTAAATTTGCCTGATTACACACGCAGCATGGTAGAGCGTGGCTCGGGGTGCAACTCCCTTGCGAAATATAGGGCGGTGAAAAGCAAGGCTTCGACACACTGCACGACAGAGCGGTCCATCTCGCTGCTGCTGCTGGAGTTCGGACTCTTCTTCCAATCAGGAGTTTCGCGAAGCGCTAGCCGGGATCAGCTCGTGGTAGGAAAGACGCAAGACGGCAGCTTCATGTTGCGCCACACCTTTCACGTCACACATACGTTGGAGAGAGAGCCGCGCATCGAGGTGCCGCGTGCGTTATCACGTGATTTGAACGAATAACTTGACGTCAGCGATATTGGCGTACGTTACCCTATCGAAATGCCAAAACCCGCAATTAGACATTTATAGCGTTTCCTGACAACATTTCATTTAAAGAGAAGTGCCGTAACATTTATCATTGAAAACGTAATAATGCGATTACTTTCATATAGCGAATAAGTTGCCTTGGTCCTATCTTCCAGATAATGTCCGCCTGGCCACATAAATTATCTTTAGCGGCGTAATTCAAGTAAATCTTGTAGGTCTGTAAAAAAGTTTGTCATATAAAAAGTTCCACCTCGTACTTACATCACTAGTGTAGAACACTTCTGCATTGCCACCGCATAGAAGCTCTCCCAAAACGGCAATAAATATAGACTCCCGACATCTGCAACGTCTTATAATACTTATATAACTTTGTCACAAAGCAGTGTATATGAATCTACCGCTTCGCAATGCATGTTTCTTACTCAAACAACTAAATATCCAACGAAGACGCAAAGATGATTCGCCTGTAATGAAAAATAGCACAAAATGAACAATATCCCAAGATAGGGTACAGTGAACAATATACAGGTATGTCATATAGTCTTCGTGTTCATTATGAACATTAAGAAAAGAGTGCGAAACTTGAGGAGACAAGACTGCTACGCGCATGCATAGGGGAGGGCTTGTCCGTATCCTAATTATTATGTACTTTCTTTTTGCATTGTATTACGTCTGCCTTAATTGTTCTAATCAGGTTGTGCGCACCGAAAGTTTTGTTTCTGGATGTCTTTGTATCAAACAACGTTCCAGGCAGATCTATACGCGACTGCGCTATTCTTGGAGCAAGCACAATGCAGAGTTATCTTCAAGTCTCAAGTGTGCCGAGCCTGTCAGAACACTGAACTATTTTGATCAACGCCAAACCATATTAAACAAACCTGTTCCAAACGGGTAAAACGGGCTTACGCAGGGAGAAACTAAACGGGTTAAGGAAGCTTTAAACAGCACTAGACTAAATGGGTTCAAATGCAAGCGAACAAGACCTGGACCAAATGGGTGCCATTCCATATCTATATTTGCTGGGACATGCGCGCCCAAGGATCGAGCGGCACACAAGCGTTATTCATCGACATCAATGAATGCCGCCGGCGCTTGCAGCAATTGAACTAGCGGCCTCGTGTACACAGATATACGAAAATATAACAAACCCAAAGTGGTCTACCAGCAGGGCTTTCTTCTCTGGTCTACTGCCCTACGTATAGAAAGGAGGAAAGGAAAATAAAATAGAACGTGTGCGCATGACAATGATAGTTTACAGCGAACCATACACACTTGCGATGTATGTATAGATACTTGTCCGGCGCGCGTCACGACCCCCACATGCCTATCACGCGGTGCTATGGGAAGAACGTCACAGCCAACGAGCCGCCACGCCAAGTGTATTGCATATACGACACGGAACAGATGCCGTCAATAAAATGCACGGATCTCGGGATCTGAGAAAAAAAAGAAGCTGGATATCTCCGCTGCCTAGGAATGCACTCTGGTATTCGGATTTCCAGTCACTATTAGTGTACGTGAACAGTATAGTACAGTACAGTTCTAACGGCTATATACGGCCGCAAAATTCTCAAAAATATAACTTTTCCACAGTATCCATTGTTCACAAGCATTTGTGGTCGGCCGTAGATGTGAACTGAATATCGTTGTTGTCTCACATTCTCATAGCCTAGTTAGAATCACGCTAACATCGCACGCGCAGAAAGTAATGGATTGTAAAATGTAAATAAAAAGGCGTCCATTGTTTTATGTTCGGTCACACTCGATTCGGATAGTGTAATGTACATTCTTTGAAGGCTCTGTCATTTTAACCCGCCGCGGTGGTTTAGCGGCAATGGCGTTGCGCTGCTAAGCACGAGGTCACGGGATCAAACTCCGGCCGCGGCGGCCGCCTTTCGCTGGGGGCGACATGCAAGAACGGCCGTGTCCCATGCAGTGGGGCCACGTCAAGGATCCCCTCGTGGTCAAAATTAATCCGAAGTCCTCCCCCCCCCCCCCCCCCCCCTAATACGGCGTGCCTCGTAATCAAATCGTGGTTTTGGTGCGTGAAGTCCCAGAACTCATTCATTTTCTTTCTTTTCTTTCTGCATTCACCCATGAAAACTCCGAAATAGATCTAAATGTCTCTATATACTACGATCTTGACTATTTTTATCCCTCGCTAGACTCGCAACGTACGTTTAGTTTTCACTGTAGCTTTAAAATGTGTTTCCGGCACCCCTGCGTTCAGTTTAATCACCTTTCTTCTGTTAGAGCCAGTGCATAATTAAACCCTTTCGCTTTATTTTCTCGTAGCATCTGCTAGGCAAGAAATAACAGATAGAACACGATCCAGCGTGCAGTGAGTGGGAACATAAGCTTACAAAATCCACACAAAAAATGTTAAACACAGCACATTATGGACCTTGTTCCGGCTCGCTTAAGGTCCAGCTTCCACACTTAAAAATTCAAAGTCAGCACTTGACTGGGTTCTCTCGCCCCTCTTCATGGGCGAAGGTCTCCGCATAATTGCCTAAAGTAATCACGAAGGGAGCAAACAAAAAATTAAAAAAAGGAAGACGCAAACAATAAAAGAGTGGCCCTCTCTTTCGTGCTCGCACGGTCGGGATAAGAGCGCACCACCGCGCTGCATGCGCATATAGCGTGTTGCGGGCAACAAGAACTCGGCACAGGATTACTTCTTTCCCGCTTACGGCATGGAAGGCAGAGGTAGTAATCACGGCAACAAGAGAAGAAAAAAAAACGCGACCTTGTTTGCAGTTGTGACGTTGCCGAGTGGTGAGTGCACGTCGATTTTATTGTTCTCACACCGAAGGTGCGTGGTCTGCTCTCCAGGCCAACGAGAACGCCACCGCCCGGACGCGGGATCCCCAGAATGCACGATTTCTTTTCTTTCCTTCTCCGCTCGAGTCAGGAAGGCACTTAGTCCGCTGTGTTTGGTCAACATTCACGCTCCTGGAATTCGGATAGCCGAAGAACAAAGAACGCCTGGACCACTTGTAGCCAGGTAAGAGGAACGCTAGAGGTGCGTTTAATTTTGCGCTGAGTTTATGGCATCTCACAAAGCAAAGCTTGAAGCGTATGGCGTTACCCATTTGATTAATAGCATACATAATGTTTCAACAACACGTTAAATCTGATTAAACGCGCTTGAGCTTATTGTTAACAACTTTAATGTGGATATCTGTGTTCCGTGTACTCTAGAAACAAGCAAACGAACTTTAAACGTGAGACATATAAAATAGGCTTCGCGACCATATTCAGCGATGAATATCGTAGAGCGCAAAAAAATATGGTGCCAATTCTCGTTCTAAGTTAAAGCAGAAAGCTTTTACCATATATTAACACTTTGTTTTTTCCCGACGGTTGGGACTTTCGGTAGCAAGGCATGTTTGAACCAGGTAATAAATTTTCAGCCGACCAATGCAAAATAAAATCAACTTTCGTATTACTTTTCATCGTACTCCTATTTATATGTAACCGCTAAACATCGTAGCTGACTATTGGTTAGAGATGTGAACGCAGTCTAACAGGGATCACGTTTTCGCCAAAGCGCCTTCAACGAAGCCGCAGTAAATGAGCAAATGCTGGTATTAAATTACGTCACAATAGAGCCTTTACTTTTACTGTGGTACTTTTATTGCTGTATAGGAAGATCTCTTTGCAAACGTTATTTTTGGGTAAACCACTCTCCACTCTCCATAATTATTTCACGCATCTTCAGCCATGGCATTGCATCTGTATAGTACATGTAGTCAAGGTGTCCTTAATTAGGAGAAATTCAACCTCGCAGGGATCACTACAAATCAGCGGATTTAAGTCCTTGTAGCTTCCTATTATCTTTCCTAAATATTCAGAAAACATTTATACCAACACATTTTGAAGAGAATGAAGACATAATAGAACGCGAGCATAGTTGTTAACAGAAGTTCACAAAGTTACCATGAAGCTCAGTGATGTGCATTGATGCACAATTTCACAAGGAAAATAATTTGAATAGAGATGAATTTATCATATATTTGATGGGTAGGAAAACAAAAAAAAACGTTCACGTCCCTTTTTCGTGACACTAATATCACGATAGTTCAAAACGTGACAGAAGTTGCTACATCAAGAGGACCATCGTCGCTTAGCTCCAACTGCTCTATTGAACCACAGAGAGCTAGCTGTGCGTAAAATTTTTATCTGAGATACTAGAAGGATGAATAAAAGAACACCTTTGGCACTTTAAGTATTATTGAGAAGGTATCGAAAATGTCCAAATTTTAGTGTTGTACGCACTCATATCATTGACAGACTCACAGTGCCATCAAGAAACCTATATTAAAGTTCGTCTGAAAGAATTACTAGATAGCCAACCCAAGCTACTGTAGCGATGGTATACTGAAAGTCAATGAGGATGTTTTGACTACCGCTGCATTTAAAAAAAGAATCAAATATTTAACTTGGACGCTCAAGTATGAGGAAATGTGTACCTAAATATATATTTCCTTATAGTTCTATATTGGCCTTTGATTATTTTAACAAGTGCCGCTGAGATGGCCGTGCTCAATCAAGGCGTCACTTATTGTCGAGAACGAGCACCCAACATGCCAGCGGTTCGGTTATGTGCCTGATCGCAACATGCTCGATTCTTTCGAAAATCAGCCAGGTCTTGAGCTGAATACGCAGCCGCAAATAACTCTCCTCTAGTAATGACGAGTGAGGTTACCCTCTCAGGCATACTTAATGTACACTTGGGTTTCAGAAATCCAGCAGATACTTAGTACAAATTCTGTGTTCGATTCATATTTGTTTGGGCTGGCGTGTGATTATTGGAACGGTGCCGCTATCTGTGTCAAAAGAATTCTATGCACTTTCTGGCTGTACTGGATTTCCTTGTTCAAGAATAGGCGCTGAAGGAGTTCTTTTTCTAATTCTTTTTCCAGGATGGTAGGGAGACACGTGTAAGGTAGTTAGTAGAAAATAGTTTTCTTTCTCATAATGGACAATGAACAAGAAACTTAACGGCAACGAAAGGGCAAGTGTTCCTTGTTTCGCGGCCCAATTTCAGGAGTGCGATCTCAAGTGAGTACATAGGAAGGGTAGAAATTCAGCCTTGATGGTACGGCATACTGCAAGTGGGTCGCTAGGTACAGGGACAGACGAAGGGCAGAACACTGTGCTAACTTGTCCAAGTTAGCGCATGTGTTATGCCCTCCGTCTGTCCCTGTTTCTTGAGCTTACCTAGCGTAGTATATAGGGAAGAGGGGGAATTCTCCTGGCCAGTGCGTAGCAGTGTTTTCATAAACGCAACACACCACGTTGAATGTTTTGTGAAACACACTCATTTCAGGGAACGAGAAGAAAGGGGGCTAACCGAGGGACCCAATTTTTATTAATCGAATTATGAGAAGCCAACAAACAAGGACACCAGGGACAACATAGGGGAAATTACTTGTACCTACTGATTGAATTAAAGAAATTCACTTTCATTGAGATTAATTTATCATTTCTTTAATTCAATTAGTAACTACGAGTAATTTGCTCTATGTTGTCCCTGGTGTCATTGTTTGGCGGCTTCTCATGATTATTTCAGGGAAGTGATAAAGGAGATCTCATTTCCGCCTGCACAATTGCCCCCTAGGGAAGGTCGCTAAGGAGCGCAAGATAACATTGTTGTGATTTCCTTGCCATTCGCTCATGTACCAGGGTAATTTCTCGCTTATAGGACTACTTATATAAGGAAGAATGGCTCTGCATACAGACAGGTTAGCGCAAACAGTTTATTACTGAAATCGCAGTATGTGTGGAAGTTAAAAAGCATTTTTGTCTGATATGGTAACGGCAATAAAAATATACACACCTCAGACAACACTGTTCATTTCTTTGTTATTGAGATACTTTTATAGTCTTTTTTATAGTGTCTTCTATACCAGAAGCGCCGTTATAGAGAGTTTGACAACTCACTCATTCACCAGCCTTTGCTAGCTAACAATAGATATCAGAATAAGGAATGCCTATTAACTGTCCTTTTACACAGTAACTAAACCTTTTGTTAAGTTGAATGGTTCTCGCTTCCACCACTCAATCAACAGAAATGATCTCTTTAGCTGTAAATGCACATATTCAATAAAAGCACCTATAGCTACATCATTCTAGTTCTTATAGATCCCGGAAAGTAAGTATCTTCCTTAAAACTTTAGTAAATCTTCCTTCATCTAACTTTATGTCTTTAAGCATAGCGAAAACCACATTTTTTAAAATTCTAATAAACTGTATTCAACAAAACACGTTGACAGAGATCTCCCCTCTCAGTGTATCATTCGTATTACCGCCAAATACCTCGAATAAACTTTTAATCTCACTCGCTTAAGCTGTCTTTGTTCTTGTTTCAATGATGGTATATATCACAAACTTAGGTCGCATCTCCACACTCGAAAATGTAGCCTATTTAATTTACGGCGTATTTCAAGCTCACACTAGCCCTAAATCAATAGAAAAGCTCACCGGAGTCATGCGAGATGGAAATTGTTAACAAACAACGAACATCATCTGTTTTAGTTTCCGAACAGCCACGCATCTGAGCCTTTTATTCGCGTCTGATAGATTGCTCGTAATATTTCCATTGTACTTTTTTGGTGCTCTGTGTATAACACAAAAGGAAAGGAAATTAACACACACCCGCAGCAAATCTTAGAATATTGTGCTTTTTTTTCCAGCTTTTCACTTCACCATCGCCCAGGACACCAGGCGTCAGCGACAAGATGACGTTCACAGTGAACCCTTTCGCATTAGCGGATCGGATCGTACAGATGGGTGATCCTAGGACCAGAGACTACCCGCTCGTCGTGAACCCACTTTTCGTGTTCCCGCTCGTGTTCTTCTATTTGTACTTCGTCAAGATCGCCGGTCCAAGCTGGATGAAAGACAAAAAGCCCTTTGACATCATCAATGTAGTGCGCGCGTACAACCTGTTCATGGTCGCAGTGAGCGCCGTATTCCTTTACTTGCACCTGAGACTCACATACTTGCCTGGTGGCCGCTACAGCCTCTGGTGCCAAGGTATCACCGGCTACACGGACGACGAGCTCGCCCGCTACTACAAGTATGGCTGGTTCTTCGTCGCTGTGCGATACGCCGATCTCCTGGACACTGTGTTCTGTGTGCTGCGCAAGAAGTTCAACCAGATAACTCACCTGCACGTTATCCATCACACCCTGGTGACGGTCAACGTGTGGTTCTACACTCTGTTTGCGCCCGAAGGACAGCCG
The DNA here is from genome assembly GCF_023375885.2 of Dermacentor andersoni. Taxonomy (NCBI): domain Eukaryota; kingdom Metazoa; phylum Arthropoda; class Arachnida; order Ixodida; family Ixodidae; genus Dermacentor; species Dermacentor andersoni. The sequence goes on along the minus strand of NC_092817.1, from coordinate 66,969,765 downwards.
GCGCTAGGATTGGCCATAAACGTGTTTGTGCACATCGTCATGTACTTCTACTACTTCCTTGCCACGTTGGGCCCAAACGTTCGCAAGCACCTCTGGTGGAAAAAGTACCTGACCACAATGCAAATCGTGCAGTTCGTCATAGTCATGGCACACATCTCCATACCGCTGTTCGTGGACTGCGGATTCCCTAGGTCCATCATAATCATCGGCAATCTGCAAACTTTGCTATTGTTGTGCATGTTCGTGAACTTTTACATTAAGGCGTACATGAATAAGGCTAGTTCCTCAAAACCCATTGCACAGTCAGAATTGAAAGTCAGCGAAAATGGGTGCAATACTAGCCAAAACGACAAGAAAGATTGACCTATGTTTATGTGCCACAGCTACTTTGTAAATTCAGAACATCTAATAAAAAACAAGAAAATCACACTTACACTATTGTTCCTTTTCCTGTTGGATTCGCTTGTCAGACTTACCAGCAACCAGTCAATCTCCTTCCCACAACATTATTTTTTGTTTAAGTCATCAATGTTAACTGAAAGATACAATGGTGACACGTAACGAGACCGGTACATATCAGGGTGAGTGTGATATCGAAGGCCTACGGTGACGCCATTTTAGTATATCCAGAACAGCGGAGTTTAGTATATTGGAGTGCTGTTTTGTGAAGCCAGTTCCTAGGGTGCGCGCCCTGCACCATCTCGGATTGACCGAATGGTGGCGCCTTTTAAATAAACTGCAATCGCATTGGCTGCTCAACGCATACATTTTTCCCCGAGTGCCTATGACATGAATACTCTTGTGATCTGGCGTTCTCCACAAAGCTGCTTCTGTGTCGTGTACACGGTCGAGGGCGTATCGCGTTCTGCCTTTTACGAACTCCTCACAAATAACAAAAGTGGCAGCTGAAGAACTCCGCGCTTATGGCACACTTAATGCGCACGTTTATACCTCTCATTCATTTTTTTTTTGTTTTTGCTGGGCTACCAAAGACACTGACAATGTCACCTTCGCCATACTACAGCATTTCCTGGTCGTATCTCTTCAGATCATTCACCTCTCCCGAGCATCCTGGAGCACCTGCTACCATAGCATTTGTTTTGTTTTATGCCTACAGAACTCGCTCCCTCGTGGGTGTAACCGAGTCGGCGAAACCTGTCGTCCCAGTAAGAAAGCGGAAGTCATTTTCCTTAGCTACTGAAATCCTCGAAGTAGCGAAGCAAAATCACGCCTTTCACTCTTTGAGGCTTGCCAGCCTGCGGATGCTGTCATTCAGTACTCGTCAGTTTTACCAGCCCTGGGAGGAGCGACTCCTTTTATTCACCGTTATGGTGGCGATGACACAAATGAAAGTATTTCGTCATGACCACGTTCATTTGCGGGTCAAGTCCTAAATTAGACATGTGCCCGCCCACGTCCAAGATCCTGTGAGAGAAGTTACTTCGAGACTGTGCTGCTGCTGCTGACATATCAAGCCAGTGTCGCTTGCGTCAGTCATGGGCTCCAGCCACGCATAGAGAAGTCGCTTAAAGTGCAACCAAAGTGCGAGCTCTTTCTGACTTTTTTTCAGTGCGACGTCGAAGTAGGTGAGTTTCTGATCTTACTAAACTACTTTCATTATTTTGCGCATGTTTGCTCAGAGTAACATTTCTAGCACTTCCGGCGTACAGTGAAGTGATAACCAGGGATACTTATGACGCCTTGTTTACCTTCCACTTTTACAGCGGGAACTAACACTTTCTTTTTTGGTCATAGGGCGAGCATCGCTTGCTGCACATATATTACATTTGTATGCATGCTAAAATAATTTGTTCAACAGGATCTCTCCGTTAGTCAAAACAAAGGATTTAACTTGCCGTGAGTGTAACTAAAACCGCTCGCAGCTGGTCAAAGAGCTTTGTACATTACTTTGTGCACCATCTAAAGCTAGCGAAAGAGTTCCGCTGAATGGAAAATAGCAATCCTGCACGATGTGGCTAAAGGTTGGCGGTGAACTTCTTTGCTTAAGAAAAAGGAGAGCGTTAATACGATTCGCAATGGATACGTGACCGCGATACTGACAACACAGTCGTAAATATATCTTTGTACGTTTTCCATTTCCTGTTTGATCACCGTGTTTTGTGGACATCGCACACTCCATGAATGATTCTATATCAGCAATATTTCAGATGTTTCACGCATATTCCGCGAGCATTTAATAAAATTCTTGCAGGTGCTTAGTAGGGTGTTGCTAAAGCATTACACATGATCAAACAGACAGCAGCTCGCGAAGCCGTTAGACTACTGTAAGAGGTGCGCCCTACTTTACTGATGCTGAAAGTTGTTCAGTTTGTTTGCTGGCATTGTAGACAGCACTAGGAAGACGATGACAAACAAGAACTACACATGATGTTAGGTGCCTTTTATGTATGTAAGCATTGGTGCGCTAAAATTAGTTGATGCCGGCGCCCGTCTTGCGTAGTTAGCGTTCGTCTTCGTCTTCCTTAGCGCTGTAATCATATTTCGTAATGACCTACCTTAAGCGAAGCCTAAATGTTAAGCAAAAATAATTGAAACAGACCAATTTATGTAGAGCTTTTTTTTTTCACCACAAAAGTGGCACTTACGCAGGCAAATTGGGAAACATGTCTTCTCGTTGCTACATGAAATGAAAATGAAATTTTGGGGTTTTACATGCCAAAACCACGATTTGATTAAAGGCATGCCATAGTGGTGGATTCCGGAGTAATTTGGACCACCTGGGTCTGTTTAACGTGCGCCTAATCTAAGTACATTGGTGTTTTCGCATTTCTGTCCGATTGAAATTCGGCTGTCATGGCCGCGATTCGATCTCGCGACCTCGTGCTTAGCAGCCCAAAATGCTACATCCGTTCTTTCCCATAGCAGAATAGAAAACTGCACAAAACCGACAGATGAAAGGTGAAAAAAAAAGTAGGGTTCTCTGCGCATAGAGCTCACAGAGTTGAAGCGGTGCATGCCACATACATTGCACTAAAGAACGCTTGTGTTATCCGTTGCCTTTAATTCACCAAACTAAACTTAATATTGCAATATTGCCTCCAGTACATTAAATTCCAGTCTTTCAGTCTTTCAAACCTATTTTGCATTAGCGGCGCCAAACAAGCATTCTTATGTTGCCTAGTCGCGTTACAATCCCTTGCATAAGTTACCCATATTCACATGCAGTATAATATTTCTATGCACAAAAGAGCCCTTTGCACTATCGGACGCTTTCTAGCACTCCCCCCCCCCCTTTCGGACATCAAGCGCTCGTATTTAATAAGTATTTATTCCTTCAGGGACGACCCTTGCCATCAGTGATGCTCGGAACACCATAAACTATGCGCTGGGTATAGTGACAGCGAGGCTCTTTACAGAGTAGAGTTCATGACAATGCAATATTCTTTGCTGCAAAATTTACTCGAGATATAGCGCCGTGTTCTTTTAAGTGCCAGGTTACAAATACAAGTCCAGAGTTAATTATACGCCGCGTGAAAAAAAGAAACATCTTAAGCACTCGAACAACTCTAAACGAGTGAAGCATCATTAGGGAAGTCTCCCACGACCTCACGCGTTTCTAAGTACCAATCCATACAATACGAGTCACACTGCATGTCCCAGAGTCAACTTAGTTCACGTGCTTACTGCCCGGAAACGTTTCGAAAGCACTGTACGGTATATGATACGTATTAAAATTTTTACAGGTCAACGTTTGCCTGCACTCGAAGACAGCAGGCCTCAGGAATGACCATGGTGTTCACATTAAACCCCATCACTATTGCCAACAGTATTGTGGAGATGGGGGATCCGAGGACGAGGGACTATCCCCTAGTGTTGAACCCCCTGTTCGTCTTTCCTCTTGTGGTTTCCTACTTGTACTTTGTCAAGGTTGCCGGGCCGCGTTGGATGAAGGATCGTAAGCCCTTCAATATCATAAACATCGTACGTTGCTACAATCTTTTCATGGTCGCCGTCGCTGCGGTATTCCTCTACTTGCACCTGAAGATGACGTACCTTCCTGGGGGCCGGTACAGCCTCTGGTGCCAGGGGATCACCGGCGAAAGCGACGACGAACTCGAGCGGTACTACAAGTACGGGTGGTTCTTCATCGCCGTGCGCTACGCAGACCTCCTGGACACGGTGTTCTGCGTGCTGCGCAAGAAGTTCAACCAGATTACGCACCTGCACGTAATTCATCACACCATGGTGACCGTGAACGTCTGGTATTATGCCCTGTTCGCACCCGAAGGCCAACCGGCCCTCGGCTTGGCCATGAACGCGTTCGTGCATGTCGTGATGTATTTTTACTATTTCCTGGCCACGCTGGGTCCGAGAGTACGCAAGCACCTGTGGTGGAAGAAGTACTTGACCACTCTACAGATCGTACAGTTTGTGATCGCTATATTGCACATTTCCATACCACTTTTCGTGGACTGTGGATTTCCAAAGTCCATCATAATCTCGGGCGGCTTACAGACGTTTCTCTTGTTATGTTTATTTGTAAATTTCTACATCAAGGCCTACATGCAGAAAGGTAGTCACTTGAAACTTTCGCCAGAGGCCCTGGACGACAATGGTGAAAAGAGACCGGAAAAGAATGGCAAGAAAGATTAGCGCACTGTAGTGCTTCAGTTTACTCGTCTAAATAAAAAGGCAAAGTTGTACTTGTTTCGTACGGTTAGGTTATTGGCACTTTGGCACGGTTACTATATATGCTTTTATTAATCCCGTTTGTGGCAGAGTAACATGGCAATCTGTTTTTCTTGTCCTGTGCTAAGAAATAGCAAGTGAAAAGTCTTTTCACTCTGCTTCAGAAACGTTTAGGCATGTGGCGTTAGTGAGCTTAAAGCTCACACATTCTTTAATTGCATGCATTTCGTGCTTAAAATTTTTATTTCTCTATTTTGTAACTAAAAGAACATTGCAAAAGAATAAAGGATTGATACATACATACATACATACATACATACATACATACATACATACATACATACATACATACATACATACATACATACATACATACATACATACATACATACATACATACATACATACATACATACATACATACATACATACATACATACATACATACATACATACATACATACATACATACATACATACATATATACATACATATTGAGACGAGAGAGAAGAAAGAAACCGGGGAGATCAATTTCTTAGGGGCTCGTGATCATGATATATATATATATATAGTTCAATGAGAAGTTCTGTGGGTCCGGTGCATCCGGTGAGTCCTTCGTCTTCTGACGAAGGCCGTGCCACGGCCGAAACGTTAAGAACATTAAAGATGCAATTTTCGTAAGTGTGCACCTTCGTTTCTAAAACTATATATATATATATATATATATATATATATATATATATATATATATATTATATACAAGCGAAATTAAACGGCAACATTTTATATGAAGTTAAGAGAGATTTTGTCTCCGTCGAAGGCTGCAGAAGGGCTAAACTTATTCTTTGGTTCCATTTCCACTGAGGAGGAGCCCATTTCTGGTGATCTTATATTTGACTCCATTAAAGCTACTATGAATGACAACGTGATCACTCAGGAAGGAACCGAATTAGCTATTGAACGTCTCTAAATTAACTCATCACGTGGTCCAGACGGCGTATGCCCTAAATTACTTAAAGTTACTAATCCGGTCATATCACCCATTTTGGCAGCTATATTTTTACAATTTATTGAGATAGGATGTGTGCAAGAAGCCTGGAAAATTGCTTGTGTGACTCCGATACCGAAATCAGGCGATCCCTCCGTACCATCAAATTACAGGCCCACTTTCCTAACCAGTATACCTTGCAAATTACTAAAACGCATCATATTATCCGTAATAATAAAGTATTTAGCCGAGCAAAATTATTTTATTTCTAACCAACATGGTTTGTAGCACGGCCGTTTATGTGAAACACCATTATTCGAATTAGTTACCGACCTCCATCTTGCTGCTCACGGGTCCATACTGATTGATGGCATATTTATCTATTCTGATAAAACATTTGATAAGGTCCGTCACACTCGTTTGATACTAAAACATTACTGCCTTAAAATAAACAGAAACATTACTAACTGGATTGCTAGTTTTTTTTTTTATGTAGTTGTTATCAATTCGTTACCATGAATTATTGTTCGTCTTCGTTGGTTCAAGTTAAATCCGGGGTACCACAAGGCTCAGCACTTGGACCGACACACTTCCTCATCTACATTAACAACATCATTAAGAACATGACTTCTACTACTACTTCTACTACTACTACTACTTCTACTACATGACTTCTACTAGGACTGCGTTATTTATAGATAGATTACTAATCCCGATGACAACGCTGCTTTACAAAAAGAACTTGCCAGCATTTCCGCTTGGTGTGATCAATGGCAAATGAAAGTTAACGCTTCTAAATCCAATGTTACCACTCTGACAACTGCTACTCACCCCGCCCCCCCCTGGTATCCTTACGTGATAAACACAAGGCCTATTGAACATGTTTCTTCATTAAATTACTTAGGCATGCGTGCACCTGCCTGCCGACCTAACATGGAATACCCACATTGAAGCAATAAGTTCTAAAGCATCCAAAACACTCGGCTTGGCCAGACGTCGGTTACTTCAAGCTAATCCAAAGACAAAACTTATGGGATACACCTCTCTGATTCGCTCTAAAATAGAATATGCGTCATTCATTTGGTACCCGCATCAGATATACCTAATTAATAAACTAGTGTCCGTCCAGAATTAAGCTGGCTGATTTATAACAAGAAATCACTTACGTCATTCCAGCATCACTAAAACATTTATTACTACAAAAAGGGAGACTGCTGGCATTATCATCACACTTTCACAAGCTTTATCACAATCATTCGTCATTTGCGGCCTCTTACATACAGCCTGCCCATCGCATCTTCCGGCACCTAGATCACCCTTTCAATGTTGTAACACAGCATGCACGTACAAACCCTAATTAACTCGCCACTGCTTCGTGTCATCCGTCACTGAAATATTCTACCACACAATGACGTCTTGATAATAAACTACAATAAATGTGTGCATATGCTGAATAGTGCACTTAGCATCGATTATTATTTCTGTCTTAACCTTTATGTCTACAGCCTTATAACATGTTTTGTATACGCGAGTGTCGTTCATTGTCTGTTTCATTGATGTTGCTGTTAATGTCTGCTCACCTGTTTCACTGTAGCCCCCTATGTTTACTCTAACCCCTGCCCCCCCATGTAAGGCCAGGAAAGGCCTTTAAAGTATGTGAATAAAAAATCCTTTTCACCACTACCATTAGTGTTGTATTGTGACACAGCGACAATCCTGCCCAAGGCCCTACGATGCACACGAGCCTGAATATCATAGGATTGGCTTGTTGAGCCGCACTGCAACATACCGACCCCTTATGGCAGTGCAACCTGCTTTGTTATGAAATTAAGAAGCCAGACAAAGTGAACTATTCAGCTACACTAGGTGTGCATATGCAGCTAATAGGTCTACATGTTAAATAAGACTACACAAGTGATATCTCAAGTGGCTTACATCAAAACGCTGAGATGTCTGAAATTGAGTCAGCGAAAGAATGTTTCAAAACAAGAGCTTCGAAATGAATGGTGTAGATTTGAATGGACCGCATTTTGCGCTGTTGTTTGGCAAAAACACTTAATTACATATAATCGCTTTGCAAACTGTCGTCGGAGACTGTTGCAAAGACTAAGTAAATTAAACGGGCAGTTTCACATCAGGCTCTTGTAATAGCACAACGGAGCTCGCGAGTATGAAAAAGCACGGAGGCTATCCATTTCATGCCCATTAAAGTTGTGTCAAGTTGTAATGCTCGCTGCAATAAAACTAAAATTAACGTTGGGAAAGCTGGACTTTGGCAGCTCTAATTACTCTGCGTGTAAAAGACATCACTGTCACAGAGGCACAGAAGGTAAAATGCCGCTTTGTACATATGCATGCATGGTTCGGAGACGCATGTTTGTTAGCCATTCGGGTTGTTTCTTTAAATGTGTCAAATCATAAACATACATATACTGCGTTACTCAGATATGAGACATTTTGCTCGCCAGCCATGTCATTTGCGAACCACGACAAAACAGGAAGTTTGGGTGTGCTACCACGTGAGCAATCTTTTTATCAGACCTGCAATATAAATCAGTGGAAACGGACGTTGCGTTGCATATAGTACACGTTAATTTGGCCATCTAGGCCTGCTACATTTCAGTTAGTTTATTTTCTTTCGAACAAAAAAGAGGAAAGCAGACAGAAAGCGAATCAACCTGAAAGCGCTGTCATCCGACGCCATTTCCCTGAAATATTTTCAGATAGCTTACGTCGTAACTATAAGCAAACGTGAGATGCACATTCTTTACTCTTATCATAAATCTGGGCGCAAGCAGTCTGAGTAGTTACGTAAAGTGTTCATTTCTTTCATTTAATACCAGGTTGAGTTAAGATTTGTAGTACAAACGTGCAATATTTGATATTACGCGGTAGTGGGAACTGTAGATTTTATCAGTGTCACATTACAATGCGAGACCATCTGTCTTCAATTAGCATAATTGGTAAAAGCCTTCTGAAATAGGTCTTTTTTGTCAACTAAGAAGATATTTTGGAGCTATTATAAGTTTATTGAGGCGCCTGGCGCAAGCATTTATGCTCCAGTTATGGCTTACGAGTATGTGCCCAACTTATAAAGTAATGTAGGTTATTGCCACGATAAGATCATTCACTGTACGCAGAAATTGTTCGTGATTTCTTAAATAATTTGTTGCGTAATTTAATGCGGCATGATAGGTTGGCATTATAAAAGAAATGTGAAGAGCAGCAGCCCGACTTGCCAGCAACGGCAGCCTAGAATTTATTTTGTTTGGTGGTAGCGTATACATCACCGTTTGCTTAATCTGTTGTTGCCTATAACCACCGTCGGTAACGCAAACACTTTCTTGTTGCGGTGACATAAATATCGCTGCTTTGGGCATAGAGGAGGAGGAGCGTTCCTTGCTGCAAGTGGACGCAGCCTTGACAAAGCTGGCGGCAATTGCTCTGCTCGAGCGCCGCTTATCAAGTGCGGTAGAACCCCGGAAGCCCGTGCTCAGTGGCACGACGCTTTAGCCGCAGAGCAACAGCGGTGGGTATGCCCATTTTCTGGTGCGTCCTTTAAGAAAGTACATCAACTTCAATCCACAGCATGAATGAACTAGACAACTTACCGCGGCGCGGTGTATGCCTTTCTGCTTGCGCACCAAAAGAACAGGGCGAACCCAGAAACGGCGCGGACGCCGTCACTCGCGTCTCTGTTTTCACTTTTTCAGCAGCAACAGGAGCAACATCATTCTCATGAATAGGAACAGGTTGTTGCTCCTGGACACTGCTGGCCTGGTCGTGAACAGGTGTGAGCAAAGCGATTGCACATGCATACCCTGACGACCTCGTGGGCAAAGGTGGCTGTATCGACTGTGTCTCCAAAACGTTGTCACCATGTCACCGTCGTCGACGCGAACGCAAGTGCCGATGTCGATTACTTGCGGATACTTTTGTTGCTGCGAATACTTCAAAAGACAAAACAATTGCTGCAGGCATAAATTCAATAATGAAACGGACTGTTTATGTCTACGAAAGCCTACTAACTGGCTTACCGGTCATCAACTTATTGTTGTCAGCTCATTCGACAGCACTGTATGTTACGGCGTGTTTGGGCGGTTTGAGATACAAAGATCAAGAGACACTGCGTCGTAGCCGAGGAGCAAGCGTCGACGCGCGCACGCGCTTGTGTCATGTGGTTGCCTGCCCTTTTCCTCCAACAGGCGTGACGCGACGCACTGTCGCGTAGGCGCGCGCCCACGTGCACCGACGCGTGCCAGATGTTGCGCCGGTAAGCGGACACGAAGTTCATTCGGGACACAACGCGCTGCGCACCATCCCATTTACCCTGCTTTCCCGACCACATAACTCACCATTCACATTCAAGTACAGTAACGCGGTGTGGTGGAAGAAATGAAGTAAGGGCGGGAACACGTCTCTCCAAAATACCCAATGTCCTCGAAGAAACAACATATCGACGTAGAGAGAAACTAAGTGTTAATAGAATACTGAAGCGTAGAATGTCTCACTTGCCCTTATGTGCCCAGCCTTTCTAAGCTTCAGCATATTAACACATTTGAGATTGTATCAAATTCAGGACAGTGTAGCAAATAATGGTCAACGTCACCAAGAGCTTGACAGCCCGCATGAAGATGACACACTTAAGTCCTGCTTCGCACCGGCGCGCCGGAGTTCGCGCATACCCTGCGTGCATGCGATAGACGAGGGAAGTATTGCTTGCTTTTAATTCCTTAATCACTCGAGGTTGCAGCTGTGAGGAAAACGAACGAAAGTGTATTACTACAGCTTGCTACCTCACCATTTTTCTGTCCTGACGAGCCTTCTTCATACGTGCAGGATTATACTAGCAAAACGTGAAAAACTCTCTGCACCCTCCTTCAATGCTACGCCGATGTTTGAGGGTAGACACTGAAGCACGATGTTGCAGTCCATGATACGTAATCTACAGTACGTATCATATACGCTGAACGCCCTTGTAACGGGGGAATTCTCGTTGTAGTAATTGCAGAACGGCCTTGCTTCCTGAGAGGAGAACAGACTGCAGCTGGTATGATTTTAGTTTCCTCAATGCCTACACTTTCACACGCCGTAGAGGGAACGACGTAGTCACCTCTAGATAACCATGACACCTTGAGGGACAAGAATTACACGAGCCACTGCACAAGGTCCGCCCCCTCTGTCGACCGAACCGTGAAATAGCCTAGGATGTGTCAAACTGCCAAGTGTGAAATTTACGTTAAATATTTCTAGCATTCGCACCGCTCACCTTACTCTTGTGGCGGAAGAAAAGTTTTGGGTGCCAGAGCCCCTTGACGAAATGTACTAGTTATCTACGCTTTGGTATACATGTAACGCATTGTTATCACTTTTCTCGGCGCGTTCTAATTTTCCCGAATAATAACAGCAACAGAGCACGTTCGAGGCTACTGGCGTCGAATAGACAAATACACAAACGCATTTTTTTCTGTTAAATTATTCGATGATCCCCGTATTGCCTTTCCCCTGCGTAGGGTAGAAAAGCAGGTTCTGTATTCACAAAAGAGTTACGCTAGAAACACCCGTAAGACAAAATTTCAGCCAATCCTCATGTCAAACATATTACTAGTGAAGGTAGCCAGACAATGGCAAAAACCACTTCTGAACGAAAAGTATCGTCAATTCGGCCCCAGATTTTTTTTTCCGTTGTCGACTTTCCTACCTTTCCAGTCCTCATCTCGCTCCGATTATGAGGACTAATCACACGACGAACTATAGCGAGTAACTGTCGAAGGCATTCAAAGAGCCTCCCAATCCTCATTTTTTAAAAGTTTATGCTGAAGTAGAAAAAGGAAAGAAAGTGTACTTCACAGGCGAAAGCCAGATGGCAGGCCAGAGGACACACGCCATAGTAAAAGCTCCTTCCTGTTTGCACTCCCTGTAGTTGTTTAGTCATTTTTGCCATGTTCTATAAACGTACCGCCCCCAGCACCAAGGCGGAAGCGAGGCCCGCCGTGGTTCCCTTATAAAGCGCTTTCGTGCATTCATGCTTGCGTGTTTCTGAACAGCATTTGCGTGTTCGCGAGCATTTTCGTTTCTTTTCCTTTTTTCCCTGGTCTCTGACTGCACGCCGAAAACGTTACGTCCACACGCCTCTTAATTTACCTCGTTTCAAAACTTTCACTCTTTGTGTTTTAATAACATACCCTGCACATCGTCACCGAATCACGCTAGTGACTTATAACCCTGGTGCTGCTACCTCACTCCGCTCAGACCAAGTTTGCTTATTTGATTTGCACCGTTTTTACCAATCATTGGACAGGAAGTCACGTCTCCCCGAGGCAGCTGCCTCTCGAAATAGAATAAACGCAAGGCGTACGTACCTTACTCGGACTTCACTACTACTCATCATTATGGTCTGCCAACATTGACAAAATTGTCTTTTGTCGTTCGTTTCCTCGTCATATGAAATGCGTCTTTTGTCTCAGAAGCTGCGTCGCCGACGACACAAATCAAAAGGCTGGCATTCATTTGCTAGCCGGTTTTCGGCTCGGGCGGATGCCAAAGGGATCGCCGAAATTTTTTTCGGGAATCCCTTGGCTGTAGTTTAGTGCGTAAAAAGAGGCGTAAGAAGTGCGAGCATCATATGAGGCTTAGCATAACGTCTGACAGTGGCATTTCATTTTACTAGAGTCACGTGATAGCCTGCAAAACGGGTAAACAAGGACTTCCAGCTGTTCGTAGCGCCGACTCCGTGAGTAGCTGATTTCTGTTCAAACCTTTCTTTTGTGCATCTGTTGCGCAGTCCCCTGCACTTCACACTGCTCTAGCAAAACAGTGAAACATTGTTTGCTTCAATGATTGTTTATTGATTAGAACAACCCAATATTTAACGAGAGAAATAAGAGGCAAGGTGACGCGCTAAAGCCGTCTTGCGAGAGTTATTACTTTAGCACAAGCCTGGGCTCCTATCTGAATACATGCGAATGTAAAAATCGTTAATTTTGCGCGCCAAATATTTCACCCTACTTGATGACGCTTGCTGCATTTAAAATAATTTATTAAGACATAGTGACTGTAGGAAGCAGAGAAGACAGTTGGGCTAGCTGGTGCTTATTACAGACTTGAGACATCATTACCTACCGCGAAAAAGAATTCGGACGACAGCAAGAAGCACACAGGACAGGACGCTAGACTTCTGTTGAATTCTTACTACAAAGAAACATAAGATGCATCTTTGTTTTTATTTCATTGGCGCCAATATTCCCTACGGCATAAATTAAATAAAGAAAAATAGCTCTGTTTGGCACGGACCTCTGCACAGACCTCTGCACGGACCTCCGCACAGGCCGCTCCTGGACTTCATCCAGGAGCGGCCTGTGCAGAGGTCCGTGCGTCCAGTACGTTAGGGTCGACCTGGGTGGTAGCCAAGGCCATGCCGGTGGCGGGTGCGGGCCTCGTGAAGGCCCCGAGCAACTGTCCAGGAGGTGATCCAGCGTTTCCTCTGTGACTGGGGCAGTGCAGAAGGGGCAGACCAGTGGGGGAGGCTGTACAGCGGACGCCCAAGTGGCCCGGATGGCGGGAGTCAGGGCAGCGCCTACACGGATTCTCCTGAGCGCAACTTCCTCCCGGCGAGTTAAGCCGCCGGGAAGGTGCGATCCACGCGGAGGCATGAGCGCACGCGTGGAGCGCCGGAGTGATTCTTTGTGCAGGAGCAAGTTGCCCTTTCGGCATAAGATTCACGTGATGCGCAGAACCTAGACGAAAGGAAGCGACATTCATTTTTGCCTTTCCCCCTCTAATACAGGAGCTATCGGAACGCGTTAAAGTGGGGAAAGGGAAAAATGATCATTGCTTCCTTGCGTCTAGGTTCGGCGCATCACGTGAATCTTATGTTTCTTTGCAGTAAAAATTCAGTTGAACTCTAGCGTCCTGCCCTGTGTGCTTCTTCCTGTCGTCCGATGTCATTTAGCGATAGTTAATGATGTTTCAAGACGGCAGCAAGCACAAATTTTATTTAAGCCGTCAACTTTTCAATAAATATTCTTGAAAATCGCGATATTTAGAAAAACGAGACTATAAAGTTCGCAACTATAACTCAGCGATAAAAAGAAAACGGTATCGCATTCTGTAAACCTTACTCATTAAAACAGTGAAAGCGAATATAGGTCACTGTTATACACTGCTATAAAATATACCACTAAATTGTGACCAAGACCTTTTCGAAACCCTAGCAAGCATTGTGAGAACTTCAAATTGAAATTTTTATACCTAATTCGACCGCTTTATATGCTCTAATAGATGCAGTTTTAGAACTGAGATACCTGTCTTCGGCGCCGAGTTACGAATTTGTAAAGTTCGTGCTTGTATTTTTTTTTTAGACGGACCGATTTCTGGCAAATCTTCATAAAAATTCCAGCCCGTAAATTAAAATTCTGCTTGCTACAGTCGCTAAAATTTAACTTGCTCTCTCAAATGCAGCAAACTTAATTTGAATCGGTCAGGCGGTAGTTTCATAAAAGCACTTCTGCGTTTTACGTGCATTTGAATGAGGCAGAATTGTCGTCAACTAAACTAAAGAGCACAAGCAGCGCACCTACTCACTCTAAGCTCTACGATACTTATAGCAATATCATTCGACAAGGCATCGCTCATTGCCCTCAGCTATGCGATTGTCTGTCCTCCCATGTAAGGGCTTCAACTGCAGCGATGTGCATTCTAGCTGTCATTGCAGCACGGCCTTACCTAATTTACAGCAAAGCTGTTAAAATGCCCCTCACCAGGTTTGGTCAGTTTAAACAGACAAGCGCAGAGCATACATCATGCGCGGAGGATCATGCCTATACAAATTATTGCAACACAGCACAACCCCCCCCCCCCCCCCTTCGAAAACAGCTGAAATTACAAGCTAAACGCCCCCCGCCCTCCCTTTCCAGGATGTTGCGTCCCATCCAGAGTGTCACGGTAACACGCGATGACGCCTGTACGTAAAACGCATGGCTAGCTACGTCACTCACCATGACACGTCACTTCCGTTAATCATCTAATGCGCAAGGCGCAATGCCGCCGCTGTAACTGTACCGCGCAGCAAAAAGAAAAGAAAGAAAGTAAGGAAGACAAAGAAGAGAAAGCAGGCAGCGCTCGGCGCGTGAAGGTGAAGTGGTCCCACGGCTGTGGTGTGGGAGAAGGCAGGGAAGAGACACCGCTTGCGAAGGCTAGTCGAGGCAAAGGGAAATAGCCGTTGGCAGTGAATCTCGCCTCCTGGCTGCACGGTAACAAGAAGGTTAACTTATTCAATATTTACCATAGATTAACTAATTTTACAAATTATTTAGGTAAAACACTCCTTAGACGGCGTTTTACAACTTCTAGCGTATAACTAAAATTTGCAAATTGGGCTGGTGAGGAGCCCCTAAGACAGCTCCCACAGCCGGTTTTCAAGCGGCGGTGGCGTGCGGCGGCGGCGTGAGAACAGCCAGCCACGCAACCCGAGTCGAAGTTCCCAATTTTCGCTTGGAAACGCAATCGTCAAACATTACAGAATTTTTGGCTGTGGCTTAAGGTACGTCCAAGTACGTCTTCCTTCAACCTTTGTGCAGGTACGTTAGACGGATCCGGCAATGAGATTTGAACCCATCTCAGTAAAGCAATGTGTATTTGGCAGTCAAGCTTGCTAACCACCGAGCTGTTGCGCAACAGCAGTACTGACCAATTAACGAAAGGATATGCGCTCCACGTTGTTTATGTGTTTGTGCGTGTCTGGTGCATGTATTTCGGAGGCTAAGACCAACAGTACTGTAGTGGACGGGGATGTGTGCATAGCACAGAAACTGTTCTTGACGAAATGGTGGTTTTTTTGCGTGCAATTATACGTTGCCACGCTCAGAAAACCAGCGTCGGCAGTACGCAGGAGGCGCACATGACAATGATGACAATAAGCCTCTAACGTGGCACATCCCGACATTAGAGGACGCACCGAAAATAAGATGTTTTGTGAAAAACAACGTTGAAAGCATCGACAACTCCATTGCCAACAGCGACGTGGGGGCGACAACGCCACGTAGTTTACAAAGTAAATCACAGGACTCACAGCCGCCAAGTGCGCTATACAGCAGCGCTGCAAATGTACGGGGAAAAACATTACGCAGACTCCACTCTAGCTGACACGTCAATAATGCGAAGAATGCTTGCTTTGCTAGACAATGCTTCTTAGGAATGATACAAGTTCTACAGCGAACAGTTGCTGCTCTGGCGACGTGTCTATCATATCAGTTTGTCTGCTTATATATAGTAAGGCGAGCGAAATGAGACCGTAATTTGAAACTTGATGCAGGCTTTTTTATTATTATTTGTAAAAAATTCGATATAAAGAAATGCAAGATATGCTAAGATGATGTTCCTTGGGTCCTTGTCTTCTTCGTCAGCAAACATTATGGCAATGCAATTAGCAGAAGTATTAAATAAAAATTGCTTTAAAATTTAAGCATGTTTCATTTAGACCCGACCGCGGGGCAGATGAGACAGGCAGAGAGGACGAAATTAGGCAATCCCAAAATAACCACAGAATTCACTGCTTGAATATAAGACACTTGTAGCAGTCAACGTGGGTCTCACGCCGGTTTCATGGGCACATTCTATATAGCTTCCGCACTGAATTCATAGATAATTCCTGACAACTTACGTACCAAGCACTGCCAGTCCCTTTTAGTGCAAGCGCTGTAGCTTGCAGAATACTTGTATTGTAATAGCAATACAAGTATACAAGTATGCAAGCCTGCGGCTTACGGCGCGGTCGTGTGGGTGCCGTATCTTGAAAGCGATCTGGGGCTTGGCCACAGTGCGCGCCCGCACGGGTCTTATCTTCAAAGCGATCTGCGAGGTTTGCAGAGTGCGCGTAGTGCCGGTAGCTTCGTATGCGCAGTGCTTTCGACGTTTCATTCGCGTTGAAGCGAGATATGCACGAAGATCAATTCGCTTGCTGTTGCCGTGATTCCTCACTACAGCGTTTTGACAGCGAGTTTCCACTCTCATCGAGCGAGATGTGTTCATGTTTATCTGTGAGCGCGTGAAACCATTCTTGTGAATCTAGAACACGTTGGCGGGCTAGTTGGTTTGAATAAATGATAGAATATGTAAGCGCGACTGAACGGGGACGTAGAAACAGACACGCAGAGACAGCGCCGTCTCTGTGTGTCTGTTTCTTTCTACGTCCTCGCTCAGTCGCGCTTACACATTATATCATTGTTAACTTAGTAAGTGAATGTTTACATTTTGATGCGGCCGATAAAACTACTATGCTTCTTCGTATAGCTACCTCCTAACTTGCTGTCGCAATCGGTGCTTCGCCTTTTGGGCGAAATTGCGACTTTTTTTCATTTCTAGGCGTGCTTGTGCACTGAACGAATGCTTTTCCCTTGAATTTTTTTACGCGTAAGCGTAGATGGCCCATCTATGAAATCGGCGGGTGTATGTTTGAAGCAACGAGGGAAGCGAGCGCCGGAAGAGGAAGGCGCCTGGAGGTGGAAAATAGAATCGCCATGTTCGCGCCCTTTCCGTTTGTGCTTCGACGCCGCAGTGTTCGCTGTGCATGTTCGCGGCATCTCTTCTTTGCATGTGTAGTGGTGTAGTGGCAAGCAGTATGCGCTTTCCTTGTGGCACACCAGCTGGGATTATTCTGAACTCAGTGGACATGTCCATTTCGTCTGCTGGTGAAGTTCTGATTCGCTGGGCTGGGGTACGCGTCAAAAGGAAACAGGCACCCACAGCCAACCAGCACTTCAGCAACAGACGAAATGGACATGGACACTAGGTGGTCACTTACAGAATACCCCCAGGCGTCGTACAGTCGAGGTTAATGCAGCGTCCACGACCGCGTTCGCACCCTTTCCGTTTGCGCTTCCGCACCGCGGTGCTCGCTGGGCATGTTCGCAATGCCCATCGTCCATACGATTGCACGTAACCCGCGTTCACGAAGGGAAACGTCCCTAGCTTTCTTTATTGATTTCAAGGAATTCTACTGTTCTGGATGGGCGAAAACACTATCTTTCCGGCAGTTCTTGTAGCGAGATGAGGTGAGAATTGTCATCCCGTGGGCATTCTTTGCTTTAGCTTTTATTACTCCTGGCCCAAGAGAAGTTTCACGAAGGCTTTTATTACTTTCAGTAGGCTCCACGGGTGTTGGCGAAGGCCTCTGCGCTTTACGAAACACTTTTTTTCACAGTTCGAGTAAAGTGGCTCCACTGATGGACAGATTCATGGGCTCCTTGCATACCATATTCGGCGAAATCAGAATTTTATGAGTTTCTCTCACACGCCGCACCGTCATAGCCAAGAACAAAATTATACAGCGCAGCCGCAAGTAATCCGTCCGGCACTGCGGTGCCGCAGTGCCGGACGTACGCAACCGAGCCCGGTGTCAGCCTTATTCACACGTATACAGCCACAGGAGAAGGAGCTACGTGAAGCCTGGCTCGCGAAACTTAGAACCGGCAGATAGCCATCGGCTACAACTCGGGTATCCAGCAAGCACAGACGCGAGGAAGATTTCTGCTACGGCGCCGGGACTGCGATGTTCGTTCAATAGCAGAAAAGGCGCACTGGCACGCTCTCCCGCACCCGCTGCCTGGCTAATGTCATGACGGTTTGATCCATGAACTTGTTGATTCTAGATGCCGGCAAGCTCACTGGAATGGAAAGGGAGCGGTAAGAAGCATATTAAAAAAAAGGCATGGCATATGGTCATGTTTGTATTATCAATTCACGCACTGGATTGCGAAAGAAAAGCAGCGGGAAATCGCCCGCTGAGAATACCGATAAACATACAGTGCGACGCAACTTGACAAATAATAATGAAATGTCCAAGAACTTAGAAGAAGAAAAAAGAAAGATTGAATCGTCGCGACTGCACATCACAGTCGCCGTAGGCGTCGATGTCTCTATAACGAAATTGTTCTTTAACAGCTCTCATAGCGTCCACGCAACAATGGTTGCTTGTGTACTATCAAATTCTCATATTCTGCGGCCTAAAGCTCACGGCACGGTGCAAGAACGCGCTCACAGTGAAAGCAAAACATTGTGCGTGGACATAAATGCACATGCGCAGTCGGTCGCCGCGAACCCGTGCGATCGCTTCGTTGAGGCTTCATTGTGTTATGCGCCAGTTGGATATAAAGACAGCCCACTATAAGAACATATTTTACATAGCTTGAGCTCGGCGACTGCCTACCTTTCACGCAAGAAGCCGGTTCGAGAGACTCCATCGCGGCGACCGCACGCAGTGGCTTTCACTGTATACGTATTCGGTAAAGAGATAGCGTCTGTAAACAATTCTGTGCTTTCAGTTTGCAAAAGATTATTATTTCGACAGTAAGAACGTTCGCTTGTTTTGCGAATACTTAGAGAAATGTCCAGGAGAGCTGCCGTGTGGTATTTTTATTCAGCGCCGTAATCCAAGCCTACAAGGCGCGCGCCGTGTGATCCCTCGTACTACGCAAGGGAGGCGCTTCCGGCAGATGGCGACTCCGTAAGTCCTCGCCCCCAATACTGCCGAAGTAAAATAGCCCCATATCTCCACTCCCTCGTGTTCTTTGCGCGCGACGGAAGACGACATGCTTACTCCCCCGCTTTTCGCCCTTGAGCACGCGAAAGTGAGCCGCAATCGTCGGCTCACCCTCGCACACTTTCACTCGCACATACAGCATACGCGCGCGCCAACGGTGTTAACGCCCTTGGGCTTTATACGCAACATCATGGCGACGGCGACTACGACGGCAAAAATGCGTCTAGAGTGTCCATATAATTGCGATAGCAATAAAAAAATGACCGACAATTACAATACTCCCTGATGTGAAATTTGAGCGCAGCTGTATACGTGGCTTCATTTAGCGACACATTGGGCCAAACAATTTAAAACCGAAATCGCCGCACCGACTGGCAGAGGGCCAGTGTCATCGCCTTCGGAAAGGGCGGGAGGGGCAATGTGGAAACGCTGGCATAAGTAACATCGCACCCAGCTGTGGAAGACGACGACGACGACGAAGGCGCGAGCAGTGGCACGAGCGCGTTCGCATGGTTACGCCGAGGGACGACGACGTTCAACCCAGGAACGAGCGCCCTAAGAGCTGCGCTCTAAAATAATGTTCAAGCGTTCTGGGAGAAAGCCATGCAGAGCAGGACCGCACTCGAACGGACCCTCGCACTATAAAAATGCGGCTCGAATCGAGAGGAAGGGTGGCAGGCCTTTAAGGAAAAGCAGCTTCACAAGGTGCGCATTTATGTCACTGGTAATTATGCGATTCTACACGCTTTTCTGCGGCGCACAGAGCTCTTAATTTATTTCGGGAAGAAGTTAGGCACGATGACTATCCAAACCTTAATTTCTTATTTTTTCTTTTTACTGGCTGCTTCGCAAAAGAGATCCGACAACAGATACACGAAAAAACTGGGTTGACTCGGACAAGAATGCTTTGCATTCAAGATTGCTAAAATCTCGTAGGTTGTACTTCGTCATTTCGCTCATGACATCTATTGTAGTAACCGTTTTTTGCTGCAGAGTTGATTAATACCATGGCTGGGCTTTTAAAACAACTCACCCTATGTAATATTAGGAAGCTTTAAACAAAACTCCCTCATCACCTCAGGCCTAAATGATAATTTCCTCAAAAATTAAAGAAAGATGTCAGGATACTTTAAATTTAAAGGCAATCTCAAACGCCACCGGCCGAGACGCCAGGAAGGTGGGTGTTAGGGCGTTGTCCTACTGAATGACGAAAACAGAAAATGTGACTGCTTTGCACAAGTTCTAAAAACTTAGCATGCTGACCACAACGCCCCGTCCCCTTGATACCCCACAAAGGAAACGAAAATAAACATGATGCACGAAGATTGTCTGAATCGAAAATATCCAAGAAGCGAAACGTGGAACAACCTCGAACTAAAAAGAAACGAATTAGCATAACAATTTGGCCAAACAGCTGCAAAAAAAAAGAAAGGTTTTATAATGTTATACATTTTAGCTGAATAAATCTTGCCTACTTATACGTCTTGCCTACTTAGTCTTGCAGTCCTAAGGTCTGTCCACGTACTTAGTTCTAAATCAACACACCACACAATGGAGCCATGGGAGGCACAGCTAACCAGCTCAGACCAGGCGGGACAACAGTCCTTCATAAGACCGGTCAAGCGGGTGGCCGAGGCCAGCGGGGCCTTGGACTAAAGGGTCTCCGACCACTGCATGTAAATCTTTGTCAATCAAAGTTTCTCTCTGCCTCTCCCTCTCTCCCTCTCTCTCTCTAAATCAACAACATGCAATACATGATACAGAAAGAAAGTAACGTACAT
Organism: Dermacentor andersoni; assembly: GCF_023375885.2. NCBI lineage: Eukaryota > Metazoa > Arthropoda > Arachnida > Ixodida > Ixodidae > Dermacentor > Dermacentor andersoni. The sequence goes on along the minus strand of NC_092817.1, from coordinate 66,948,808 downwards.
CACAAAAAAGAAAAAGTTGGAAGTCATTTCTCTAATCCCCGCTATTGTTTATTTTCAATCAAAACCTTGTAACTACCGTATAAATAATTTATTATTTTGTTCTTGAAATTCCTCTTTAAACGAATACATTTTTTATAAAACCATACCTCTCCCCCTTAACCCACCGTCCTATAATCGCTTGGTACTCGCCGAGATACACTTTGTATCTTTGGAATAGTCGTCCAGAAGGGTGGAGCGGGGCTTGCCACATTGCACCAACTTCAAGAAACGATCACGCAGGTTACACAGCTGGTGAAGAGGGTCACAAACAGAAGACACGGATTAACGGAACAAGACACCCCTAATTCTCGTACTAACATTGTTCACCAGCAGAATCACCTACGGTACAACGTACTTAGATATGACAAATAGTGAAAAAAACAAGTTGACCATATTGATAAGAAAGACATACAAATTGGCAAAAGGCATACCACCCACCACGTCAACAAAAAAACTGCTGAATCTCGGAGTACATAATACCTGGGAAGAATTGGTGGAGGCTCACAAGAAATAAATCGAAATACTAAAATTTACCACTGCCGGTAGAGCTCTCCTCAGAAGAATTGGGTACGCTGCCGAAGAAAAACACAACAGTCCACAACGTGTCCCCGACCCTGAGAGCAAATATGTACGTAGCACCCATACTAAGAAACGCGCACCCAGAATACAACAAAAAGAGAAGACAAGGGCGAGCCACCGCGCTATAAAAATGCTAAACAAAGAAAGCAACAAAGCAGATATATGGTGCACGGACGCCACCAGATACAAGGCAAGGAGGTATGTTGCCTGCGTAACCAACTTTGCAGAACGAAGATATAGCAGCAGCATCAGTATTTGCTAGGGACATTGAGGTAGCCGAACAGGTCGGTATGGCAATGGTCATACGGCCCTGCCGATGTGACGTGCTGGTCGCCGTCGTCACAGACTCGCAGGCAGCCTGTCGCCATTTTCGGACAGGAAGAATTAGCAAGAATGCACTCAACATCATCAAAAACAAAGACATCCCTGAAACGTACGTTGTCTTCACCCCGGGAGACGAATCCTTAGTGGCAAACCAAGCGGCTCACGCTTCCGCCCGAGAATATGTACGCCGGACAACTCCCACCGGGACATCGCCTACTGTGAGACCAAGACAAAATGATACAAAACAAATACTACAACGTTCTAGAACCTTACAAGAACAACAGAAGGGAATATCCGCCACAACCACAGTGCAAGCTTAACAGAGAAGCCGTCGTACAACGCCGAATTCAGATGGGCAGTCACCTCCACGGCACTCCATACTACACACGATGTGCCCCTCAACATTTACAAGAAACAGCCAATTCTGCAATACACCAAACACCTTCACCACATGGTCTGAGAATACAAAAAGAACCCGCGGACAACGCCCATCTAAGCAGCAACAGAAGACCAGTGGAAGGCACAGGCGACAAGCCCAAAACCTGAGTACCAACTTCGGCTGGTAAAGAGGCCCAGGCTATCAGCGCAGGGACATGTCTACCTGGAATAGGGTGGCCGCCCACTTTCGGGCATAAACAGCTTGGTCTCGGAAAAAAACTTTACTCAGTCACTCACTCGCCGCCATCGAAATGCGGCCACCGTGGTCGGGAAACCAAGCCGCACCTTGGTGCTCAGCAGCAGGTAGTAGTTGGAGCACCAGGCGGATAGCAATTAGGTTTCGGGCTCGGCCTTTCCACTCGACTGACCAAACTCACTATCTAGAGCGCAGGAGTTGTAGATGACAGCAGCTTTTTAATCTTTACCGCTCAGAAAACGGATGGAACGAATTTGAAATATCCTGTTAGAGATATTCGCACGTGATGTGTATCAGCGCTAAGGCGATTTTTTTTATGGTTAACTTTTTTAAATACCGTCCCACTTTTCTTTCAAAATTTTGCTATTAATGTTCTAATAAAGCCGGTGACGCAGTTGCCGGCGTTTCTAATGGAAGAAACAACAAAACTCAATGCATGCAATAATAGTTTGAACCACTACTTCAGATTTAAAACCGAACACGCATGCGATGACTGCGAAACTATTTCTTCAAGTTGTCAGGACAGAAGCGAAAGTCAGTGCGTAAAAAGCAAAAACTGTTCTTTTCTATTCCTATGGAATTGCAGTGCCAGGATTACTATGCAGAAGCGTCCCACAACACGGTCTATGACAGGAGTGCGGTCACGTTACACGGTATACCTCGTGTCACTTTTGCCACAAGCGGCAAATTTCCCAAAGCTTGCAGTGTGGTGTACTTTCGTAGTACTTCCTCCGGCAGAAAGAAAGAAGAAAAAGAAGGAGAGAGAGCCCGTGCGACCCGGTCATGCCGTACAAGGAAAAAGCGAGCACAGCGCAACGCAAACAACTGGCCGTGGCTGGCGTCACTTTCTTCAGCATTCGAGCGCTGGCAGGCTTAACACTATGCATTCAGCCAGTGTGATTGAGGGTGGCACGCGCACAAGAGAAAGGGACGAGAACCAGTTATTGTCTGCTGCTTTCTCTTTCCTTCCCCATCCTTCGCAGTCTAGGACCACGACGCTGGTTTGGACGTTTCCTAGACAAGTGTGCCTCTCATTAAGTCGCTTTCCTGGTATTCAAATGAAGCGGCATGGCCCGGACTTGCACAGGGATTTTCATACAATGCGAGACGGAAGGCATGTCCACCAACCTCAGTATCCCTGAGGCTATGGCGTAGCGCTGCTGTGCATGAGGTCGCGGGTTTTTCAATCCCGGTCGCGGAGGCCACATTAGAAGGGGTACGGAATGCAAAAGCGATCGTGTACCGTGCACGGGGAGCACGTTAAAGATTACCACGTGGTCAAAATTAATCCGGAATCCCCCAACTACGACGTGCGTCATAATTGGCATTTTGGTACGTAAAACCTTGTAATTTATTTTAATCGAAGGGCATCTCTGGTGTAAAGGCAGCATGTGTACTGTAATTCTTCCAGCCTAGGCGTAATGAAAACGCTGAGGGAGATATTAGAATCTGGCACGGAATGCCGTTGCGATTTGTCTAAAAGGGAAGGAGTGATAGCAGATGTGATCACGCATGCTCGATATTGTTATCGCAATTGCCATGCTACAAAACTGAATTTTGTAAACAGGGTAAAAAATAAAAATAAAAGAGCACATTAGAGACAAGCACTAATACTGTCCTTAGTGTTAGCGCAGCAGGGGCCAGCCCTGGCTTATAAAGCTATCTAAAAAGGAATGTAAGAACATCCGTCGTTACGGGTCGTTACATATTCCTCTTATTCTTGACTATAATCACGTCGTCGATAAAACAAGTTATATACATTGAGCGCGTATGCAGTAGCAACTAGTACACTTCAGGCACTCGGCAGCAGTGGCAATAAGCTGTCTTGGCGCGAAGCTAAAGATTATTCATATTTGCAGGAGGTTAACGGGCGTCGCCGCTGGCTGGCGATATATCATTCCAAAGCCTCAAACCCAACTCCCAACCACCTAGAACGTTACGTAGATTCCGCGTCAACCCTACGTCACCGTATTACAGCTACAAAGGAAGCCCGACATCGATGGAAATGACCAAAGACACTCAGCAGCAGCGGCAACGGGCTTTCTCCTTTCCGTGCTAAAAAGGTCCTACATGTGTTCAAGATTTCAGGCGTTGCCGATGGCGCGCTACGTGTCATTCCAAAAGCCCGGTACTTAACTGCTAACCACCTAGAACATCGCGTCAATTATACGTCAACCCTACGTTACCACGAGACAGCTATTCAAGCAGTGCGACATCGATGGAAGTGATCACAAGCGCTAAGCTGCAGTGGTAACGAACCATCTTGGCCAGTTTCTAGAGGGTTCTTCATATTTTCAGGTTGGTTTATTGTTGGGCGTACATAGATATAGATACAATTAGTTCCGCTATAGACGTTGCTGCTGAGTGTTTATATTTTGCTTTTTGTTTTGTGTTATACGTCGCTGTTAATAGTGACATTGTCAGATACATGTCTCGCGGGTTCACTAAATTGTTCCGTTGATGCGCTCAGGCCCTTGATGCGCTCAGAATAAAAATTCACTTATAATCTTGGAAATTACTCGAAAGTGACACTATGTACGAACCCAAAGAAAATGAGCTGCCTCAATACCATCTTCAAAAAGTGCAACATGCTAATCCACAAGAGGTTCAGACAGTCAGATCACTTGATTGCCCTCAGGCAGACCACTGTACGTGTAACATTTCACGGGAGTATGTAAGACAGGGTCTCATAGCAGCAAAGTTGCGCTTTAAGGTCAGCAGTGGATCCCCTTCACAATCGCCTTTTCTCTGTAGACACGTTGCTTGGGCTGCGGGGTAATGCGTAACTGCATTATACTGCTCCAAAAGCCTTAAAAATCTGATTTATGGTATATAGTATTGTATCTATGTATTATATCTTAGCGTGTCCTTGTGTATGCTTATTTTCTTTAGTTTGCACTATTCAATTTGCTTGATTAGTTGAATTCAGTTTGATTGCAGCAACAGAAGAACATGCCTTTTTCTGGTTTTGACTGTTTAAGCATGTTTGCGAAATGTGCTTTATTACCGGAACGTTTTTCATATCAATTCTTGTTGGCGGAGAAGCAAGCGTCTGGCACAATAGTTAACAACATTTTCAATTTAATTCGGATAAATCCCTCTTACGCAATCAGGCAACCACAAAAAGCCACAACATAGCTGACGTGGACATTTCCCGTGAAATAATAGAAATTCGCCGTAAACTTCATATTTCGTTGTAGGTGAAATGAAAATTTGTTGCCTTTGATGAAATAGAGGAAATCGTACGTAGAACGCGTTGAGCAAACAATGCGAGAAATGGCGGAGAAATACAACCAAGTAATTGCTCAGATAAAAGAGCAAAGTGCAGTTATTTCAGAACTCCGAAAAGAGATGGAAAAAGTTGATGTAGAGATCAACCAGCAAGATATTTGTTAGCTTAAAGAAGGACTAAACCACTGATACTAATTTACCTAGAAGGTTAACCCTTAACATTCATGGTCTTCTCATTGCGACTATGGCAGTTTTTTTTTTTTTTTTTCAACGTCAGGAGACTGCCTGATGACTTTCACGTCGAGCACTTCTCTGAACAGGATAATGAAGGCGCTCATTGACTTCCGTTCAAAAGCATATCAGTCAATGCAGTCAGGGTTAAAACGATTCCACTGATACTTCTTAGACCTGAATCTCTGGAAATCGGCAATAACTTGGCTTTTCAAGAAGCATACCTTTATGACAACATCTCTCGCAGCAATGCAGAGTACTAAGTTATAAGAACCAGCCTGTTATTGTGCGCTTGAGTGCGCAAGATCCCAGATTAAGCACGATTTTCTTTGCACGCTTTGTTAAGAGTTCGATCATTACTTCGACAATGTAATTTCTTTTTGAAACCTACTTTAACGACAAATATGACTTGCTACTTACAGAATACAGATGTTCCTCGGTATCTAGTGAAGAAAGAAGCGAGGTTGGAGTACATTTTTAAGTTAAAAAGTGGTTCTTCACATAAGAAAATTAGGCTGTCTGTTATCACTATAGCAGCCTTTACGCACCACCTTCTGGTGTCATGGCTATATATTTATTTGTTTAACTGAGCTACAATATTCTCATCAAATTGGCGTGTCTGTTGCTTTTACAGGAGAAATAAACAATGATATGTTATCTTTGTAACGCCATATGCATGTACTCTGCAAGTTTCCTTCTCTAGGACTCCAAAATGTAATCAGTGTACCGACAAGCGCAACTGATCTTTTCGAAACACTTACTGACTGGTGTCTCACGACGCAAGCGAATGCAGTGGAATCGGGTGCTTTAATAACTTTTGCTAGCAGTCATACGTCTATATTCGTATTTTTGACATCTCTATCAAGAACTCATTGTCAGCATGTCAGTAACATTTTGAATAGATATTTGTTATGAAAGTACATTACTACTTTTGAAATATCAGTCAGCGAAACAATACGGACAGACATTTAGCAGTAGACGAACTCTGTTACTGCTTACATGGATTTTGTGAACGCAATATAAAGTGTTTTAATCAAATATCTTCTACTATAGTAATGAAATGAAACAAAACATGGTAGAGTGACTTGGATTAGTACCGTGCTTCCAAGGAAGAGCAAAGAACAAAGCTGCCTCTTTACTGCCTTCGTGAAGACGGGACAACTCGAGTACTTAACCGGGTACAAAAAGATTACAAGCCAACAAGATTGTTAAAAGGTAGGAAAGTTCGAAAGCACTCTTAATGGTTCGAACAAAGTATGAAAAGCGATATACGATTTGCTGCCAAACGTGAGAAAGCTTCTGTTCCTGAAATATAACTGAGTGTATACAATCCGCCGAGATTTCGATGGTAATATAGTTAATTAATGATGGATAAATGAATCTAGACTGGTAATTTTAATTTAACACGTGTTTACGTCAGCCACAACACTGTGAAGTCGCATTCTGTCGGGCCGACTACAACACACGATGTCGCAAGCCTTTTTGGTAATATTATTGAGTGCCTGCGTATGTTGAGAATGACAAAAAAGCCGAGCCGATAAGAGCAGTGGCAGACGTTATGCATAAGCCCTTGTTACGCATATGTGTCCTTATTTTGTGATCATGTACCTTTCCTGATAGACTAAACATAGCGAGAACCCCCTTAATTTTACTTGAGGCCGATAGGTAATTTCAATATACCAATCTGAGCTCTCTGGTTATCTTCAAGAGTTACATGCACCGACTCCTAATGTCTGCATATTTACATCCCAAATGCCGCGACAAAGGAGAAGCAATATGGTTTCAAGACAAAAAAATATTACTGAAATGACGCTGTAAACATGAAATAAAAGTAATTTATATGCATGAACAGACATTACATGTTGTATTCGCACTCCTCGATTTCAATCAGCTGGTTTGGTCTGTTAAGCATGACATTGTATTCGAAGATTCAATACGGTAAGAGCGGCGCTACTCTCGCACTAATACATAGTTAACAATCAAATTACTATCACTACATTTCCATCTCCCGCATTCCCCGTGTTTTCACAAGAACACTCGTCATACAAAGTCCCCTTTAGGAGAAATTAAATAAGGTACCTTCTAGGCCGCTTCTTTTTCTATTATGCGTGTGCACGCATTGCATTTTACACGTTCCATTTACGCAAAACAAAATTCTGCTAACTGATGATACAAGCTTTTGTTTATGGTGAACACATGTATACTCTTAGGAGGCTTGCTAATGAATGGGTCGTAATTTACCAGATTGGCTTTGAGTAACCAAACTAAATAAAACCATTAACAATATGCACGAATTTCCTGCCACCGAGCGGGCATAGCAAGAACTAGACGAATCTTAAGTTCCGTGATGAAGTCATGGCACAAGTTTCTTGCGTTTTGCTGAAAACAAATACAAACTAGTCTCCTTACTTCAATGTCAGAAGCCATATTTCACGTTCAATGGGCTTTACAAGCAAACTATGACAGTTATAACATTTGGTTAAAAAGAAAGCTCTAATATTACTTGTTTTATTCCCGTTTGCTATATTGTGCAAAAACGTATGAGAATATATATAGTAAGTAAGGAAGCAGCAAGTGCTATGTGCAATAATTACAATGGACTAAGCTATTTGAAGCTTTCTCTGGGAAAACATGGGCTTAACAATGGGTAAGTACTTCTTAACGAGGGTACAATGTGAACCTACCATGGCATGCAAAGCAAATTCTATATAAAAGTTCGTCTTCTGGACCATCATTCTAGCATCATCAATATAGCACAATGATCGGTATGTTTAAAAAGGTGCAGCAAAAGGATAAGCGCCTATTTTATATATAATCAGAATGCATATCTTTTTGTTTATTTGCTATTGGTTTGCTACTGAGCCAAATATGTAAACTTTAATTTTATTTTGTCTTCTCTTTGTAATGAAATTTAGGTCGAACATTTTGGTTTCTTAAACTGTTTTTATGTATACAGGATGACCGTATTTATGTTCTATGAAATTTTTAAGAATAGCCTGTTGCAGTTAACGTAAATCCAGTGTTTGAGTTGGATTGTTCAGAGAGGCGGACATGCACAAGAAATTTAAACACATATTCAATTACTTAACAAAAATCAATTTATAACCTTCTTAATTATTTACGGGACACACATATTGTAATTTACGATTTCTAGCAGGTTTGCAAGATGGCTCCACTTGAAATGACTTTCCAGGATAATACAAGTTTCGAGATATTATTTCCCAAAGTGTTGAACGAAATATATAGGCGTTCCAGTTACTTTTCTGCTTAAGTTCATAAAAAAGTGTTTTGTTAAAAAAGAAAGTGGACCAAGAGTGCATTCTTGTGGCGAATTTGATGGCGCATATTTCTAAATTGGTGTCATTCTGGAAATTCATTCCAAGGCGATACTCCTGACAAACTCACCGGGTACAATATTTAAAGCGCAATAAGCGCCGTAAGGTAATTAATCAAGAAGTTAATTAGTGTATTCTTTTAATTTTTTTAACATGTGTACCGATTTTTCGTGCAAGTAGTGTCTGCCTCTCTTAACAATCCGACACAAGGATTATAATTAGATTATATGCAACAGGCGATTTTCTTCTTAATTCTACAAAACTTAATTGTTATCACCGCGTATATACATGTGTATCGTGGAGCGTGCGTGTACGTATAAATATTAAAATTGAAGTGAATAATTTGTACGCCTTGCCTCTCATTTCCTCTCTACACTGCTTGTACTCCAATACCTATTATACTTAATTCAAACTGCTTCTATTGTTCTCATGTCTCTATCGGAACGGGGGAAAGGAGAGCGATATGATACTATGTGAGGCATTCGTGTATTGTTATTAGCCTCCTAGATAAGAAAATGAAAGAAGAATTGCTTGTGTGAATAAGCAATAAAAACATGAAAAATGTTTGTAAAAATTTCAGCGTATGCCTGACTAATACCCCATGGTATTATGTTGATTGTATTCCTCTACTAAATAATATGTGATGCTAAAGACTAGCCAAAGAAACAAAATCCATCCTTAGTTGTTGAAGCATACGTCTGCCGCAACAGCAGAAAATCATAACAATGTGAAGTTTAATTTAAGCTTATATTATACGTACCTTACAATATTACCCCGTTGCTTGCTACCTTGAGGAAAGGAGTTTCTCCTCACTCAATCGTGCCTTGTCGTTCCAGGAAATTCAAGCGTGGCAGGAAGAAATGACGCTGAGCTTCGGTCTGACTTTCCTAATGCAGAAACTGTATTCCATCTCGGATCCCAGAACCAGGGACTTTCCCGTCGTGCTCAACCCTTTCTTCGTTTTTCCCATGGTGGCCGCTTATCTATATTTCGTCAAGGTTGCCGGTCCACGGTGGATGAAGAACAGGGAACCATTTCGCATCATCAACGTCATACGCGTTTACAACGTCATCATGGTAGTCGTGAACTGCGTGTCCCTCGTCATGATTCTCATCCCAACGTATCTGCCAGGAGGCACGTACAGCCTATGGTGCCAAGGAATAAAGGGAAACTCGCCCGATGAGCACCTCGATTACTATAAGCACGCCTGGATCTTTATCGCGTGGCGCTACGCCGACCTTCTCGACACCGTGTTCTTCGTGCTGCGCAAGAAGTTCAACCAAGTGACTCACCTGCACGTCATACACCACACCATTGTTGTGGTCAACATTTGGTTCTACGGCCGATTTGCGCCCGCAGGTCAGCCGGCGCTTGGCATAGCGCTCAACACATTCGTGCATATAGTCATGTACGCGTATTACTTCCTCGCAAGCTTCGGTCCTCGAATGCAGAAGTACCTGTGGTGGAAGAGGCACCTGACGACGCTTCAGATAGTCCAATTCATCATCATCATCGCCCACATGTCCGTGCCTCTTTTCGTCGAGTGCGGATTTCCAAGACAGGCTGTGTACGTCGCCAACACTCAGACATTCCTGATACTGTGCCTTTTCGTGAACTTTTACGTTCGATCGTACACGCCATGCAATAAGCCAGTAGTTCAAGGTCCAAAACAAGTCAGGGAGGAGAATGGAACAGCGTCGGCAGAGAACGCGAAGAGAAGGTAAAATATAAAAAGCGTGTAATGTCAACGCGAATCCTTTAAGCAGACCGGGCACGCTCCTTGGAGGCCTTAGGCTTTTCGAAATCATCCAAGAGTCTACTCACACTATGCTGTGGAAAACCGTAGCACCAAAGCAATCTAAAAGGAATGAACAAATAAAAAGAGCTCTATTGCGTAATTTGTTTCAATCGAGGGCAACCCCAATAAGTGTGGTGTCGGAACAGGAAGGCAGGCAGGCTGAATTGAGAGCAAACGTGGATATGTCCTGCATCAGAATTAGAAGCTGAACGCGCGGGTACCATGCAGTGGACATGTCCTCTCTGTGTATACACACTGTGACGCATGCTGAAGGTAATTTCCCTGGTCGTTTAAAATTCGCCTCAAATTGGCAATCCATGCTCTTGGACGTGCAAAGAACTGCATGAAAGCACACTACGCACATCGCGATGCTGAAGTATTCTAATAAATTTGCTCTGATAATTCATTATGGATTCACGGATTCGATGCGTACAATGAAGGTGCCCTATATCGTAAAACTATTTCAATATGTTTTTATTCCAATCTCCTGACGTCTAATTTGCGTAACTGCAGACCCAAGCATCTGGTGGTGACCCGCAGGGTTGTCTGAACAGACCAATCAATCGCTCTCTTTGTTTAGAGGAGCTCACTTTTGTTTGCTCTAAAAGCCAATAACATTGCCTACACTGAGCGCCTTGTCTTAGCTAATTGGTTGACAAGAGGCGAGGAGCACACTCAAGTGGAAAGGGATTCGATGAGGCCGAGCCAGTGCACTGAAACTCGATAACCGGATGAAGAGGGTGGTGCCGGCGTCTGTGATTGGTGCGCGGTGTCTATGATTGGTCTGCTTTCCCTTACTGAGCTTGCGGTGGCTCGTCGAAAATCGCGGCGGCATGCAACGGAAGGTTAAGAATGCCGCTAAAACGGATCCTCAGCAAAAAAGAGTAGGCAGAACGAGGTCGTAAACGTGCCGAAAGTTCTCGAAAACGTTACACGGCCACGCAAGAAGTTTTATTACACGCAAATGAACCCATGCTCTCCAGCAGGGGCGAGTAGCCAGTGCCAGAGCGTTTGGCGGCAGCCATTTTTTATTCCTTTCGGAACGGGGCAGCCTGCGGCTATTCAGAAGAACATTCAGTTTTGTTCGGCATATGAATGCATCTTTAACGCGTACATGTCACTTTGACGTGGCGAGCTTTCGTGGTTTTGTGACTTCCATGACAGGCAGGCGAAGTGGGTGTAACCCGAAAACTTTTGACCAATAGCCGAGGGCTAAAGGCGAAAAGGCGTCAAAGTAGAAATACCTATTTTTCTTCTGTTCTGTCCAATCATGCACAATCAGTGTGCACACGTCATATCATATGGGGAGCCATTACAGTTTTCGTGAGGTCGCGCGATAGACAGGCGAAGTGGGGGTGGCCCAAAAAAGTTTTTGACCAATCGCGGAATGCTGATTGCAGAATTCGGATAGAAAAGTTTGGAATAGCTTTACGTTATAGCACCCAAGGTCGCGCTTTGCACGCGTATGTGTCTGCTGCACGCGCCCACTCGTTTTACCTGTAATTGTTGTTGCTGGAGTCAGATCCTACCGTATTTGATCAGTGACGCGGGTGCGGGGCAATTGTGAGCATCATTTCCAAAGCTAGGTCATCCTGCACGCTCCAACCCCCTCAACTCACTTCGACAATACTACGTTGACTGATAGCAGATGCCGCAAGCGAACAGCTGGCAACAAAACACTACTATGAGCTCTTCCACGTATTTATTCCCCATTGCTTCCTAATATCTGTGCTTTTTGCACATTTATGTGTGTGCGCGTGCACGTGCGTGCGTGCGTACAAGCGTGTGAGTCGGGGAGGGGGGGGGGACCTGAAAAAAATTACTACTTAACATTTTAATTGTTCATGCTATCGTATACACTGCAATTGCAAAATTGGAGCCGAGAAGAAGTGAAGTCATGTCTGCTGCTTAGATAAAATTCTCAGAACACATGAGCACTTTCTAGTCCCCAAAATGTTCTAAAATAATGCGCATTAGAATCCTCCCTGTAACCATCCTCCCGAACTTAACTCTTAAGCGGACGCTTAGGTGGAAAGTCTTAACCGAAAAACCATTCTATTTAATTTCTAATTTTAAGGATGTATATAATACTACTCTTGGACTGCGGCTCATCCGAAATGATTCTACTGCTGTTTGGATTGAATTTTGCAATTTACAGCGTGCCCCATGAAAAGACGGGTCAGGGCTGTAACAAGCAATTCAAAATACTTTAGATAAAAGTGAAGAAAACAAACACGCGGTTAAAATTAAATAATTGAGTTTTACGTGCCAAGATCCCGATATGATTATGAGGCATGCCGTAGTGGGGGACTCCAGGTTGATTTTGACCATCTGGAGTTCTTTAACGTGCCCCTGAATCTAAGTACACGGGTGTTTTTGCATTTCGCCCCCATCAAAGTGCGGCCGCCGTGGCAGGGATTTGCTCCCGCGACCTCACCCTTGGCAGCGCAACACCAAAGCCTCTAAGCAACCACGGTGGGTCAAACACGTGGTATCGTTTAGCATAGTGTGATAATTCAAACATGATGCCTCACTTCTCGCTGAAACTAGACGAAGAACATTAGGGTCGCATTCGAGTGGCGCACTGCAAGTCTGGAGAGAGTGAGCCCGCCCAGTATCACACTCACTACTACTTCGCATCACCCGTGATTATAGCTTAAAAAAACACGCCTAGTGTTTGTTACACTCTAGCGTTGTATTCAACACTTCGATGTGTGGCGGTACTCCTTGCCCAAAATTTAAGCTTGCAACGCACATCGAGTACTCTAAAGAATTCACTATGCCATTACCGGTCCGGCTGCTTTTTGTTTCAAAAATGAACTTCGAAAAGAAAGAAACTTGAATGAGAGAGAGTGAAACATTTACTTCCTTTCGGCCTCCTGTCCGTGGCTACAAAATAAACTTGAGAAAACAGGTGACGAAATTGAAATCTAACACAACCAAAAACGCTTCGTATTACCGCTGCCTATGTCTCTTATACTCCTCAAAATCCACGCTGAGGCACTTGGCAGAAAAAGATGCTGTGAGGGATGTTTTACCTATATATTTGTTTCTCACATTGATGTTATCCGTAATAGTCGACTTTGGTTTTGAGCTCGCAAGTGTTTCTTCGTAACGTAGGAGCAAACTTGAAAAGACTTGTTGGTCAGGAGGCTCTGAACGCGCATGGCACATATTTAGGTACGTAGTGCTGTACCTCCATACGACAACTGCAGCGCAGGTCCTATCGTTTACATTGATAATAAATTTGAAAATTTACCTGGAAGGTAATACCCCCTTGAGCATCTATCATATTTGTAACCGAGCTGATAAATGTAATAAAATAGTTTGCATGTTTCTGGTCGCTTTCCACAGCCTCGTTCACTAACGATACGTCTACCGCACACGTGCTCTTATATCGGTCACACAACGCTGTGCCTACAACACTCTGCATAGTTTTTCTTTCGTTGAAGTCTTCTGCTGATTTGTGCTTCGAACGTCTTTTTTTCATGGGAACTGTTCGCAAACTGCTTAATATAGCGCATCTTTTCAACACAGGACATGAATGCCGAAATAAATGTTTTGCAAGTATTTAATTGTTCATATCCCAAATTCTTTTCTTTGCTCCATGACAGACTAACGTTAAGCATACTATGGCATACGAATCCGCAGCTGATAGGCCAAGTCTATGCTGATAGCTCTTGCGTGCGGACATAAGAAACTCGAGCTGTGCGGTAAAGCATTCCACCTTCTACTCACGATCCGAACAATCAAAGAAATATCGCAGGGATTATTGCATAGCTTACGTTACATAAGCGCACTAATGACTATCATCACAGCATTTTAAAGCAATGACTTGTAGTTATCAGGAATGAAATCTTGGATTTAAAAATTTGAAGGCCAAAAATGAATGAAAGTTAAGCAAATGATACAAACGTTTTGTGTGTTTTCATGCAAACGCATCTTTTGCTTAGCCTGAGCAAGTCTGAATTGTTCGGTGCCGGCGTGAAGTTCCGTATAAAGTCGAAGTGCAATAAGATCGTATCACACCCCCACGCGTTGTATGTTGCGGGTGCGAAGGAAAGCGTGCGACTGTAAGCCAAGATGGAATGCGGCTCTCGATGTACGCCCAATATTAGAGGTCACACAATAAAGGACGCGGGACGACGAGGCGGGGAGGGGGGGGGGGGGGGAGTGAGTGCGTGGTACTGTTATCGAGCGAGCGCTAGGCATGGAGGGGAGGGGCGAGGGAGCGCGCGTTTCCTCTGCTGGCCCGATCGTGGCAGCACATGGCTGTGCGCGCGGGTGAATGCCTACACCGCCCGCGCCCTGTCTTGGAAATAACATACGGAGGGTGCAAACGTTGGGCGAGCCGATTTGGCTGATGGTTGCGTGAGAGCGAGGCAGCAGAAGCATGCGCTGCCTTCTTCTCAGTGACTGTTCGCGATCGTTCAGCGAGATCTGTTCGTGTTCACCTTTGCGTGCGTGAAACCATGCTTGTTAATTTATTTGTAAACGAATCTTTACTGCACTTTATACGGCCTATGAACCTACAAACCTTTTTTTCGTGTTTGTGTCTCATACATTGCTATCGCTATCAATGCTTCGCCTTTGGGGTGAAACTGCGACTTTTTTTTATTTATTTTTCTCTGCTCTCAATAAAGACCTTTGTACACTCTATACTCCCCTTCTCAAAGCAGTTAGGAACGCAATGCAAATTGACTAACTGGTAACAGTGACAATCAGATGAAGAACGGCGACTGTCTGAAAGCAAAACAATGTACGCGTGAGAGTACCAACAGGATAGTAGAGTTTGGTCGGTGGGCAGGTTATCATTTTGTAAACAAATCAAATGAAAGTATTTACTTCAGTCATGGTGCCAAAAATTGTGTGCGTGATCTGTTTTTGTCAGTTCTGTCCAGCAGAGGGGGGGGGTAAAGGGAGACGTAGTTTGGGAGGGCTACTCTACTTTAGCCTTTTTATAAGAAAAGAGGACCTGAATGGCCGTACGCAAAAGCAACACGCAGTGACTGTAAAAAGAACAGCTTATTAAAAAAAACATGTGAAGGATAATCCTACCATATTGTCTTTCTTTGAAAGGAGTCTGCTGCAATTTGGAATAAAATTGCGCAACATTGATACATTTGGCAGTTCATCGTAAACCGTGACTAAAGTTGGTATGCAACTCGTTTCGTGTGCCGAATCGAATGTCAAACGGGTATGTTTACGTTCCTAAAGTATACACACGTAAGCGGGAATGAGACGAAAAGTTGAACAAAACACACTCGTGCCAGCGAATATGAGTAAGGATGTCGCAAGTGGAAACAATCAAAGGGCTCCCAAGTGCGGAGCATGTAAACGAGCGTGGAGAAAGCGGTGGCCGCTATCGGTGGTAATGCTATAATAGCAAAGACGGTGCAACAAATGGACCACACAGGCCTTCATGCACACACACCCTTTGTCGTGTTTTATTTTTGTGAGCATAGAGGTGAAGCTACGAGTGAGGAGTTTCACACTCAGACAACAGAAACAGTGCGAGTCACACGACGAATGAGCATAATACACACCGCAATAAGAGCGTTGACTTTGATGCAAGTGATCACGTTGACAATAAGCGCGTGACATTTATTATCAATCACAGAAGGAAGCAAATATAAATGCCGTAATTCATACTTCCACTTGCAATAAGCTATAGCGACATCCCATAAATTAAGTGGAATTTTACTTCGCTACAATAAAGAATGAAAACTTGTGGATACGCTATTTCATAGGCGTGCCTTGTTAATTCGCTGTAGGTTGTAATGAGGGAATATGAACATTTCAATATGAGCAATAAGAAAATGCTATTTCTTTGCAGCACCGCAACGTGCCCTATACTATAGCACCCCGCCCTTTTTGAGCCACACCGCATAAATACGTAATTGTTCGCTGACCTAACGCATAACAGTATTTACTTGAAGGATCCCGTACAAACGCGTCCGTGCCGCATGCATATTAAAAAGAAAGTGCAGTACCCTTGTAGATAAAGCAACGATACAGACACCCCAAGACATCAGAATATTCTCGAAAGCCGAGTTCAATTATGAGAATAGTGACAAAGAGCCCCCCAGCCATCAATATTGACACAATTTTGGAATCAAAGCATCGCTATGTTAACCCTTTGTAGGACGGCGTATATCCTTTTCCAGAACGTTCGATAATTTTTGCGTGATATGAATAAGTCAGGTGCTTAGATATAGTGTACAGTAGGTTCCATTTCTCTACACCATGCTGCTTATCTTAAAAGAATGCGGCACTTATTTTTCTCACTGAAACTAAATTGTCCTTAAAAAGTGGGGTGCATGGGCCCTATAACGTAAAACTATTCTAATATGTTTTTATTCCAATCTCCTGACGACGCCTCATGTGATGATTGTGGTAGCGAGGAGACTCTTCAACACCTTCTCTGTGACTGTCCTCGCTACAATTTACAGAGACGATCGCTCGAAATCGCGATAGCGCTATTCGACAAAAGACCTCTAACACAGGAACTTATTTTAGGATGCCGAAATCACAAACCATTGCAGCGGAGGGCGACGAGGGCATTGTTGCACTTTTTAAGGAAACAGAACTGGACAGGCGGCTGTATACCCTGAACAGATATGTATAGTGCTGCAAGTGCTACTGTGCTCTACGGCGATGGTATGCAGTGACAGTGACCGACTGTGATTGCATGCCTATGCTCCTTTTCTTTTTGTCTCTGCTTTGCTATCACATTACCTCCCGCTCCCCTCTCTCCCTAGCGTAGGGTAGCGAACCGGATCTACCCATCTGGTTAACCTTCCTGCCTTTCCCCATTCTTTTCTCTCTCTCTCTCTCGCTCTCTCCTGATGTCAAATTTGCGTAACCGCCGACGCAAGCATCGGGCGGTAACCCGCAGGGTTGTCTGAACAGACCAATCGAACGGTCTCCTCGTTTACAGGAGGTCATTTTTGTTTGCTTTAAAAACGAATAACGTTGCCTACACTGAGTGGCTTGTTTTATGTAATTGGCTGACAAGAGGCGAGGAGCACGCTTAAGTGGAGAGGGATTCGATGGGGTCGTGCCAGTGCACTGAAAACCGATAACCGCATGAAGAGGGTGGTGCCGGCGTCTGCGATTGGTCCGCTTTCCCTTACTTAGCTTGCGGTGGCTTGTCTAAAATTGCGGCGGCATGCAACGCATGGTTAAGAATGCCACTAAAACTGATCCTCAGCAAAGAGGAGTTGGCAGAGCGAGGTAGTAAACGTGCCGAAAGTGCTCGATAACATTACACAGCCACGCTAAATATTTTGTTGTACGCAAATAAACCCATGCTCTCCGGCAGGTGCGAGTAGCCAGTGCCCAAGCGATCGGCGGCAGCCATCTTTTATTCCTTTCGGAACGAGGTAGCCTTCGCTTATTCAGAAAAAAACTCAGTTTTGTTCGGAATGCATGTTTAACGCGTACACGTCACTCTGACGCGGTGAGTTTTCGCGGCTTTGTGACGTCGCGTAACCGGCAGGTGCAGTGGTTGCAGGTCGAAAGCTTTTGACGAAATATAGCTGAGGGCCAATGGCGAAAAGACGTGGAATCAGAAATAACTCAGTGGGGGTGGTTAAAAAAACGTTTTGACCAATCGCAGAGGGTTAATTGATTGCAGCATTCGAAAAGTTTGGTATAACTTTATGTTATAGCGCCCCATATGTCGGCTTGACCCTATAGGGTCACGAAGCAAGATTACTTCTGACTACTTCCCTTGTGAACCACTCTTGAAATATTTTGTGTGGTATAAGTAAATGAGGTGCTCATAAGTAGTTTGCAACAAATTACATTTCTGCATAACAAATCTTTCATTTTTAAAAAGTGGGAGAAATCTATCCCCCTGACACTTCGTTGCTTTTTCGAAAAGTTGGGTCTAACTTGTTCCACTTATCTTCGAGGGCCTCAATGAAAAATTACCTGCAACTCCTTCTCTAGTAAAACGGACCAAACAATGAACGACGGACCAAGTGGAACAGCGGACGCCATAAACAAATTGCTTGTGCACAGTTTTTCCCAGAGTGACAAATAGCAACGGCATCATCGCCTTTCAGCACGTGCAAGCTATTGCAGGCGCATTGACAAGAGTGAGCTTTGCGGGCTAGCTATCACCCCAAGATACAAAAAAGGGAGCTTAATGTAAGCTATAGGTGTAAATCTCAATGCAGAAAAGATGGATAACTTATCACTCATCTTGAGAACGTTTTTATAGCGAGAAAATGTGTGGCCAAACTCAGAAAGCGTGCAAAAACAATGCAAAAGAATGTTTAGATTTTGCACGCCTGTCCCCTCTTAGTAGTAGTTAGCACCCCTTTTCAAAGGTATTGTCGCATGAAGTGTTAAACCTCTAGACAGAAAGCAGCACCAAACAAATTAGATCAACACGCCTATTTGCTGTTGAGAAGCGTTTTCGCGCACATGTTAAAGTGGGACGTGTATGTCTCACTGTTCGGCCAATTGTTAGCATGACTGGCATAGCATTGACGATGAAGAATAGAAGAACATAGTTGAATAGTAGGGGCAAATATGCGCTATTTGTACACTATTCGAATAGACTGAACCAAAAGTCGTGTGGTGGCGCTGCAGCTGCCAGCGCTGGTCTAACCTATAAGTGTGCACAGCTTTTGTGTGTGGGCTTGCACACGAGAGAGGAGATTGGCTGCCGCGAATCTAGCACTGATAATTGGCTGTATCTACTCACGGTGTGACCACTTTGATCTGGGAGCTTTTGTAGTCAGGAGGACGTTAGCCCAACTCACGGAACGAAAGCATAAGCCACAGCGGAAGACTGCGGCTCATGCATTGTCATAAGGAGGAAGAGCGCGATAGAATAAAAAAAAAGAAAGGACGCGGCGGCGGGAAAAGAACATTAGGGCGAACGTCCGCCTACAAAGGTAAAAATACGCCCCGGCGTTACAGTTGGCCGAACCGGCGCTGCGGACTCCCGGAACTGGAGCAGTGGCCACGTTGCTTTCTTCTCAGATGCCGGGTGAGGTCGATGTACCGAGACCTTCCGTTAGGAGAGTGGGTGAAAGTCGAAGGGTTCGCCTTGTGCCACTGAGACCACATGCTTTTGTGCGCCCACAGAGGCAACCGGACAGCGTGCACTGTCACTCCACTGACGAAGAAATGGAGGCCATCAAGTTCCCTTCCGGTCACAGGTGAGCACACTTTCGCACCAGTGGCGAGCACGCGTTATAGGACGTTACGTTCGTGCGAAAAAAAGCAACAGAAAAGTAACACCAAACTCAGACAGCAAGGTTTTGTCCGCTGGTGTGTAGGCGTAGAGAAAGCTGGTGCCGAAATGAGAAACAGTTTTCATCGGTCGAAACTGTAACTTGGCAGTGGTCCTTGGGTAAATAAAATATATTTCTCCACTTAGCTAGGCAGCGCCCACTATGCTACACTTATACGCCAGTTTGGCGCCATGTGTACGCAAGTTTGTACACCCAAAGATGATTTGATTCTCCTGAAGTATAAGGGGGAGGGGGGACCGCGTTAATTTCTGACATAACCGTCGGTAAGGACATGAGTATAATCTATGTAAGCTGTTACCACCGGAAGTACGACAAAATTCAGTTATGCAGTGAGTCCGATATACGACGCGAAGCCTTGAGGGAATAGTGTCACGTTGTATTGACGGTGAGCAACAAGACAGTGTCAAAACTGTGCATTAAAGCCTGACCCTCTAGTGGGCTAGCACGTGCCCAGGAAAGCAGGCAACGCTCAAATAACAGCGATAGCGCCGAGCCCCGTCGTCCTTTGTCGATCCTTATCCACAAGTCAAGTGCATTGGCCATCGACACATGAACACATGACTCATTCCTACGTTCCTGTGTAATCGCTGGTACTCACGTAAGTTTGAGAATGTACGGCATTATTCATGTAACGTGCGCAATCTGGTTAGGCGATTCTCGTTTTGCTGTAGAATCATCAACAACACTAAGGAAATTTCGGATGCATGAAAGCGTGTCTTACGCCGAGTGTTAATTATGTAACAGTGGTTAGCCGGTGAAAAATGACCACCGAAAAAAAAGCTAAACAGTATGTGCGTGACAAGATGGTCCCAGACGCTTCCTTACTACGCGGAATGGTTGCGAGTGCGCGTAGTCGACGCATCATTTGTGCCAGGCTGTGACCTTACAATGTTCTCCACTGACTGAAAAGCAGAGGTGAACAAGCGCCGGCACTACTTCATGAACTGATTCATCTGCAGGAGTCTATTCCTTAAAGGGACTGCCAACTGCCCCGAACGTGTCATGAGATGTTCGTCGAATAGAAAAGACCATAATTTACAGTGATATCATTGAGAATTCCGTTCGCAATTGAAGTGTCGAATTATAATTCAATACTCGCACATAAATTCGCAAATAAGGGTAAATCGCGCCAACTGATGGTGAAGCCATGGTACTTCAGATGTAGTCAATGAAATTACTAATGAAACGTCCACGCCAACAAGCGGCACTGCTTTTGTGGCAACGAGTGGAGCGGCGAAGCCGTGTCTCCCCTCACTGCATGGCAGTGCGCACGAGTGCTTTTGTTCGCGCGCAAGTAAGCGAGTGAGTACCACGAGTTCTGTGGTCTCTCTCTCTGTCATTCAAAATGTCGCGGACTAATTGTGCCGGGAATGGGTGCCAGCACTGCAATAATAGCACTACTGGAGTGTCGTACCTCCTTGATTGCCTTGGCTAAAATGAAAGCCTGGCGCATGCAGCCAGCAAACGCTTGGCCTTTGATTTCTGTTACTTGGAGGAAGCCGTCACTGAGGAGCAGACGTGGACACCACCCATTGTTGAAGAAAAAAATTCAACATATAATAAAACTTCAACCGCAACGATATCGCTTGATAAGCAAACTATTGGGCTCTTGCAGCTATGACCACACTTGTCTGCTTTCCCACCGATGCCGACGTATAATCACTATAGCACTCTCATATCACTGTTTCCAGCCTGTTTTCTGAGCACGACAGCATCCTCAATACAGATGAAAAAATTCTGATAAATGTCTCACGCCATTTTCCGCGTTACTACTGCATGATTGAATGCTAAGACTGGTAAGCTTTCTGTTGCATTAAAAAAATCACAGGCCTGCGCGGCACACCCAGTACAGCCACAGCGTAAACTGGCGCACCGTCTCAATAGAAGTCCCTACAGCAAATTGAGTGAAGATGGTAACTGCAAGTACAAAGTTTGTGAAAAGTAGTGAGGTTTGTCGCGAAGAAGCTGCCGGGCAGCATTTTCGGTAGTACGTACTTGAGAGTTTGGGCACCGAGCCGCATTTTCGGCAGTACGCACTCGACGGTCCTGGCAGCGAAGCTGTCGGGCTGCAGTTTTGTCAGCACGCACTAGAGGGTCTTCGCGGCGTAGTCTTTTTGCGTGCTTTTTTCGAGAACAAACTGAACTGTCCTGCCGACGTGGACGGTGGCCTGCGGCTTGTGCAGCTCTCTGCATAATGGTGTGCTGAGCCTCACGTTGCTTGGCTGAAGCTGCGCTCGCGGCTCTAAAAGTCGTTTCTTCAGCAACGGTTCGCACTTTGCGAGGAGGCGCCATAACGTGAACCGAAAAGATTACACGAGTATCAAGACTATGCGGTGCTAATGTCACATTCCACGATACGTGGCGCGATACGATGCATGCCTCTAAAAATCGAAGGACGAAAGCCTTAGTCAGCAGGATCTGTAGCAAGATCAGACTCTTAATACCTCGCACTAGTCACTTCTCTTGGTTCGCTGTCTCCTAAATGCTTATCTCTTACCGTCATCTTCCTTACCTGATTACAGAAGCGCCATTTTTTCTCCCTTTCAAAGAGAATGGAAATGCATGCATTAATTATGTAAAAGTTAATCACTCGTATAATTAGGACTTTATGCGCACCAGGATATGCATATGGGATGCAAATTGTACACGTACGTATCTTTTTCGTATACATCTCTGTAATCTTCTTTTTCTTCTTTAAACCTTCTCTATTTACCTTCTTCAACTGCACAACCAAGTGATATCTCATCCGCCTTGTCCAATCTTTCATCGTCTGTCACATTACTTACGTTGCGCCCTTTCTCAACTGGTACAAAGCTGAAAAGACTAAACTGGACATTATCACCAGAGGAGCCTATAAGCAGGCCTTAGGACTACCAAACCACACCAGCACGGAACTTCTACTACAATTAGGTATCCACAGCACGCTAGACGAGTTAATCGAAGCCCAACGTCGATCCCAACTAGAGCGGGTTACCCTAACGGAAACGGGCCGCAGCATTCTAAACAAGCTTAATATCACCTACCACCGTCAACATGGAGACAAACACCCAATACCACGCGACATTCAGCAATGGATACACGCCGACCCTATTCCGAAATACATGCACCCAGACTACAACAAAGAACGCAGGAAGGCACGAGCTACCTCTCTCATCAAAGCTTATGCCAACACGGCGGGCGTCACCTTCGTTGACGCAGCTGAGTACTAAGATGGACGGCGCTTTGCGGCGGTTACCACGGCAGGCGGCTTGCTCCGACATGCTGCCAGCATCGTTACCAAAAATGCCGAGACGGCCGAGGAAGTGGCCATCGCCCTGGCCACTCTTGACCCAGCTAGTCACACCATACTGAGCGATTCTCGCGCAGCAATCAACAACTACATCAAAGGTCGTATTTCTCAGCAATCACTCCGTATCTTACGACAAGCCCCGCATTCGCCTGGAAATCAAATCGCCCTCGTCTGGATCCCAGCACACGCCGGCGTTGTCCACCCGCACCTCACCAACCTCAACGAGGTCACACACTCCGTAGCACGAGGACTAGTCAACCGTGCCGGAGACGGTGCTGGTGAAATCATTTTACCTCGCAAGAAGAACCTTCCCCACCCCTCACTGCAAGTTAAACAGGGCACAGCCAACCACCCTTCGCCTGTTACAGACGAATACATACCCCTCCCTCACACGCTATCACATTATATACCCCGACATCTACCCGAGCCAGACGTGCAAGGTCTGTAAAACTGAATCAGCAACACTCCCCCACATGCTATGGGAGTGCAAACGTCAATACCCAGACCTTAATCCCGTGACCCTCTCGTCGAGATGGCACGCCGCCCTGCGCAGCTCCCATCTCGACGACCAACCCTGGGCGACCCAGCAGGCCTACGAAGCGGCGAAGAGGCAAGACCTCGACGTCCCATCGTGGGAGGCTAGGCCCAGCCGACTGAACTGCTGGTGCTCATTAAAGTTCACTCTCTCTCTCTCTAACTTCTTCTCTAAATAAAAGCTTACAGATCTCCATAATCTTCTTTTTCTTCCTCAAGACAACTCTATCTACTTTGTACCTCTACCTGCGGTATACCGATGCGGTGCTAATGATGATGATGATGATTTATTGGCATCCCCTTTGAAACGCAGCATCTTGATATGACAAGTGACTCGATAGGATGCTAATGATGGTGAAGCTGAGGATTTATTGGCACCTATCTAGCTTGAATAAATCAGGTAGACAATATGTTTTTTCTAGCGTTGTTTAATACATCTCCTTAACCTTCTTTTTCTTCC
The DNA here is from genome assembly GCF_023375885.2 of Dermacentor andersoni. Classification (NCBI taxonomy): domain Eukaryota; kingdom Metazoa; phylum Arthropoda; class Arachnida; order Ixodida; family Ixodidae; genus Dermacentor; species Dermacentor andersoni. The sequence continues at coordinate 66,925,079 of NC_092817.1, read as the reverse complement.
TCAAACCTTCTGATGTAAGAGTGCGCAACTGCAGTGAAAAATGTGCACGTATCGACGCTATGCGGCGCACATGTCCCATCGTGCGTCCCCTCGCGCGCTACGACGCGTTTATAGGACCCTTTTCCGCTGCATGCTAGCAATCGCTGGCGTCGCTCAGTGGTGGAGCAGCTGACTGCTACGCAGCAGGCTCGGGTTTGATCCCAACGGGAACTGGATACATTTTTGTGTCATTCCCGGCGATAGCTGCTAAGCACACCGGACACGTCGGCGTCGGGGGACACCACTGCTAACCGAAACGGCTATTGGAATGAGCCTATAACATCTTACGCTGTAAAACGGGTACCGTTAGAAGTGGTTGTCAGTCCCTTTAAACTACAATGTATAGCTGTGCTGTAGGAGGCGTGAAATAGGCAATTTTCGTAAAACTGTATTTGTAAAAGTTGCTAAGGTAAAGCACTGCTATAAAGCATTATTTTCATGCATCAGATATTGACCACGAAGCTTCACTTCCCATGAGGTTACTCAAAACTTCATGACTGGGGAGAACCAATGAAACAGAAAAATGTCGTATCACTTCATCATTTGTTTGGCGGCATCAGTAACAGCTCGAACAAGCGTGTTGAAGCTTGACGGGCTCTAACTTACCGCTCGAACTAACAACCTTCAGAACTGCAACCATTCGATGTCTATGAGAAAGAAACTTAACGTGCAAAAAATATGTGCTTAGAAACTCGCAGCTTGGCAAACTATATCTGCGACTTTCTAACCAGAAGGGACACTGAAAACAATTGCTGTACGTAGTCAGATTTGGCCGTGATGCTCCTTCAGAAACTCAAGCAGCGTCTCTTTTTTTTTTTTCTTTTTCATGAAATAAAAACAGCTGTTAAGCAAAAAATTTCCTTCGAAAGCCGAAGTTTCTTAAAAAGCGGAAGGAAGAGTATATGCGCGTAACTTCTCAGTTATTTATTTTATTCATTTTATTTTATTGCGGGTAAAAAAACATACACAAATAAATAACGTAGCAGCAAGAAATGGTTCGTGATTACAGCAAAATTGATTAGTTATTTGTATCCGGGAGTGATGATGCCTGATAAGGCCGTACGAAACTTTGGGTTGTCCTTGATTGCGACAACTGCACCGGAAAGGTGGTTCCATTCCTGAGAGGTCCTAGGAATAAATGATTCGTTACAGGTTCTGGTGCGGCATTGAATGATTCCAACCTTATGGCTATGATAAATGGGAGAGTAAATGTAGGTAGGTGATGATATAAGATTATCGCGCAGGTAGGAATTGGGAAAATACAGTTTATGAAATAAAGTAAGGCGAAAGCACTTACGCCGGGCTGAGAGAGGAGCAAGCAGCAAAGAGTTTTTCACGGCAGTTACGCTTGATGTGCGGCTGTAATTGCTATGAATGAAACGTGCGGCATTGTTCTGGATTAGTTCAAATGATTGAATGAGTGTTTCAAGGTACGGGTTCCAGATGGATGAGGCGTACTCCATTTTACTCCTAATAAGTGTTTTGTATAGTATTAATATTAATGATGTAGGGGCAGAACAAAAATTTCGGCGAAGATAACCTAGCATGCGATTAGTATTGCTAATTACGTTGTCGATGTGCAACGACCAGGAAAGTGACGAGGTTATGTGGACGCCTAGGTATTTATAGGAGGTTACGACCTCTAGGGGAGTATCATTAAGGTAATAGTTCGGCGGAGGAATATTGCTGCGAGTTACACGCATACATTTACATTTAGTTACGTTAAGTTGCATTAACCATACGTCACACCAGTTCGAGATAGCGTTTATATTGTCTTGTAAGAATTTGTTATCAGATTTTTCCGAGATTTCACGGAGGATAACACAGTCATCTGCGAAAAGGTAAATATTAGAACAAACGTCATTGGGTAAATCGTTAATGTAAATTAAGAAGAGAAGAGGGCCTATAACTGATCCTTGGGGCACACCAGAGTCTACAGGATTAGATGGGGACATATGATTGTTTGACACAACATACTGTGACAGATTAAGGAGAAAATGCTCAAGCCATGCAAAAAGGTTACGATCTATATTAAATTTACTAAGTTTAAATAAAAGCAATTTATGACACACTTTGCCGAAGGCCTCGGCAAAATCAAAGAAAACACAGTCTGAGAATGACCCTTTGTTGAGAATAAAATGAAGCCTGTGAGTAAAAGAAAAAAGTTGAGTCTCACAAGGCAAGTTTTTTAGGAAGCCATGTTGCGCTCTTGTGAAAAATTAATTATTCTCTAAGTGCTTTGCTAAATGTGAGTACAAGATATGTTCAAGAACTCTCTCGGAAGTTCTCGCAACATTTTGTCATTTTCTTTCAGAATAGAAACCTGCCAACGTACACTGGGTTGAATGTTCTATTATTCCTATACATTACGTAAGAGTTTATAACTTTGAATATTTAGCAACCACGGGTGGCCTCAAAAGCACGAGGTGTTACATCGTGCGGCTTAAACAACACCCATGGGATGGGCATCCGTTGTTCTTACTTTTGTGCTTTTCCCTGGCACTTTGATGCCATTTCGGCCCATGGCTTCAACCAATTAGCTTCAACTAAAAAAAAAGCACTGGTTGACGCAAACAGGATACGAAAAGAAGTGACGTCATCTACGTGAGAAATTAAGGCAGTACCTTCTGACTACCACTCCACACTTAACTATCCATTTCACAGAAAAGAGAGAGCCGTGTGAAAAGGACAATGTATCCCACTTAACCTTCTGCCCTTGCAGCCCTACGCTCATTGTTCTTTACGGAGGTCAGTTCTTCAAGATCTCTTGACTTACTAGGGCTGCTCGCGTGATTCACTTCACGTACCCTTCCCCGCTATGACGTTCTGCCGACAGGAAAAGTAGGGTGAACAAAGCAGCTCGTTTTCATACAATAATATCAACCTTCGTTCTATCCGTGTCAAGAGAGGGCGGCGAAAGGAGAAGCGAGAAGCGGTGACGTTTCCGTGCATTCATTGTGACGTTCTTTTTTCTTAATTCTACCTAGTGACAAATGCTGTTAAGTTTCAGGCAGGACGGAACGCGTAGCCTAACATTGTTGCGAGGACGCGCAGGCGCACTGCAAGGTTTCTGAAATTGGGCCCCATCTCTCCAAATTCGTTCTTTTCAACAAAGCCTAGCAACAAGTACGTGTCTTGTCCACTAAAAAGCGGCGAAATTGGAGCTACTTGTTCACGATCGCAGGTAAGCAGTCCTTTCGGCATGGAGTGGAGAAATTTCTGATGCGTTCGATTCAGACTTTTCTACGTCACGTGTGGTATAAGCGAATATTTAGATGACTGTGCTTTTCGGCATGATGTGAACGATCTTGTTTTTTGTGTGCATAGTTCAAAGCGTGTTACGTGGTCACTTTGAGATTAGGGAAAGGAGTAAGAAAGGCTCTCGGCATGACACGACGCATTTCCCGACACATAACTTCTAGGGCAGTTCCCGATATCCATCCCTAAAGAATGCCACTGCGAGATATATTCAAGCAACAGTGATTCGCCTTAGCTGCAATAGCGATTTATTCGAATTGCGGAGTGCAGCAGCAGCAGTCATACGACATGATAACTGAATTAACTGAGAGCAGGTGAAAGGCCATTGCAGTTCTTATATTTGTATAATTTTCTAGTCCAATCAAATTCTTAATTTGTTACATGCTAAGGCTCTAAACATCGTACTCTAACTTAGCAGTTCGTCCGCTCTTAGTGCAGTCAGACTTTCTAGCTAAATTCAGTCTGGGTGTGAGCTATGCATGACATAAGTCTTTACTATTTGTTTTTGAGGAGTTAGCAAAATAGACGCCGTGTGATACGGCACTGCAATACATATTGAAAGATGTCGTCCTTTCGACTTGTAAGTGTACCCGGCCCTAAACTTCTTAATACGTGCTTCCTGCGGCAGGCTGACGTAGTTTATTTTCAGAGATTTCGGTCATTTTTCGAGCCCGAGCAGCTCCCTAGAATTGGCTTTATGCAGTACGTTTGCATTTTATTGCTTCAAGTACGCCAAGTTCCCTGAATATTGACTATACTTACGGTGAGCAGAAACAATAAAAAGAGTATTTACTGCACTAATTTCCTCAAGCTTGCGAAATGAGCTCTAAAAGTTAAGCTGTATTGTGCGCAGGTGTAAGTGAAAATAACGCGATGTAATTACGGCCATTTTTACATCATGCATCACTGTTGGACACAGCTGCCTTGTATAAAAGATTGTTACTGCATTAGATTTTCTTTATTCTAGGACTTCTTTCTAAGTTACACAAGTTATATAGCTCCAGTCCGACATTAACTTATAATTATTTGGAGCTGTAGCTAGGCTTGGGTATGATCACCGAACTACAATATCATCGCAGCATGGCGCGACATATAAATGGACCTGAAGCTACTACGGGCAATTGCAGCATAATGAAATACGCTAACAATTAACTCAGACAAAGCTGAGTAGGTAGGGTGAGGAGTTGTACATAGCGTAAGCGGCTCGGGCTCCTCCCATTCGCCAAGTCATTTGTAGCTCAATCCAAGGCCTGTTGGTGTTCTTGATTTCTAGTTCGGTAAACGGTGATTTGACACGCATTTTTACGGTTATGAGTTCTTCTAAGGTCAAATCTCCGGACATTATTCACTAGTAGAAACTAGAAGAACAACGTTAAAGTTATCAAAATAATTCACTGCTGGTACAATTGCAATCGGTCGTAATTAAAAACGGTGTCTGTTCTTTGATTATTTTCCTCAGCATTTTAGCGAACACGACTATGTTCGAAAATGTGTATAAAAGTATCCAGAGAGAAGACTACTTCTAATTCAATTCAGATACATCCGGAAAAAAAATCATAATGAAATATTCTATTGTTTCGAGCTATTTCTTGAAAATCTGCAGGAAACCGCAATTTATAACTTAATACAGCCAGAAATTACTGAATTAAAGGTGCCGACATGTGTGAACGAGACGAGGAAGTTAATCAGGTGGTTCTATGAGAACCTAATTTAATCTTATCCCGTTTGCAGGTTCGGGCGAACAAGTATGGCTCTCAGCCTCCAACCCAAAGTGTGGCTAGACAAGCTCCACGCCATTTCTGATCCTAGGACCCGAGACTACCCGGTAGTCTTGAATCCATTCTTCGTCACCCTGATGCTCGTCGCCTACCTCTACTTCGTCAAGGTCGCCGGGCCGAGATGGATGAAGAACCGAGAACCCTTTCAAATCACAAACATCATCCGCGTGTACAACATCGCCATGGTTCTCGTGAACATCGTGGCCATCTTCGTGATTCTCATTCCCACGTACCTGCCCGGAGGCACGTACAGCCTGCTCTGTCAAGGACTGACAGGCAAATCGCCCGAGCATCACCTTAAGTACTACAAGTACGGCTGGATCCTGGTTGCGTGGCGATACGCGGATCTCTTGGACACCGTCTTCTTCGTTCTGCGCAAGAAGTTCAATCAGGTGACCCAACTTCACGTCATCCACCACACCATCGTGGTCATCAACATCTGGTTCTACACGCGCTTCGCTCCCGAGGGTCAGCCGGCGCTCGGTCTAGCACTCAACATTTTCGTGCACATCATCATGTACATGTATTACTTCCTCGCCAGCTTCGGAGCCCGCATGCAGAAGTACCTGTGGTGGAAGAAGTACCTTACAACGATGCAAATCGTGCAGTTCCTCATTATCATCGTGCACATGTCCATACCGCTTTTCGTCGACTGCGGATTTCCAAGGCGAGTCGTGCACATAGCGAACGCCCAGACCTTCCTCATCCTCTGCTTGTTTATAAACTTTTACCTTCGGTCGTACACGCGTTACAACAACAAATCAAAAGCTGACTCGGAGTCCTCAACCAGTGCTATCACCAGCACCCGCACACTCAGCAAAGAAGAGAAAAAGGAATAGTGAGAAAAAAGTGATTGTTCACTTCAATCTATGCAGCCGTTCAATGACTTTTGAAATACTACTCTACAAAGTTTGGTTGTTCCTATGTCAAAATAAAATCATCAGTTGTGTGTACATGGCAAAGACACATAGTCCATTGGCTTTCTTGTGATTCAGCCGAGCTGAGATACCTTTATCGTCTATGCTGGTAATAAGTGAGATGATCAATTTACTTTGTAGTCAACATCAAACGCAAAAACTGCGAAGAAACGAAGAGAAGTTAGTGGCAGGTAAGACAATGAACCATGGTAAGAAGATGTTTCAATCATATTTAGTTTCGTACAGTTGTAGATCAAAGGTGACATTCTCAGCATGGTACCTCGTAACAATGTCTACAGGCACTTGCTTCGGTAATCTACTTCAGCGAGAATCAAGTAGTCGCTCTCATGAGTTCTGTATTGACTACTGAAAATTGTCGCGATATTGTTCTAATGTTGTCAAGCTGCGGAAGTAATGTGATTCAACGTTATGACTAATGATGACTCCACGCAATACGTGGCTGCTGCAAAGCCTCTGCAAGCCAAGCTGTTCGCCTGAAAAAAATATCATCCAGTACGGACCCTCGCCTTCGCTGTCGCCTTGGCATTCTCTTGCGCTCACCTCAATGGCCCTGTTCCAATAGCGGTTCAATAAAAAATTAATGTAGCTATTTTGAAAAATATTTCACAAAATCTAAATAAGTTCTGAAAGTGTTATGGGCTGCCAGACCTTACTGTTTCGTGTCCTTTACGGCTAGTGCAAATGTCGCCATTGAACCAGCCTGGCGGGAACTGAAGTCTTGCCAGCATCAGCCTGTTCTTTTTTTCAGGCAGCAAGGTCGCACTGTAATTGCTGCAACGCGGGTTGTCTCTTGGCAATTGCATTCAACGTACGTTACGTTCTGCGAAATAATTACTCATGATAAGCTTTACCATTGTTTTTGAGTGGTTCGGGGGGAAAAGTATGGTGCGAGGAGACGAAGCAAGCTCGCTCTTTTATTTCGCCGCCTTCCTTTTGCATCTTATTTCCTAGTAACAAACGTAACGCCACCTTTACTCGGAGATGTACCAACATCCACTACAGAGTGCGGGAAGCAGCTCGAAGTATTGCACTACTGTTGGATGCGACAGAGACGGGAACAGCTCTAAGCCATGTGGGTATCATACTGACCTGTACCACGGGTTTTTGGAAGCTTCCTTAGACGGGTTGGTTGGCACAGACCGAATTGGGGAGGAAATGCCCGTTGAAATCGAAGGAAGACGAACCTTTGGAAGCAGCACGAAACTTCTCGGACAAGAAACGAAAAGATGGCACTCCAGTGCTTTCAAGACCCCACAGTTTTTATCAAGTGCAGGGCCAGCTTCACGTCTTGACTTTGTGGTGTACAGAACCACAGGAGTACATGTGCAAGAAGTACATCGTGATGATACTTTCTCGACAACACAAATGGAGCCATTTCTCTTTAGCTTGTACAATGACTGTTCTTTGGGAAATTGTAGACTCCCGACTTGCTAGGCTATTGACCTGCGCTGTCGAGATTCAAATAGGCTAGTCATTGAGGGTAAGGAGAAAAACTAAGAACGAAGGCCAAAAGAGCCAAGTAGGACTGAACAGCAGTGGCGTAGCTAGGTCGTTTGGCACCCGGGGTCCATAGGTCTGCTGTCACCCCCCCCCCCCTCCGGATGCCGTCAGGAAGGCGAGGATATCGAAAATTTCCAAGAAGTAGGGATGGGGGGGGGTGATGTTTCAGCATCACCACAGCCGCCTTGGATACTGTGCATGTCCCCCTCTCCTTTGCTTTCGTTAATGTAGCAGGTATACGCGCTGTTTTATTTTTCGGACCAAATAACACAAGGCGCTGCACTGATAACTTGCAATACGCGCATTTGCACATCTCCTGTCAGACTGTAAAGCTTCGCAGACAATATAGATAGGGAAGCATGGAAAATATGGCTCACAAGCTACAAAAACATTTTAATAAAGTTTTAATTAGCGATCTTAGAGGCAATATTTGCAATATTGCATTCACAAAACTGAAGCCCGACAGTCATATGTTGCCCAACAACTCCACAAAGGTCGTCGTAGGTACTACGGCGGGCAGTATTTTGGCCGTGGACAGCCCTGAACCCAAACGAAAATAGTGTCAGCGACACTTGTCTCCCCACGCTGTTAGAAAAAGCCACCCACCTACTTCCCTGCTGTGCGGGCGCTGATATGACAATTACGAGTTCTGTTCATTCTGATCCATTAAGCCTCTCTTTATTTGCTGCTATTGGCAAACGTGATTGTCCGAGCTGTGATGCCGCCACAAGGTTGGGAACGGAATAGAGCACGCTTCGCGTCGATTCCAGCCGTCATCATGTAAAAGAAAAAAATTGGAGAAGGCTGCGATGAAGCCCGTGCCAGCGTAAGGTTTCGCTACTGTTGGTCTGCACTCGCGGCACTCTTAAAACGGTTGCACCATTGCGGTGTATATTTGCCCCACAACGATAATCGTCATTTGCCTAGCTTGTGTTTTCTTTCTTCAAAACTCGGCGCTCGCTACTTTCCTGTCGAGAATGCTGTGTCACGTTGATAACGCGCAAGCCATTCGTGACTTGCAAGTACGAGGCTGGCAGCGTTAAAGAAAATGTCGCCATGAAAGATGACTATTATTGTTGTGGGACCAGATAAGCCACAAAAGGTGATTTTTTCTTTAAGCGAATGGAGAAGATAGAGAGATCGACGTCACTGTCGTACTGTTTCATATTTCCTTCGGTACTGTCATACTGGGCCGACTGCAGTGCCAAAGAACTGCAGGCTGCAGCACCCAAGAGGATTTTGTTTAGCGAAGTTTTGTTGAGTTAATAATATGAGCCTGGGTGCTAAATTCCCGAATTACAATGTTTCCTCTATAATTGCTAAGGAGTTATTTAAGACATCCTATGTTAAGATAGCCCGGACTGAACGGAAGACGGACCCAAGAGCCACATCGCCAGACTGTGTGTTTAGCGACGCCCGCTCCCAAGATCAGCGCACCGCACATGACACATTCCGCTAAGGCGATTAGTCTAGCGAACGCTTCGCGAATTAATTTTTTTAGCGCGCACATTCGTGCAATTATTACGTAGTGTGTTGGTAAAGCTGCAGCTGACAATTCCGTGGCACTACACAACTGGCACATCGGGTACATGAGCTCGGGTTGCTGCTCCAGTCAAGCCGGCGGAAATAGAAGGTTCTTCAGACATATATGACCCCCCCCCCCCCCCCAACTGGCACACAGAGCGCTATTGCCCCCACCCCCCACCCGCCCCTCGTTATTACGCCACTGCTGAACAGCCATATAAGAACCTAGCTTGCCGTGGTATGGAGCAGAATATATGTCGCGATATTTTCTTTTAAAAAAGCAGGCTGAAGTCACGCCTCGTCTTTTATAGCTGCCTTGAGGAAAAGGTGATATCGTTGTCTGGCAAACCACAGCGTGCATGTTGGCGAACGCGTAGCCAAAGCCGTGTGCACATCCAAATGTGACTGATTGCATTTTTGTTCTTGCCGCGGCGTGTTCATGTGTGAGCTCTTCCGTTCAACTTCGTGTGTGATTTATTTGTGATCAATTTGCTGTGATAGCACTAAAATAAATTCATATACTAGACCACTCTAACTCATCGCTCTTCATAGCTCGGAGCTATGTATCTAAAACGATGCCCGGGTAACACTGTTCCTGTTCTTTTTTTTTTTTCGCCAGTCATTGGAAGTCAAGCTGTCTTATACGAAAGGCTCGCCCTAACACTTTGCGTGAGCTCCAATAAATAGCTCTGTCAGTGCCTATATTGCTGTAATTTATTTGGAGTATGTTGCGAAACATGTTGTCTAAGGGAGATTAGCCTGGTTGACATAACACAAATTCAGTGAGGTTTATACATTTTCACTTCTGTACTACCCTTATGTAGTGATGCTGATAACACTGAAAATGAGCACCTGCTACAACTAAATGTAATTTCAGCACTGCGTATGAAGTTTGGGTATTTCCAGAAAATATGGGAAGCAGGCCATTTGTGGCTATGCGGAGCTGAAGAAGCTCGTGTCCGGTGTGACGATGGCGATGGGCAGCGTGATGCTTCCATGAAAACAGCGAAAAAGGCGCAAACGGCATCATCCAGCCATCTGGGTGGCTGCGGCGGAATCCACCACCTCTAGCCGCAGCAAAAAAAAAAAAAAAAGCATGAAAACGATGGTCTTTGTCAGGACTAACTATACTGATGCGACGCAATTGGCATTTTCCATAAAACCGCGAGAATGGCCCGCAACCAAACAGGGGTGATGCCGGACGTGAATGCAGAACCGACGCGTTCCATCCTCCTTTGTGGCCGCGACGGCAAGATATCATTCGAGAGAGAGTGAAAAGGAGAGGGTAAGTGTATAGGCAGGTGACAGCGGGAGCAGGATCAGGAAACCAGTGTGTCCTACGCCCCAGATGTCACAGTTACGTTCACTTGTCATTCTTCTCTTGGAACCTGTTGTTGTCTCGTGTTTTCTGCAAATTACTGCCAAAATTTGCTGTGTGTACCAAGGTTTTCAACGTCTGGCAAAGGCAACGTCTGAAAAGCAACTTTCTCTGAAGTGTTTCAAATGAAATGGGAAAGACCAATCAATATGCATCTGAGTGAAGAACGAGAACAAATGATTTATTGTAACTGGAGCCTCAAATTTCAGAACAAGTGCCTGTGGTTGCAAACCTGTTCCCACTTGCATGGGTCACTAAGTGACAGGCAGTATAATGTATGAGGGCAGCGTAACCGTCTTGATGTATAAGAGAACACGAGTGCTGTCAGTACCATCATGAATTGTTACAATCAGCTTGTATTTCGGTTACTAGATATTTCGCAATCCCGCTTTTATCACGTGACTTCATATCCTGGAGTGCTGCCGTGTGCGCTTCATCCATGAGCCATAGGGGCCGAAAGTTTCAGCTATTTATCACGTCTGTATTCTGGCGCCAGGCCGCTGCACATACTGATGGCAAACGTTGCACTAGTTTTTTTCCCCATGCTTCGAAAAGCCGATGAGTGCCCAAAACCATTCGGCCGGTTCGTCGGACAATAGGAAACACAACGTCCTTCAAAAAGGGAGAGAGCAACGCGTCCCGCGCATGCGAGAAGGGAAGCAGGCCATCGACAGAGTTGAGTGCTTTCCGGCGGCGTCGTCCACTTACCTCGACCTTCGTGTGATAGCGTCTCCTCATCTTCCTTCAGTTTTGGTGCATTTTTCGTGATGAGGAATTGTTAGTGTGTGGGAAGGGGGCATCACTTGCCGCCGTCACCGTAACTGTACCGCATAAGGCGGGCGTTTGAACTATTCTGTGGTAGACCGAGCTTTCACGGGTCGTCGTTCCTGAAGTGGTCACTGTCGCAGCTTCGACGGGGCGAGATACGGGAAACCTACGGTGTGAGGCCCCACGGCCGGGGTGCGCAAGGAAAGAGTCTGGCTGCTCTAGTCGGGCACCAGACAAAGAAAAGAATGCGTTTATTCCAGTGAGTAGAAAGCAAACACGGCAGGGTACACTCACAGCGTTGGGCGCGGAGTGGCGCTAGGGGTCATAACCATTCGAAACCGAAACTGGATACCAAAACAGGATATCACATTCACCCTCTCATGCACTAGCTCAAATCAACGCTGCTTACCTTCCGCGATTGGAGGAGCCGGCGCTCTTGCACCAGAACATGGCCGATGGACTAGAAACATTTGTTCGCCACCCTAATACCAATCCATGTTCATGCAATTTGCAAACAGCTGGGTTAAAAAAAGAAGTCAGAAAAAAGCATTCAACACATAAAAGTCGGCGGTGCCCCTTACATGAGCTGCATGTATTTTGGGATGCATGAAGATGATAGTGCTTTATATAGGTAGACGCAAAGCCTTTTCATCGCGCCTGTATATAAAATGCACCCTTTTTGGCGCACTGGGAGGTGTGCAAAACGGGGTCGGCGTATTGTTAGCACGTTAGCACGGAATCAATGGAATGGGGCTTGCTTGGGGGCTTCTGAACGTAGGGAAATAGGCATCAGATAACGCGGCACATGCGTGACGCCCATAAAAAGCCCATCAGTGTTTTTAAAGCAGTTCGTGCCGACGTCGGCTGGGACGAGGGTCCCATTATTATTATTATTCTTTCCTTTTGGAAGTGTTATTTTTATTAAATACAAGCCCGCAATAAACAAATTCAAACGAAAGATTTACGCTAGGACCTGTCGAGAAATCCGTGTTTGGTTGATCCGGACCTGAACGAGGAAGAAGTAGAAGGTGTGAAGCCGGTAGGTCTACAAGCAAAAGCCAGAAAAAACATACATAAATTTCTTTTTGTCCTCTGCTACCACCTTATCCCAGTAATATATATATATATATATATATACCCATTAGTGGGTTGTGCCACTTCACCTGAAACGAGCACTTAATTCAGCCTAGCTAAGCAAGGGTACGTGGCCAACCACTCTGCCTGAACAACGGCTTTCAAAATGTTCAGTTTCAGTGCGCGGAAGATGCAATGGTACAAATTGGCTACGCGGAACAGAAACGAGGAGCTGGCAAAACCACGAGTCCCACAGGTTCATACTGGTTTGCGCTTAGGCTAATTGACCGTAAAGCCCACTTCAGAAAACAGTGAAAAAAAACTGCACTTGTTCCCCCTTTCTGGTCTCAGTACCCGCCTGTCGAGCTTTCAGAGGTAGGAAAGTACACAGTTTGTGGGAGTACCATTGGCACGATGGGCTGGACTTGCTGCTATCCCTCCGCAGT